>NC_090202.1:23634375-23943750 GCF_033026475.1 Channa argus
TACACACAAAACCATGCTGTGTGTTTTTTGTTTCTTTTGGTCTCAGTGATGTGACCTCTTGCCTCTGGCAATCTACATGACTCTATATTAAAACGCTGCACTGACTGAGAAAGTCCTCCAAATCACATCACCTGGAGGAATTTGTAGTTCCGAATAGGACATCTGATGGAACAGACGTCCTCTGAAGTGAAACCACAACAACAACCAGACTCTTAGGAGAATAATTTAGGAAAGTCAGGAGGAATTTTGTTGCTATTCATATTAGAGCTGTAATGATTCAGCCTGCATGTGACAGGGCTCATGGACAGGCGATCTCCCTTTTTCTCTGAGATTTCTTAAAAATACCTTAATGAATCGGGATCTTACAGTATAACTCCTAGTTATCTTACTGCAATTCCTTGTATTGTTGTCATTTTTTTTATACTTATTTACTTCCCTGATACAGTTTCCTTGCATGACCTGCAAAAACATTGTTCCTGATTTTGCATTTCATTTTCCACATCAAACTGTCAACGTCTCAGTAGTGGAGGTATTCTGAAAAAGCAGTTTTTCTCTACTTATATGTAAATAGCATCTTTGTCTGTGAATTATACATGACTCTCTCTTGCTGACTTTTTGAAACAAAAATATTGAACAAAGGCGTGCTGCAGCAACTTTCTTGTGCCACAAGTTCAGCATTTTCTTGAAACTCTGTTACACTGCTCCACCTCAAAGTGGGAAAACCATGTTCTTAATGCTTGCAAGTGTTAAGTATTAGTATTTACTTTATAAGATTACTTTTTTCAAATTTGTATAGAGAATAAATCAAGAAAATCATAGCCAGGAAATACAATAGGTGCTCTGTTTCTGTCAGGTGCTGCCCACAGGCTGCCTACACAAACTCATTACCATGATTTTTTTTTTTCTCTTAACTTTTAAACATCTGGGATTTTTGCAGAATGAACATATACTGTCCTACATTTGCATGGTTGCATGCAGTTGTGTGTTGTCCAGCCACTATCAGTCCCTAAAATACAACATGAGTAATTTTGACTTATCCTTATTTGTGCAGCCAGGTGTCCACATCTGTACCCTGTACTCTGGACAAATCACTGTCTCTACTCGATGACTCATTTGTTTCTTTTCACAGTTTTAGTAAACACTAAGTTTACTGTTCAGTTATCTTTCAGCAGGTGTAGTTTGAACTCTGATGTGTTTTGTGGAGGTAAAAGGCATGTTGGGAAGTAATTCTCTCAACCTGGGTGCACTATAATCCTCTGATAAATAATTACTCGTGTAAGTATAATTAAGTATAGGTTTATACTTATTAAGAATAATCGCCTTTTTTCATTACACATAATATCACTGTGGCCTGCATGTGTACTTATATCCTTTAGGTTGACTGCAAAACATTCCTGTGCCAGCTTTCTCATTCTCAATGGTATCCTGATTGGATCTTTCAACTCTAATAATTTTTCTGACTAAAAAAGAATACCGTGCTGCGATATACTGTTTAGTACCACGGGAAAGGAATGATAAAAACGCAACAATATTTGAAGCTTAATCTCCAGCTGTCATCTAAACTCTTTGGTACTAAGACATTAAAGCCATTCAGGGTTACTGAATGAAGTTATTATTGAACTTTATTTATGCTGAATAAGATATCACATGTTGTATTTTTTTAAATAGATGCATGATGATTTGATGGAAAGCACAAATCTGACATTTTCGGTTTGATTCAGAATGTATCAAAGGTAGAGGATGTGCAATTTTATAACACATCTTTAGGCTTTATTAGGTAGTGATGTAAAAAAAAAGAGATGCCAGGCCAGTCTCTGTCAGCCACAACATTAAAGTCAAGAAAACCCTCAGCCTCATAATGTGGGGCTGCGTACATTAGGCTCCTTGCCAAGCAGCATTTTTCAATTTCTTATATGGTGTTATACAATCTGTTACAAGTTACAGCCACATTGGTATAGATTATTAAAGCTGCTGTCAGCTATAGTTGATTAGACCAGTTACTTGGTGTAAAAGGATCTGTATCATTAGTGAAGTGTTATTTAGCCCTGTATTGACTTTGTGCAGCACAATCCATTTTATAAAATGAAAAGTTAATTGTGTACCGTCAAAGACTATTTATATGTGGCCTGGAATTATTTAGGCTCAGAGTCTCCGGTGATCTTAACTTTTTTTGACGGATTTATGACCAACGGGATGATTCATGCCAGCTTTTGGTTGCTCTAAAAGCAGGTGAATCAAGCATAGACAAACTCCCAGAAGTAATGACTGTATCTGTGAACACATCTCGTTTTGTATTGTGGATTTAGTTACATGTAAAACAGTCATTACAGCTGAAATAAAATCATGTATAATACATTGCATTTTTGCTTGTTTTGCCATAAAATCGAACAGCTACTTCATCTTGTCAAATTGACATATTTCAGCTAAAATCTAATACTGATATTTTTTCTTATTGTGTCTTTCCACATAACCCTATAAACATCTGTTATTTAGCTGTGAATCACACAGACAACAGTTACGACATAACCTTGTCGGGTGGACAGTGACACACTTGTTCCATCTATAACCAACAGATGGCTCTTTAGAATGACACTCGCTCTGTGACCTTTAGCTGGGACACTTTTACTTTGTGACAAGGACTACACTTTCAAGTAGCACATTATTTCTTCCGTCACTGTGCATATTTATCAGCCTTTTTTCGGAGAGGGATTTTATCTAAATTACAGCAAGGTTATTCTGTTTGAGTCCATTAAGCCACTTCTGTGAAGTAGTTTGTGCTACAACTTATTGAGGCCACAGACAATAAGATCAAAACAGTGTGTGAATTGAATTTTAAAAGGAAAGACAGATGGAATGAAATGAAAACAGTACATGTCAATGATGTGCTGAAATTACTCATTTTAACTCATTGTGTTAATAAACAATCCCATCACTAAACTCAACAGACACACACACAAAAACTCTGGGTTTTGTGTGTCTGTAAGTGTGTTTCAGTGTAAAAGGCAGCTCCATGCAACAGACCTTGACACTAAACAAACTTTACCCAAATTAAACTTTGCCCAAATCAATGGGATCTTCTTCTTTCAAATGTGTCTCTGTTAATATACCGAAAAACATTTACTGAAAAAGAGGCAAGTCAAATCAATGCAGTCTTTTCTAATAAAGGTTTAATTTTCCCACTGGACTTGGGGTATACATTAAAACAGACAATGCACACAGCATTCATTTATGTATAGTATGGATTCTTTTCTAAGAGCTGTTTATATGTAAGTATCAAACATAAATATAGATTATGCACAATGGCATTCAAATTTCAGCCATTCAAGTGGCACTGAATAATCATTTAATAAATGTATTTCATAGAAACAGTGACAGCTCATTATAGCTTCTCAGTTCTGAATGCAGCTCAAGATTAAAGGGCCAATGCCCCAGTAGTTGCCCCAAAAGGTTTGCTGCTCATTACACTCTACATTAGGAATTAGACACAACAAACAACAAACTTAAGCTCTTATTTTTTTTAATCACCAAACAAGTTATAGACTTTACGTCAGGAAGGAAGCACAGGATGAAAAACCAAAGGTTCATTCAAATAGAGAGTGGAATACTCGGGTCTAAAACTAATCAGTTTGTCGTCTGTGTGTGTGGTCAGCAAAATTCACAAAATGAAATCACTTTATATTTGCAGTAGAAACTGTGGCAATAGAAATATCTTAAGATTCGCCAGAACTTTTGCATGTTTTGTCGACAGAATGTGAAACCTACCAGCACAATTCAGAACATTTTAGGGCAGTAATCTTACAGATAGTTTGTAAATGACCCAGGTGTTGTTAAAGGAGATGTTTGACCTGACAATGACCTAGCTTCTATTTTGAAAAGGCCATAGGATAAACAAAGTGATTAGGAAACATGCTCAGAGGATCGGAAATGCCCATAGCGAAACTGTGTGGACAGTAATAAACCTAGACTACATGCTCTGGACCAGAAAAAGCTTAACCTCTGTTGCTAAGATAAAGGTCATGGGGTCACCAAAATCTTTAGGAATCATCTTGTAAGAGGTATGAATATTCATACATAATCGACTGTAATCTGACCTGATGTTTCTGAGAAATGTTGCTGTAGACCAAACAGACAGAGTAACTTATCTCAGGCCATAATATACCAAAACTATACAAGAGAACAGGGCTTCTGGGCACAGGACAAGGAGCCCCCTGACCTCTTGGGCCCATGTTCATTTATCCATCTATCCAACCATGACCATCAGAAAAAATAAATGACAAAAAGCAATAGAAAAAGAACTTAAAATATACAAAAGTGTCAAAAAGTCAAAGAATTTCTACTGTCTAAAAATACAATATAAACTCACTGGCTGCTCTGCAATGAATTCTGCTTTTACAGTGTTATAATGTCAGTTTTTGAGTTGAAACTGTCAGAAGGGGGATAATTTTATTTTATGTGTTTATTATTGAGGTCAAAGTGGGTAATAGAGCCGCACTTTAGTGCATTATGAGAAAGTTTTAGCCACAGCTTGCATTTTAAACAGGGTGCCCAGAACATTAGGACTATCTCTTCGCATTGTACCTGCTGTATTGGATTGCATTAGGTCTTATTGGTGAACCTAAAAATGTGGCCAGTGAGTGTATATATTTGGGGGGGGGCTATGATTAGGGGGCCTTTTAACGGTCTGTGCCCAGGGGCCTATTTTCTCATGGTCAGCCAGTGCTTTGACATAAAATGATTTTGTCACACCCATGTGTCTCACAGTGACTAATCAGGAAGTGAAATTTCATCACAAACATAAAAGTCGAGCAGACTAACAATATACACACAACATCTACATAAAAACCCTTCTCCTCAGATGGCCAGATGTTGCTTTGCTGTCACGTTAAAGCTACACTGCACCTCACAACCTCCCGGATCGATTCTCCTCTCGATGACCCGCTGCGGACACGGGACGCCGGGAGGGGACGGGCTTGGCAGGATGCAGCCCGATGCGCTTTTGTCCCCGGAAATCAAAAAGCCCGCACAAAGCACATTCCCGTCCTCCTGTGCATCGGGGCAGCAGCAGTCGGTGCTCGATAGGTTTCGTCTGGAGAAACCATGGCAGACAGTGAGGATAATGTTACAATTCCTGGCATAAGCCGCCTTCTCCAAATGGATCCCTATCTCAAACCATACGAGAAGGACTTCAAGAGGAGGTAAAACTACTAACACGCAGCTTAAAGGGCGCTTTTATGCACAGCTTGTCGCCAAAAGCAGAAGCCAGGCTTAGGTCGGCATTCGCGCCCCGACAGAAAAACCCACAACAGATAAAAAGCGATGTTTGCTGCCCATCGGAGAGTCGCAGTTTGTTTTCCGCTTTGACATTTCGAGCGAGTAGAGGTCGCACAGCGCGTTTCCTTCACATGCGCTGCTCGCCGTTTGCTATTCTCCGCCAGCTTTTACCTTTCTGCTCAGTAACAAGCCTTTGGAAGATGTTCAGCTCACGCAAAAATAACGAGCCGTTACCAGAAAGTGTTTTTATTTGATGTGGCAAGCTGCTGAAGGAGACTAGTCGTCTCTCAGCTTCCTGTGTTTTGACAGTTCCTCGGTCAGGTGACGTCCACGTCACGTCGTGAGGCGAGAGACCGTCTGAATCTGGGGTCCATCACCACGGTCCAACATCACAACTGGCTTTGCTCTCTGCATGTTTTGCTTCTCTTTAGCTTTTTTTTTAAGTTGTTGCTGTTATTACATTTCCTTTAAATGCTGTGTTTTAAAACGAGCTTAACATCCAGAGTTGGACGCTTCCGTTTTTGAGCAGACACTGCGCAGCATCTGCTTGGTTTGGCTTTTGCAATGTGAAAGGCCCAGTAATCCAAATAAGGCCTCTGTCATTAATGGACTCTGTGCAGTATTCAGACCGGATCAATTTCCTCTTCAGCTTCAAACTGGCCTCCATACAAATAAATTATTAGGGTGGACGACTTAAGTTGCTGACTTTGTATGTGTTTGCCACCGCTGAATGTGCAGCACCAGGCTAGGCCAATTTTTTTTATCCGGGATTATCTCCAGCATAAATGTGTGTTTATCCACAAATGGTGGTTGATTGTATCAAACTCCACATATAAGTAAACTGTGCAATTTTACGACCAGAGTAGGATATATTTGTATGATGCATATTCTTAATCGAGCCATAAATCTAAAGCAGTCTCAAGAGAAAAGTTCTGATAGATGATAAAACTGCCTGTTTGGCTCACTAGAAAATGCCTCACCAGCTGTTTCACAGATGTACAGTAGATTATCATCAGTGACAAGTTCAGAATGAAGCAGAATCCTATTTTTACATCAGAATGTTTGTGAGTTTAGGATTTTAAATGGACTGCGTAGAATGCGAGTAACGCAATTTTAAAGGTGCGATGGGAACAGGGATGAAATCTAGCCGTTCTTTTAACATATTGTCATTAATGACACCTAGGACATACTAAACCTTTTAATAGAATCAAGTTTTTATCCATTTGATTTCCATAAACATCAGTTTTGCTAATTAATCAATTCACTACCCCTCAGGCCTGTTTATTCTCACTTTATCACCCAAAGGATGCCACGTTATTTTAGAATAATTATAGAGTGAATATTTGCTTACTGAAAAAAATATTAATTATTGTTTTTTATTAATCCAAATGTGATCATTGGTGCAGTATGTACAGTAAAGAACCAACCTGCATGTGTCCTTCACTGGTGAATGCTTTGACCTTATGTTTACACTAATCTCAAAAAGGCAGACAGACACAGTGAATCAACAGACTGTGTGCAGTCTCCCAATTTACAGTTTTTAAGCTTCACATTATTTTAATTTGTTTTTTAATTCTTGTGACTTTTAGATGTTGTGACTTTTAGTTTTAAGCTAATAAACAGACCAGACTTCCAGTAAATACAGTGGTGATTAAAACATAGGAGACGTTCAGCTTAATAATTCTGTGATTCCACAATCATTGATTCGTCTCTGAATGGATCCTATAGGCTTGCTTTATGATGGATGGCTTCTGCCTCACAAAATTCCCGTGTAATTCTCGAGCTTGATTCTCCACCTCAAGCCAAATCTGAATTACATGTTGGATTTCTTTTTCCAAAAAAAGAGTGTTGTTTTTTATTTATTTATTTTTTTTTTAATGTACAGACGGACAGTGACAATGATCTACAGCTCACATTGCTACCGTATCTGTTCACTGTTGAGTCGTTCCTGAAATTAGGCTCTAAATCTCTGCTTAGGGCCATATAGTTTTATCTATTTCATTACTGTGTCAGATCTCGTCTCTAATGTCTCAGGTAAGGGACCACCTGCTTTGTATTTGAAGCATGTGAGCAGGGCTCTAGCCTGCAGAGAGATGAGCGTGTCAGTTACATCTCAGACACAGCTTGGGATTGCTAGGCTTCACTGAGCCCTAGACACGTTGGGTGTGATGAAAGTTGCACATAAATTATTTTACATATAGGATCACTGCTGTGTGAAGGTTAATTCCTGGTAAGCCCCTGGTGTTCTAAGGCCCAGAGTCCAAACACCATATCATGAACACAGGCTGAGAAATCAGGAGCTTTTCAGGCTGCGTTGTCCCACTGAGTCCCCTCAATGAGCTGCACAGTGCCAAGAATTCAGCTGGCTTATCAGAAAGTGGCCTATGACCACACGGACTAATTCTTTACCTTTCACCACCGTGTCATGGCTCAAGGCTGGCCAGTCCTCAGGTTCGTTAAACTTTGGTTTACACCAGATCCAGCCAGTATGTGCAGACAGTTAAAATTGTTCCAGCTGATTTTGCAAGTCTACCACTCTAATAAGTAATTCTGTGCTTGCAGGCGGTTCTTATTTTACAGTATTCAATCAGGATGCCAGTTTTAGATTGATTGCGAAAACAACCGTTGATAGTGCACGCAAGTTACAGCCTCAGTGAGCAGGGCTCTGTTGCATGCTTCATTATTTACCCTTCCTGTTGCGCAAGTCTGCAGGAAGTGCTGCTAGGATTTTGCAGTTTGTGCCACCAGGTATCTCCTAAATTGAACCAAATGAAAGTAGGGAGAATCGGGACTGCTGCTTATTACGGCGAGGAGTTTTTGCAAAGATTTGAGTGTGTCATCACAACTTATTTCAAAGTGAATGTAAAGCAAGAAATCTCATGCTTGTGAGGGTGATGCAACATATTTAAAGCAAAACTGATTATTAACTTTGAAGTGATGACTCCCAGTGCATGTGCTCTGACTGTAAATTAACCAGCTAAAAAAAAAAAAAAAAACAGTAATTAAAGATGAAAGGAAACAAAAGTTAAAAGATCCTTGGCTAATAGAACTTGTTAGAATGACTGGATCACCTTTTCTATAAGTACCTGCTGTATTAAAATGTTTTGTACACCTTTTGAAAGGTAACTTTGGTTTACTTTCTCGTCACCTTGCTTGAGGGTCAGCGAAGGCGTGAAGTTAGCAGGGAGTTTCAGCTTTCATCAGTCAACCTCTCTTCAAATGTTCAGGTCTGTCTTTAGCCTCATTAAAGCACTTAGTTAAAGAAGGACATTAATAACACTGTTTGAAAGTCACCTTGCTGCTGGGCTGTATGGAAAACCTTTAGGCAAGCTGAGATCAAGAGGAGAGAAGTTTTGTGTGTGTGTGTGTGTGTGTGTGTGTTTGTGTGTGTTTCTCCAGGCTGTTGCAGACTGTCCTGACACCTCTGTGCTTCAGCTGTCACCATCAGTCATACACAACACAACAGACCTGAACGCTCAGTCTAAATTTAGATGCTGATTGTCTAACAGCGAGTGTATGAACAGTGAGTCCTGGCACTCTGCAGCGAAAGTTTGAGAAAAGGATTTGAAATTTGAACATTTTAAACTGTGTTAGTAATTTTTGTCGCAGCCAGATGTCAAAATTGAGCGTGTCGTTTTTTTCCCTATTGTGATCATCTAGTAGCACTTCACACTGTCTGTGTTTAAAAGGTTCAGTGCAGAGTTTACAAAGTCCCCAATATAGATGAACCCTGCTTTTTCCCTCTTCCTCTCATCCTGCCTGTCAAATACAAACATTCTCATTAACTTAACCTTTGTTAAAATTTGGGCAGGTTTGTGAAAAGGTGCTTGAAAACAAGTATTATTCATAGACTGATTGACTTCTCCACCAAGTCATTTCCACGTCACAGCCAAATTATTGTCTGGAAAAGTTGTGCTACTATCCTAAAACAAGGACAGTCCGTACATCAACTCCTGGGAAAAGGAAGAAAATAATGTCTTTTTTGCTTCCTATTCTGGCCAGTTTGAGCCAAATTGTCTCAAACTGGACAGAGCAGATGAAGTGAACTCTGGTTGAACCGAGGAAGTTTGTTGACACATTTGCACAGCGGTGGAAACGTCTGAGATGAAATTTTGCCTGCTCTATGATACAGTATGAACAGAAAAGTAACATCTTGCTGTTTGACTGTAACTTTTGATAGTAATTAGTAGTGTCACACCAACTTTTGTGCTTCTCATATATTTTCTGTATTTCTTTTCTCTTAATGCTTTTCCACTCAGATGGCAGTAGATTCGTGTATGTAAAGCTAGTTAAAAAACTAGTGTCTTGGAATTAATCAGCACTTCAAGAAGGTGGTAATGTTCAATTTTGTTTTTTTGTGTTGAGTAGTTCTCTCCACTCTGTGGTCATTTTGGAAGATGCAATAAACTGTCAGTGGAGTGTACTGCATGTGACCCGTGTCTCCAAACAGACCTGTATTGTCCCTTTACGTTCAGTTAATGGTAGCCACAAAGTGTCAGCTATAGAAATGAAACAATGCAGGGATTATTAGGTGCCCGACAGGAGTGAGCAGATTTCTGAAAAGTTTAAAAGCGCTTGTTTATCAATTCTACTTGCAGCTTTAGTCTCCTGATGATCCAGCCTGCGTGTCATGCTGCTCCACTTCTTTGCTCTCTGTGTCCTGAAGCGTTGGCTTTCGACCTCATCCGTGACCCCGAGGAGCAGAAATCTCTTTCCTTCTGCTTCTGCAAATTGATCTTCTGTTGCTCATCATTATGCTTCACAGCTAAAGTCAAGTTACTTCCTTGGTGTCTGAACCTCACTTCCCCCAGCTTTTCCACTTTATGGGCACCTTCTGAGACCCTGCTTTCTCCGCTTATTGACTCACCTTCTGAAACACCTACCAAACCCTAGTTTCCAAAAATGTCCCACTTGTGGTTTATTGGTCCTAATCTCAGCTTGTGAAGTTGCCACAAGCGGAAAGCCTCCACTTTCACATTTTTTCAATACCAGACAAATTTACCAACATGACCCAACATGAAGCTATTAAATCTTCCTTGCAGCCTATGCAATAATAAAAACTTGTATTAGTACCATTTAGTTGACTTGACCATTTAAAAAGGACCAGCAAATTATTTGGCATTGAACTGGTTCGGATATTTGTCAGGAGGCTGATGTCAGTCACGTACAGGACAGGGTTGCTCTGTGCAATAATATCTGTAAGGATAATATCTCAGTTGTGCCATAATGTTTTCTTCAGTATCACTGTAGATAAAAACCGTTTCCCATAGCAAGACATAAGAGATTCAGGATTGTAGTCTGTGACTCACATCTATAATCTCCTGCTGCTCTATGATCAGCGAATAGGGGACAAAAATCCTTTGTAATTTCTGATTAGTTGTTCTTGTTGTGTACTTGTGACAACGAGCTGCAGCGTTTTTCTAAGTGCGAGTGAAATAGTGCTTTTGTTCTAGCGTTCCATTGAGAAGGTCCATCAAGAGGTGGTGCGTGAAATTCAGTCGGGAACGAGGCTTATAGACCTTTTTTTTTTTTTTTTTTTTTATGTAGGGTTTTTTTTAACGCTGCAATAATAAACATTTTAATATTCGAAAAATCAAAAGTGCCATGGGATAAATGCACCTCAGCATCTTTTAGCTCACTGTTTTGGTTTCACAGCCCACATCTTTCCTGTTTGGTTCAGTCTCACTGCTTCTCTGGCTGTACAAGTTGCAGGCACAGCAGGCAGCTGTTATCAGCAAAAAGCTTCCTGAAGCTTTCTGTCCAGCACTAAACACCAGACACACAAAGTTAGCAACTAACTGAAGAAGACAGTGTGGTAGTGAACTGCTAAAGAGCCAGATACACTTTTGGGATTTGTCACAGCCAGTGTGTTCACTCTCCTTCTAGGAAAGTGAACACTGGACCTTCAGTAGATTCATCAGGTGGACAGAAACATGCATCCAAATGAACGTTAATGTCTCTCCATATGCAAAAACAAACAGTTGTTTGCCATATCACCTTTGTTTACATAGGTTTCCACGACCCCCGAGTGGCCTTGCATGTGTTTAACCTGGAATTAGAAAGAACTTATTGATTTTAGAGCGGTCAACTGCAATATCTTGTCAGGAACAACAATTGCCACATCTGATTCCAAGATTCGAACATCCTGGCTCGACGTTTTAAAGAAATTCTATAATCCTAAATCCTAAACATTTGCTCCTTTGGTCTTCGTCCATCACCTTGGAAACATTGCCCACAACAGTTGTGTCGATTGCAGACAAACTGCACTGTTTCTAAGGAGGCGCTAAAAAGAAATGTTTTGTTGTATTTTCTCCCTGGAAACATTTCTGCTGTTGTTTGTGCTGTTTGCAACATTTTTGGATTTACAGCACATTTCTGTATTTGGCTTTGTTTTGTGTATTCGCCACATTATTTTTTTTTTCCCCCTAAAAGCTGCACCTGTGCTGTCAAATTAGTGAAGTTGTTGATTTGCTTGTGTTTTCTCCCTTTAGCATCTGTTTTCTTAAGTTGCGAAGTGTAAGTTTTCATGGTCACCGCGCAAAATACACAAGTTAGTGGCAGATTAAGCTGAGATGAAATATTTCCCTGCTGCATTTTTCCACTGGAGCTGCATAAATTTTGAGTTTAAAGTTGGATATTCTAAAAGTCTTGCATTTCAATAATTTGAAATGCACAAAATTGCCTAAAAAGCTTGAAAAGTAGCTCATAACCTACAAAGCAATGTGTTGGGTTTTAGCTCAAGATGGGAAGACAACAGTTACAAATGAAGAATCAGCCATTCTTGTTTTTAATAGGCAGAACTATTACAATGTTACCGTATATTACAAAATGCTCAAACTATGAGGCCCTGAAATGAGTAACGTTTGGCAAAGAGCAGAGACTTTGTTAGATATTGTAGTAAACTGTAGAATTTATAACGAGGACAAAGATTAGGGATGTCATGTCTGTGCTTTGTAGATGCAGTAAGGACACAGAGGACAGCACGGCTGATCATAGACGCTTCCCATCTGATTATTCATAACAGAAAAACAAATCAAAGTTTTGATTTTACTTATAGCTTCAAGTCTGTTAATGACTTTCTGAAACAAATGGGGACAGTTCATTATGATGTGCGGTCTGATTTGTCTCTGTGCTGTAATCTCAGGCGGTAAGAGACACAAGAGATGCGCAGTGAATACTTCATCCATTCAGGATTTTGGCTTTCTATTCCCCCTGGTCCAACCCTCTGGAACTCATTTGTTATAATCATAGGCATGACTTTCATGCCTATTAATGCGGTGGCAGTGGAGCTCTGCCCTTATGTGAATCTTCCCTTTTGTCCTTCCTTTCAGCATATTCTTGAAATGGTGACAAAGTGGGAACGGTGGCATGTGGCAGCGTTGGTTGGACTTTAAAGGTTTACATTTGGCAAGGAGCGTCTGGATCCACTAGGCTCAACACAGGGAGCAGCTGCTGAGAAATCGCACTGTTACTTCAGCCCATCATCACTAGCCCCAGGGCATTCACAGGCCAGTCTGAGCTTGGCTTCAGGGCTATAGGGGAGAGAGTGCACTTAACTCAGCTGGCTGAAAGAGGCTTTCTGTACCAGGGGGAATCTGATATGGACACCAGCTGGCTGCAGGAACTTAAGTGAGATAAATTGCAAAGTAGTTAGTCTATCCTTCCCAGTTGAAGGTAACAGACAGAGGTTTATCTCCCAGGATATGCCTGTAGTCACACATTCTTGAGGGAATGAGGCAGGTAGGACCTCAAACAGATAACGTTAGCATGGGGACTTTAAGATTCGCCGCTTCGCGCCTGCTTTCATTCATCGTTATTCAAGGAAAGAATTTTGATTGATCATCCCAGTTTTTACAGCTGCCTCGATGGAACTGTCCAATGTCTTTTTTTTTTTTTAATTGAAAAAAAGAAGTTGTTGTTTGCGCTGTAATGACTGTAACCTATAATTACTGTAACCAATAATTCTGTAAACTGCTTTCATCACGAACTCTGTTGTTATTAGCTGTTAATTAGAGATAAGTGATCACCACATTAGAGGGGCTGCTTTTTGCAATAATGCTGACATTGCTGGTAAACCTTAACCTCCTACTCACATATTACTCCCAAGAGAGATGTTGATCCGTTTGGATATGATTATGAGGTGGACCATGTTTTTATATGTAAACTATTACACCACCAATAAAACAAAACCAACCTCAGGGTTTATGTTATTAAGTTGGTTTTGTTATTTGAGTCGCCCATAGACCTGAATGCAGTTGATCCTGTCAGGGGAGTTGTCAAAAAGCATTCTGGGAAATGGAGGAAGTCACAGACTGAAGTAGAGGCAGAAGAGACAGCTTGATGCAGTGGGAGTTCACGTTTCAGAAACAGAGTGCTTTGTGGATTTTTTTCACTGAATTTATACATTTTGGTGCCTGTGTGTGTTTCCTGTGATTTGAAGGTATGAACTGCTACAGAAGCTGCTTCGCCAGCTGGAGGAGTCAGAGGGAGGCTTTGACCTGTTCACGCGCAGTTACTGGACCTTCGGCGTGCAGCGACGGCCTGACAACAGCTTGTTCTTTAAAGAGTGGGCCCCAGCTGCAGAGGCTCTCTTCCTCACGGGCGACTTCAGTAAGTAGCCTGAGGAGAACCACGTCTCACCATGGTGATGTCCAGGTTGTTTCCTCAAAGCATACTCACATGTATTGATGATCATTACCTGCACTTCAGTGATGTGTGACAGAAAGGATGGAAACTATTTGAAATGAAAGTAGAAATTTGCTTTGTGCTAAGCTCATTTTAACTATGTGTTTAAAATGAGCTTTAACCTCATAGTTATTGTTTTTGCGCTCTATTTATTTTCACACAATAATGACTTTTTTTTTTTTCATTTTTTAAAAATCCTCATTTGTTTCTGGCCCAGCGGGCATCCTAAGTGTGTTTTTTAAGAAGCATGCAGGCGATTAAAGTAAGCTTCATTACAGGTCTACAATACAAATCAACTCGCAATAATGAACTGGATGACTTACAACAAAATGACAGTATAATATAAAGATGCACGCGGTACACATTCATACAGTGAACGAGGAGGAGATTTCAGTGCTAACAGAAAGGTTGCATATCCGTGGTGCATTAAATAAGACATTGGATATTTCGGGAGTCTTGAGCACAAAAGGGCCAAAAATTAAGAACGAGCACAGCAGAGTGTGGTACAAGGATATCAGCCCTTTTGATCAACCAACCTGGGAGTAGGAAATGTGGAAAATATTGATTACACAGGATAAACTTGCATACTATAGGGGGTTCTTTTGAATGTGGGAGTGTTTGTTAATATTTTAGTAGCTGGTTATTTCATCATTGCCTGCAAAGTTGTTGAGAAAGTGCAACCTCTGTGTTAGCACTGAAATATCTATTCCCACTTGTCCCAACTTTGAAAGTAATTTCAGGTTAATAGTCTGAGTGTTAGTTTCACTTAATGTGGGCTGTAACAATGCGGCAATATTGTTTATTTTTATTATCATTAACAAGATTAAACGACACTTGCCTTCATCATTCACATAGATAGACAAAGAAATATAAGCTCTCAGTGTCATTTTCTTTTGTGTGTGTGTGTGTGTGTGTGTGTGTGTGTGTTTTGTTCTTCCCTTTTATCAAATGTATTAATGCATGGAGATCTATTACACATGCCAGTAGTAATGTATGACTTTCATTGGGCAAACAAAGATGGTAAAATAATGTAATAATAGGGGGAAAAAAAGGATCAAGAAGAAAGATGGTTGAGGATTCAGACCTGTGCACATAACTCAAAGCCCCACCACAGCACAAATGCTCAATTCTGTGGCACAGCCATTTTGAACTGACACCCTGCAGGTAATGATAAAGGAAAGCAAATGCTAAAAGTAATATCCTCAGATTGATACAGTCTGCAAAAACTGGAGATTTGTCAATTTGTTATTGTCCCTACACATTTTTGTGCTAGTTAGGTCTGTTGCCGCCATCCCCTCTTTCTACATTTCTCCTGTTCCTTTTTCCTTTTTTAATTATCTTCCCAGGACATTGGGCAGCAGCTCAATTCCAACATTCAATTCTGCGAGAGATTATATTTTGACACGGCTCAGTCATATTATTTGATTTCAATTTCATAGTAAATGTGGAAATAGCCCAGCAGCCCTGGTCATGAATATGGTGCAGGTTGGATGCAGAATGCACTGTTTTTTCAAAAGGAGTTTAAGCAAAGGGAGCTAAATAAATTGTGAAAAAATATGTCTTGGCCTGTCTTTGAAAACGTGCTGGTGTTTTGCCCGGTCACTTCTGGAACATCTCCTGTGCTTCACTTTCTATCTTGCTGTTGCTGCTTGCTCATGAATAGCAAGCAGATATGGATTACTGAATAAAAACAACATCCCAAATCGACTGCTGGTTGCTTTATAATAAATGC
The DNA here is from genome assembly GCF_033026475.1 of Channa argus. Taxonomy (NCBI): domain Eukaryota; kingdom Metazoa; phylum Chordata; class Actinopteri; order Anabantiformes; family Channidae; genus Channa; species Channa argus. Next base: position 23,650,064 of record NC_090202.1, read on the forward strand.
TTTGTGTCCTAATACACTCCTGTCAGTCACTGACAATTGGTAGCATGTTATCGGCTGTTTATGAATGTGACGCCTCTCTGTTTTTCCCTCACAGATATAATTCAGCGAGCGGTGAAGTGGTATTTTATCCGTTTTTCTTTTAGATAACTGAGCCTCCTGCTTTACTCACTGTTGCAAAAGTCACGGGGCACAGGAGAGCAGCGCAGACACAAAACCAACAAGAATGAATTATGTAAGGGGTTTTAGAAGAGAGAGAGAGAGAGAGAGAGAGAGAGAGGGGCAAATTGTGTGAAGAGTGAGAAACATAAAAATGCTCTGTGACCATAGGGGGATACTGAAATAGAGGAAAAAAGCCACTTTGGTGAGCAATGGGCAAAGTGGCAACACACTGCTATAGTAAGGAAGAATGTACAGAGCCCTGCAAAAGTATTCACTCCTTGAACTTTTTCACATTTTGTCACATTCCAACTACAAACGTGAAAGTACTTTAATGGGGTTTTATGTGATGGACCAACACAAAGTGGTACATAATTGTGAAGTGAAAGGATAAATGATGAAGGGTTTTCAAGACAGTTTACAAATAAATATGTGAAAAGTGTGGCATGCATTTCTATTCAGCCCCCTGAGTCAATATTTTGTATAACCACCTTTCGCTGCAATTATTGGGGTAAGTCTCTATCTGCTTTTGCCCATTCTTCTTTGCAAAATAGCTCAAGCTCAGTCAGATTGGATGAAGAGCATATGTGAACAGCAGTCTTCAAGTCTTGCCACAGATTCTCGATTGGATTTAGGTCTAGACTTGAATATGCTGTGATCTAAAACTCCCCAGTCCCAAGTCTTTTGCAGACTCTAGCAGGTTTTCTTCTAAGATTGCCCTGTATTTGGCTGCAGCCATCTTCCCAACGACTCTGTCTAGCTTCCCTGTCCCTGCTGAAGAAAATCATCCCCACAACATGATGCTGCCAACAACATGCTTTACGGTAGGGAGGGTGTGTTTAGGGTGATGTGCAATGTTAGGTTTCTGCCACACATAGCATTTTGCCATTAGGCCAGAAAGTTCCACTGGTCTCATCTGACCACAGCACCTTCTTCCACATGTTTGCTTTGCCCCCCTCATGGCTTGTGTGGACTTCTTATGGCTTTTTTAAAAAATGGCTTTCTTCTCTGCCACTCATCCATAAAGGCCAGATTTGTGGAGTGCAAGACCAATGGTTGAGTTGTGGATCTCTGCAGCATCTCCAGAGCTACCGTGGGCCTTTTGGCTGCTTCCCTGATTAATGCTCCCCTTGCCAGGCCTGTCAGTTTAGGTGGACGGCCATGTCTTGGTAGTTTTGCAGTTGTGCCACACTCTTTCCATTTTTGGATTCTAGATTGTACAGTGCTCCATGAGATGTTCAAAGCTTTGGATATTTTTTTAAACCCTAACCCTGCTTTAAACTTCTCCACAACTTTATCCGTGGCCTGTCTGGTGTGTTTCTTGGACTTCATGATGATGTTTGTTCACTGATGTTCTCTAACAAACCTCTGAAGGCTTCACAGAACAGCTGTATTTCTACTGAGATTACATTACACACAATGAGGTGACTTCTTAAGACGATTGGTTCCACTGGATTTTCGTTAGTGGTATCAGAGTAAAGGGGTGTGAATACAAATGCACGCCACACTTTTCAGATATTTATTTGTAAATAATTTTGCTTTCATGTCATAATTACGCACTACTTTGTGTTCGTCTAAATACATTTAGGTTCGTGGTTGTGATGTGAAAAAATGTGGAAAATTTTTATGTAACTTCTGATTGTTCAATTCGCAGTTAAAAATGAAAGCCCTTGTGGTTGGAGTTCAACATTCCTGACTTTGGTGACTCCTGGTGTTAAAATCCCAAATAAATATAAGCTAGAAAAATCTGTGGTCAAATATAATTTAAAAGAGTACAGTACAGCTGAGGTGAAGGCATCTGTGATCGGATGTAATTGCTTGATCAGGATACTTTTAATCAGGGCTGACGTTGAGGTCTTTGTTGTAAACAACTTCATTTATTTGTGCTGATCTTCTTTGTTTTAATCATCGTAGATGGCTGGGACAAATTTTCCCACCCCTACACCAAGAAGGAATTTGGCAAGTGGGAACTGATTTTGCCGCCCAGGCATGACAAGTCTCCAGCTGTGGATCATAACACCAAACTCAAGGTAGGGAACAGAACACCTTAATGCTTATTTTCACGCCCTCGCTAGGTACCATCTTGCCACAGCGGCACGGGGACTTGTCACTGTAATATGCGAGGGAGATTCCCTGTCATGTGTGGTGTCTTATGAACCGAGTGAAAACCTGGCGTGACGCCGTCAACAACATATCATACTAACAGTGTGCGTGAGGAAGATTGCTGTATGTACACAGTCTGCACAGTGGTGGCGGGATGCACCGGAGGAGTCCAGCTGATGGCTTTTTATTTCAGCTGCTGTCTGTGGCAGGTATCCCTCAGGACGCTGAGCCGTGCTTGTTCGGTGCAAAACACAGCCCGCAGTGGGTGTAGATGATTGGGTTTTAGCTCTAGTAAATAATTCATCAGGGTTAAATGCAAAAGACGCACCTCCCATTATGCATTGTCTCCCAAGCAAACAGCATGGATGAGAAATAATCCTGAAATGAGATGCCAGGCGAGGAATGGATGGCTTTGCGACACTACTCTCCTTGGGACCAGGTCATCGTTGGCACACTCCTGCGCCCTGGACAGGCTGCCCAGCTCCTATTGTCAGCGGAGGTCAGTCTAAGGACGATAAGAAGCAGATGGAAACGCTGGCACCTGGCCTTTCCGTGTGCACACCCGCTGCCTATGAATGGCTGTCTTGCTGTGAGCTCAACTTTAGAATTAGTTCCACAGCACTCCCTCGTGGAAGCACAAGCCTAGCTGCAATCACTCTCATGTAGAGCAGCTTGCCCTTCCATCCCCTTTGTTCAGGGTCCAATTTGTCTCCACAAACAAGCGGCGTCCTTTTTTTTTTTGGGTACAGAGTTAACAATGAGCTCTATAAGCGATCTGCATGCAAGACTTTAAAGCAACGAACCAAAGTGTTGTCAAAGTGATCAAACAGCCGCCGTTTCATCCACACCTAACTTCTCACATTTTGCCTGGGCCATAGTTGTTTTTCCTGTTCGTGCAGCCTCTCAGCCTGCCTAGCAATCAGATTTTTCTTTAATGTGCCTAACGCTGGCCAATTTGTCTAAAGGTCCACTGCTCTCTCAGGTTCAGTGCCAGTCTATTTATCCAACTATCTTTTCCTAATCCTATAAACTGTGAAGCATGTCATAAGGGGAGCCAGGCAGCCAGGCCCTAGGTGGCCTGGCCATAATGAAAAAACCCCAGAGGGGGGTCTGGCCAACGGCTTGCAGGCAGGTGGCACTGGAACAGTCATTACTTCACAACAGTAGCCAGAATTAGTTGGGTTCTAATGCCTGTTTCTGCAGGGGACAAAACAGGGTGAACACATACTGTGGGTAACACTACAGGATCGATTTTTTTTTTTTTCTTTGGTGGGTTTTTCCAGCTCTCACGCTGGCTTTCTCCTTTCTTATTTGACTGATGGAGGCAAAGTAACTTGTCAGTTAGATTTCCACACTATACTTATTTGACCCCCGTCTAATTCTGAATTGCACACATAATAGATGAGAGGCAATGGGTAGTGATTTTAGATTTCCTATTTTTCTAAATTGCTCCCTGGCTCAAATCGCCTCTCGAGATGGCCCAGTTAGTGGCTGCACCCTTCACAAAACATAACCCAACATAAAGTAAATGTAAAGGTTTCCAATGAATCCAGATTCACCCCAACAAATATGCTGGTCAGTGCTTTTTTTGTCCTCTACAACTAAGTCTCTAGAGCTGGGACCTTTGCATTAGAGAGGAAGGAGCTGTTGTCAGGAAGAGGGGAGGTTTTTACTTTGACACGTTGAAGAATTTGTGGTTTAACAATCCGCAATTTCAACAATTTGGTCGAACAGTCTGAAACATCCTTTATTTGTAATAGATGGGGAGCTACAGCAGTTTTATGATGTAAGCATTTCATGGCCGGGCGATGTAAATAAACGCTGACATTAAAACTGCATACATCCAGGGACAGAGCACCTTGAAGATTTTTGACTTGTGGCCAAGGCTGGTAAACTACAGGACTGTTGTTTCCGGCTAATGTTTTCCCTCTTTTGCAAGTATGTTTTCACTGTGGCAGCACTTTCTCCATTGTCCTGTAGTTAGGATACTTTGATTGTTTGTTCCTCCTTCCTGTTTGTGTTCATCCCATTGCCACTGCCACCATGTGTGCCTTGTGGTCCATATGCTCGTTAGACCGTGTGTTTTCCTTGCCTCTCAGCTTATGCCGTGTAGTATCTTTTTAAATGCCCATTTTCTATGTCATTGTTTAAGTGCCCTTGCCTAAACATAATAGTCATTTGTCTTCATTTCCCAGGTGGTAGTTCACACCAAGGAGGGGGAGCGGCTGTACCGGATCTCACCGTGGGCAAAATACGTGACCAGGGAGGAGAAATCTGTCATCTATGACTGGGTTCACTGGGATCCCCCTCAGCCTTACGTTGTAACGTATTATTTTATGCATCCTTTTAAAAAGATGTTTAGAAATGACTAAATGAACTCAATGTTTCTGTTTTATTTAAACAGCTAAATGTTGTTACAAAAACCTAACGTTGGCAGCACAACACCATGATTTACAGATTCATTTATTTTTTTTATTATTTCAAGCATTTGCTGAGCCGCCAATATTGCAAGAGGAGTTTTTTTTTTAATATGTAAACTGTGAAGATCAGCAGGGGTGGCTGTAGCTTAGTTGGTAAGGCAGTTGTCCACGGACCACAGGGTCAATGGTTCGATCCCCAGTCCCGGCTATATGTCAGAGTGTCCCTGGGCAAGACACTGAACCCCCAACAGCCCATTCCCATCCCCAGGTGCTCAGTGCCGGTCCAAGCCCGGTAGAAATTGGGGAGACGTCAGGAAGGGCATCCGGCATAAAAAGTGTGCCAAATAACCATGCGGACAATGATCCGCTGTGGCGACCCTGAACTCACGGGATAAGCCGAAAGGACAAAAAAAACAAAAAAACAATGAAGATCAGCATAGTTTTGCAGCATCAAGTTTTGAATGCTAGGAAAAGAGAATGAACCTCTGTTTGTAAATGTGTTACTTCCTGTTCTGCTCCGTCTGGCCAGGTTCTGATTACCTGCTGTGGGAACCATACAGTTACGTTCGAAACATCAGCCTTACATCTCATATGTAAAGCTGTTGTGGTCATTCTTAATGTGGGCGCTCGATGGTGCTGATTCAAGAGTGTTTGAATGTGTTTCAGTGCTACTTGACGTCCTCAGAACAAGTGTGCGCAAGCAAAACAATAAGAGGCTATTAAAGACCACCTTGCTTTCTTTATCACTTGTTATTTGGCAGCATTTTAATTAGAGGAGCGCTCTTACTGGCAGTGTATTCGCTTTATTTACAAGTGGTAATCATCTACTTCAAATAGTGGGTTCACAAGGCCTGGTGGGTAGCCATCAGGAAATTTCTTCCATGTATAAAACAAATTGCTCTCCCGTTGTGTAACTCAGACAGGGTGAATAATAGATCTTTTAATATTTAACATGCACAGAATGGTTCGCAGCCTCTGTGGTAGGATATTGGTGTAAAGACCCAGAAAACCCACACTTTGTCTCCAACCTTATGGTTCATAATTACTCACCAGATGTACTGTATTTTTAGCAGGTTTTTTTTTTTTTTTTTTTGTCAGAATGTGCTGGAGTCTTTCATAGATTTCTGTTCATTTCTGGTTTCCTCTCCAGCAAATCCACCCCCGGCCAAAGAAACCCACAAGACTAAGAATATATGAAGCCCACGTGGGCATCGCTTCACCAGAGGGAAAAATTGCTTCATACACCAACTTCACCGACAACGTGCTTCCTCGTATAAAAGATCTGGGTAAGACAGGAGACAGCGTTACCTCCATAAGATTATTCCTTTCCCGTTTATTTTGCTGGCTACTCTAGTCTGTAAATAGTGCTCAGAAATCATCCCGCTGTGATCCCCCTCGTCTAAGATTCAGTCAGAGGTTTTGTTGACTCAACTTTAGAACATTTAGGAGCTTTTCCAGCCAAGAACAGTGAGGAAGTGAAGCATTAAGGTTATGTATATGCCTCCCTTCACATCAAATCTGAGCCAACTATGTGGTTTGTGGAAAAACAATAGTTTTTCCATCTCTGTCAACACTGGTCCATAACCCAGCACACATGCCAGGCTGCTTTTGAGTGCCACTGTTCCTCCTGTAGCAGTATTTTCAGTGGTGGCCTGTCACACTCTCTCTGCACAAAACCACATCAGCGAGTCAACATTCTGTTTACTGGCATGACCTGAAGGGATCACTGACCGTTGGACAGTGTTTTGTAAAGAGGGCTCTACAGCACAAGTCACACACCACAGCAGTTATGGCTCCAAAACTGACAACTTGTTTCCATTTCCATGATCTTGACTCAGACAGGAAATAGCAGAGTAAGGCCATCGTCCTGCATCTTGTGTCATTCACAAAAACAAATATACAGGCTTGCAGTTGGGACTAGATCATTTTCACAATTATTTGGAAATCTATAAAAAGAAAATAAAACCACATTAGTTAAACAATAATAAAATGTCTGCAGCTATTCTCAGATTTCCTTTATGGTTATTTTTTCTTTGAATACTGTCATTCTTGTACCAATCTTTGATTGGTAAAGAAGATTTATAATGTTTAATTTATAAAAAAAATATCTTTGTATTTGTGTCTGTTTTCTATTTCTAGTTGCACTGTTGACCAAAACTCTGTTATGACTGATTTTCATGGCAAGAGCTACAGTATATTCAGATGTGACTTCAACATTATGGAACAGATCTCTGTCTTGCTTTGCAATTCTGCATATACAAGATGTGGCGTTAGTTTGCATTTCAATACAACCTGCTGCACTGACATTATTAAAAGGGCACAGATATGACTGTCACAGCAAACCAGGAGCAATCTGATAAATGCTGTTTCCTTGGTTGTGTCATCCTGTTTAGCGGGAAAGGAAGCTGCCAGAGTAAATGCTGTCAAAGAATCTACCTGCAGCAGCTGAGGGAATCTGCACAATAGGATTCTCTAGGAGGCTAAACTCCACCGTCTCTAGTGACGGCTGTCTTTGCCATTTTATTTTCATGACTGTGGTGTGTGATTGTGTGATTTCGTCTCTCTCTCTCTCTCTCTCTCTCATTTATTTATATATCACTCTCTCACACACACACACACACACATGTATGTGTGTGTGTGTGAGAGTGTGTGAGATATATATATATATATATATATATCACTTCCTCTCACTCCAGTGCTTTGTCACACTCCTTCAGAAGCCAAAGTTGTTTTTTTTCCCTATCTAGCCTGAAAAGAAGCTGTGATATAAATAAATAAATGTTCTCCACACAACAGTGAAAAACCGCAGGGCCTCCCTCTGGAGCCTTCAGTGGCAGTTTAAAAGCCTGTTGTTCTCTTATTCATAGAAGCAGTTTTTGTAGGTCGTTTTGAAATGTTGTACATGACCTCCTGACTCTGATAGCTGGTGTTTCCCTGTAGCCACAGTTTGTCTTTAGGAAACCAGAGCCTGTGTCAAAAAGGAAAGACCTGCAACTCATATATACAGGAGAGACTGACATAGGTCAAACAGCATGAAGTCATGTTTCCAGATGCAAATTAATGAGGCCAAATGCTGTATTTCAGTAGAGAGAGATACCGTGTGTATAAGCCTTACATGTTATAAGTATTATTTACACTTATGACTTGTGTTTTATGTATAATCTTAGCAGCTGTTGTTATTTCAACAGAAATCAGGAGATGTCAAGAAAAATACTCCCTCCAATTTTTGCAGGAAAGCAAGACTATCCAAATAAATAAATCGAATAGGACGTAACACCTACATGTATAATGAAGGGGCACCGAAATGTCAAGCTATATTGTGTCAGGATGCCACACGCACAGTGTATCCCAAACACATATTTCTGATCATACATAATTTAGTGGTTTACCCACAGCTAATATCTGAAGTATTTATGTCGGTTAGACAAAGGTTGCTCTGTAATCTGGAAAGTTTTCAACACGTGAAATCAAATTAAACCTTTTAGAAATGGAATAATGTGTTTTTTTTTTTTTTTCTGCTGGTATCCAGGTTACAACTGTATTCAGCTGATGGCTATCATGGAGCACGCCTACTATGCAAGCTTTGGATATCAGGTTACAAGTTTTTTTGCTGCTTCCAGGTAAATATTTATCAGTTTGAGGTTATGATTAAAGCATGAAAATTTCAAGCAAGAATGAATTTCATTGTGTTATATCTTATTTATTTTACAGTAAATGTTTTACATTCTATGATCTTATCTAATGCATCGGTGCTTGTGCATCAGGCAATTCACATATGTGTTAAACGACCGTTGGTGACCGATGCTTGTCCTCTTCAGTTTTACTGTGCCGTCAACGGATGCATCAGTTGCACTTTTTCGGTTGCATTTCTGCGTCACTTCCTACTCTTCCTTTTTTACTTGTTCACCTCAAATCAAGGTTAGCAGGTCTGACACCACCAGTAATCTCTCTGTAAATACATTTGCTGTTAATCCAGGGAGTGGGGAGGGAGTCGTAGATAAAGGTGGACTAGTCTGAGTATTTATCTTCTTTCAGAGATCCCTTCCTCTATGCTTAAAGTAGAGCATAAACCCAAAGTGTAATGTATATAGTGTAATTTCACCCATGATTGATCTCTCAGTGTCATTTAAAACCTGAGAGGTTGAATACCGGGAAGCCGGGTAATACTGCCGCTATGGGTCCTGTTTTGCAAAGAAGCTGATATGATGATAGCTGGAAGGACATAAGGGACGTTATTGGACAATGTGAAGAGTGCACTCGAAAGATATTTGTGAGTTTGTGTATGGAAGTGTGTATGCATTCACATAGTGTAGTTGCAGTGTGCTCTTCATGACCCTTTAGATGGTATTAAAGGACTGTAAAAGAGTTAGAATATCATACAAAACCTATCTCATGGCAAAATCCTAAGAAGCCGTCCTTACAGCGTGCTTGTGATGGATGATCTTTAGATAAATGATCGGTGAATGAGATTAGGTTTGCGAATAATATATTGGTCTTGTGGTTATTTGAATCCCACACATTTTAATGAAAATTCAGTCCGGGCTCTCGCACTTGCCTGTGAATCACAGGCTCGTTGTCACTTTCATAGTAAGTTAGGGAAAAATAAACTTCAGGGCCAAGGACATTTTTGTTGCACAAGTCACGAACCCGGTGTGTTTTTGGGGGGGGAGGGGGCAGGTTAAGGTGCTGTGCTATGGCTGATCATAAAAATTAGACAGAGAGGTTTAATATTAAACTGAAAATCAAACAACACTTTTTTGGTCCTTGAAAAGAAGAAATGTTTACATGAACTATTGTTTTTTTTATGACTTTTCTTTATTTGTGTAGGTGTGAGGTCCAAATGTTTAGATATAGATGAAGATGAGCCTATGTGACATGTAGTTGCTGCAGTTTTTCCATTCAGAGTAATTTTGACATTGGGACTGTAAATGTATAATTGAGACCGGTGCTTAATTTAATCTATGTTTAGGCCGTAAAGTGGAGATGGTTTAAGGCAGGATCTGGATGTAGTGAAACAACAACAAGTATCTGTGCTTGTCTACCTGCAGTCGCTTTGGTACCCCAGACGAGCTGAAGCAGCTGATTGATGTGGCTCATTCGATGGGAATCTCGGTGCTGCTCGACGTCGTTCACAGCCACGCCTCAAAGAACACCGAGGACGGCCTGAACCGGTTTGATGGCTCCGACTCGTGTTTCTTCCACTCTCCACCCAGAGGGGTGCACAGCCTCTGGGACAGCCGCCTCTTCAACTACTCCAGGTACTTCTTGTTAGGCATCTTTCGAACTGCTGGACTGCACCTCCCTTCCATTTGTGTAAATGAATCCAGCTGCCTTACTCAGAGTAAACCTAAATCAAATAAAATTCTCATGGCAGTGTGAGAAAGTCAGCCTTTTACTGTATTTGATCATCTGCATTTTTTCGAGTTTCAATGAGAACTGTCTTCATCCTTCTTAAACACAAGCTGTTTCATATTAGCATAAATATATTTAAAGTTCATTGGCATCAAAATATATTGTCCAATGATGCGCAACGTATTTTGATGTGCATTGGTACATATGGTTAAAGCATTGCTTCTTCATTTGATGAATTAGTTGCATAATGAAATTTTCGCTTTCAACAAGGTGGAAGAAAATGATTGTTAGGGAACATTAACAGGTGTTTGGGAAGTCTTTTATGGAAATTGGGAGATCCAAGAGCATTTTAAATACATAAAGCGGCTGTATGCACTGAATCAGAACCCACTTTATCACTGATGTACAGTATCAGTGCTCAACATTTTAATAACACACAATAAATCAAGCATTTGGTTTTTTACTAAGCTTTTAGACATAAAAGCAAGAAACTGGCCGCTGATTACTGCAGTTTTAAAACGACTCACCATTATGCTCTATATGTTCGGCCATAAAGATATGCAATGTTGCACATGATCCAAAACTCATAAAGGAGATTTAAAACAATCCATTGCTGCATTAGATACTGTATATGTTGTAACTTTTCACCCTTGAAAGCAGTGTTGATAAATGGGCATAGTGGTTTAAGGGTTTCAGATTTTTTAAAAATGTATAAGCATCATACGAGCAGCTCATTGATAAATGAGGTCAAATGGAAACTGACATACCACTCTTTATATTTTCTGATGCTGTATGATATGTTGAAGGTCAAAAGCAAGACATGATCGCAAAGATGACAGATTCCATCTCTCACCATAATGGCCATGCATTCAGGTTCACTTTTAATCTGATAGTCCTGAGGCGTAGAGCAAATGGTGAATTTAAGTTTCCTCACATGCTCTAGATGTTTTACCTTTTACACATTTGGCCAGACAGGTGTTGAATTTTAATGCTTTCTGAGTGATGATTTGATGTTACGGTGTTGACAGTCTTTGGTTATATTCATATTTTCAGCTAATCACAAAAATGTGAAGAAAAGCATGAAGAGTGTAAAGTTGACAGGCTTTTTTTTTTTTTTTTCCCCTGACTCTGCTTGTGCTCAGCTTACACCAAAACTATTGATTGGTGTTGTTGTAGGTCCTGTTAATTAAGTGTCTCTGCTCTTGCCTCTGTGCCCAGAAAATGATCCCAGCACACATTAAAAATGAACGGGCAATGTTGAGCCTATCAAATGCCTTTTTTGAACTGGCTTTTAATAAGTGTGTGTCGTGTGTGTGTGAAGCAGTTTCCAATACATTATACAATACTTAGTGTCAGGCACAGGGGCTATAATAAGAGAACAAGGTTCTTCTTTCATTAGTTATTGAACTCTCCTCATATCAGAAGCACTCATTAGACATGGTGCAGACATATGCCACGACTGCGAGGCATATGAGGAGTCATTTGTATAAGCCCAAAGGAGCTCGGCAATGTCATAGCCAGTTCATTTATCTTTTCTGCCGCTCACAGGTTGTTTGGATGTGTCGTTTTTGTCAAGCTCTTCTGCTGCTCCCTTTGGAAGGAAATGAAGCTCAGAGGCTAGCCGCAAACCTCGTGTGAAACACAGCCTGTTTTTAATCAAGCAGCGCCGCTATCAGCCATCACGGTCCGACCATGATGTTCTTATTACGTTGACAGAAGCTGACTGATACAGGCTATAGAAGCGAAGATATATTTTTGTTGTTGTTGTCTCTCCTGTTCTGCTTCCACTTCTGCATCTTTATCAAAAGGCACTTTTGCGTTTAGTTTTTTGTTTCTTAAGTCGGCATGTGTTTGTCTCCAACTTTTCCTCATAAAATATTCAACTCAGGCTGAAGACAGTGCCATTTAGGTAGATGCCTGCTATCCAATTTGTTAACTTGAGTTGCCTCTGAGTCAAATGCGTCTGCATTCAGTATAAGAATGTCTGGCTTAGCAAACATTGGTTCCAGGCACTAGAAGTGCGAGAAGTGCTTCTGCAGTTGCTGAATACCAACATGGTAGTAGAAGATCTGAGCTGCATTGAAAATATATAAGGACACATCCTGCAGACACTTACCTGAGCTCACTCATTATAGTCTGCTTGTGTCAAGAGACTCTTTATACAAAGCAGCTTGTAATTCTCTGGGCGAAATTGTTTGATTAGAGTAATTATTTGAGTACAGTGGAGGACAAGGTAATAAGTTCTTTTCCTTTGCTTTTAGATCAAATGTTCCAAATGCCATTAAAGCATCAAAGGATACATACTGTACCATGCATTTCACTTGACCCCTCCACAAAGACTGAACTCACAGCACTTATCAGCATGTAGAAGGTGATGCACCAACACTCGGCTGCTCTTGATGTGATGAACAGAATCTAACTAGCATATGCATCCTTATATCTCCTTATATCTCCTCCTCCCATCTTCTTTCCAAGACATCAAGGTCACGTTGAGACAGTGACTGTGTGGATGGAGCCCTTGGTTCATCGTGTAGTGTGTTGGCAAACAGAGAAGATGCTTTTTGCGGATCAGAAGTGAAGGTTCTGAGAAGCTTGATGTGGGCTTGTTTTGTAGTCCCTGCACCTTTCTCAGGATCATTTGCCTCCATTTTTCATCAATCTTTGTGTGAACTCTTAAGATATGAAAAAAAGGCCCAGGGCCAGGCTTTGGAAAAGTCTTTAAGTCTTCTTCACGTTGTCATGCTGAGCAGTCGCTCCTGTGTTTGAGGACCAAGGAGCAGTAATTCTTCTCTTTGGCAGGGTTATTCTATTCAGCCTTTTATTGCATTTGTTAATGATGTGTGGGTGAGGCAATATAAATAGGGATTTTTTTTCCTTCCGTGTCCCTCTGGTGCTGTTGATCCTAAGTGAATGTACAATAACTTACACGCATTTAGTGATGCACTGTGAGGCACAATCAAACAAATTAGGTTCTCTGATATATGATGTTTTATTAAAATAATTCATCAGAGTGTACTGTTTTAATGATTTCTTCTTCTTTTTTTTTTTAAGCCTCATGTAACGAATTATGGACATGTATTATTTTCCAAGCATGACTTGTAACAGTGTGAGGTGTGTTTTCATCCTTTCCATTTATCGCTACTTACTGTAGGTTTTCAGCAGGTGGGCCTTCCCCTGTGCCAGTTTAACATCCTTTAAATTCTGAAATTCTAAAGGAACAGAGCCGTACACACAGGGAAGACACGTAGAGAAGCAAAGAATCCTCCTGCTGATAAATGACAGGCTTTTATTTTAAACAAACAGAGCAGAAACCATCACAAGAGAAACAACAACAACAAAAATATATTTCTACCTCCCTTTGGAACATTCCCGTTTTAACATACTCGGACATGATCTCTACTGTCTGATCAATCGATAAGCTCAGACCTGAAGAACCAGCTCAGTCCAATTTCAGTCTTTAGCACCTATGAGCTTTTTCTCCTGCTCTGACAAGTCACAAAGCAGTGGAAAAAGCTTTTTTTCTCCTTCTGGTGCACTTCAGTTAATGAGCTCCGCTTAATTGCAGGTGTGGATGGTGACTGGATGAAGCTTGAAGCCTGTAGTGTTTCCAGTAGATGCTGGATAAAGCCAGTGGGTAGGAACAAAGCAGCTCTACACCTTCATGCCCCTCAACTCTTTAAAACTATCTCACAAATGGGGGAGGGGGGAAACGTATGCAGAGCTTTTTGTCAGCAGGCGGTTTATTGTGTGATTCGAGTGACTAACCTTCTGTAGCTCCTGAATAACCATTTTTTAGACTGTGGATTGTGGATCACAGAGAAGAGACGAGTTAACACTAACTGAATAAGGAGCCATTATACTTTTTAAAGCAGATTTTTGTAACTGGTCTGCAACTCCAAATCAGCTAACGAATATAAATGAAATGGTGCCTCTTTTCCCACCTCCTCAACTTTCCCAATAACCCAGTTATTGCATGCTGTCAAAAGCTAGCTGCCAACTTCTGGCCCACCTCATTTTTTTTTTTTTTTTGTTTATTTCAAACATAGTTAGTTCGTTTGAGACATAATTCTTTGTCAGAATGGTCATTCCAGAAAAACTTTATTTACTTATCAATGTACATCTTCAAATATATCTGTACCAATACTAAAATAGTATTGGAAAAATTCTCTGATGGAGCATAATTGACCTGTCAGGCTACAACTGATTCTTAAAAAGCGGAAAGTACACGGTCATACTAATTACAGATTGCTACTGTACATACAAACAGTCTCACAACCACTGCAATATCCCTCCCAAGATGCCAAGCAAGAGCAGCTAGCTGCCAGGCGGCCTGAAGAATGCCAGACAAATGGCAGAAATCTGACACAAAGCACAGCAATACAGGGACAGTCTGTCAAACAGCTAGATGAGAGTTTACCCTGTGAGGCAGCCAGCATCCCCAGACTGCTTAAAGGGCTGCTTAAAGATGTGGCTCATAGTATAGAGGTGCTTTTCACGACAGTACACGTGTTTGCATTTTACGGTGCACACAGCGTTCATAGGCGAATAGCCGCTTATTCCACGTGAACATATTGAAATGTCATTATACAAATTGGCAACTCATTTTGTTCTACTGTGCATATGTATATTTTATGTACTTAGATGCTGAATAGTTCCTTGATTGAGTAAATAAATGAATCAGGGTTTAACCATGAAATATGAATTTATTGCAGGTGTCACACCTGTCAATGTCTCTGTCCTGGCTACATTAATGGCTGCAGGGATTGGAGAAAAGTTTGAAATGCGTTAAATGAGACACCTTATTTGTCCTTTTTGGTCCAACAAATGCACACCATCCATCAGGCTGTCTAGCATCGTTGTTTGAGCATCACACTTCTTGTGGAATGACCTGTCAGCTTCTTAAATTTATTTGGTCTTATCTGCAGCTTACCTGTGATGTTGTGAAAACGGGGGGGACTTAAATCTTTCCCTCTGCCGTCATGAGAAGATGCCATTTCCCCTTATGCAAAATTGACTCGTAGAAACACAGTTTCCATCTCTGCCCAGCATGCGTACCAATGCAAATACCATAATACGGGTCGCAGTCATGTTCAGCTGGACGAGGAAATGAGCTCAGATAAGGAGCAACTGAGCATGAAGCTGACGTAAAAAAAAAAAGTGTGATCTGACTTGTAGTGACCTGAAAAGCAGTGTGTGCTTGCAGGTATAAACAGCAGCATATATGATAGATTGCCTTATTTTACTCTGAGTGCAGCAATATTAGAACTTTACTAACCAGGTTTCGGTGTCATTGCTGCGCTTTGGCACGAAGACAATGTGATTTGCTATTTGCTTTTGTATTAAGGATAACTTGGTTGAAGTGCATAGATAAGTGGACTATAGCATTGGGTAGAGAGCTAACTTTCTCACTCTAATTGGACTTGATGATGAATGGCATTGCGGGTCCTAATGTGGCAGTGTGGTTTCATCTTGGGCCTCTGGCTCTCGCTGGCTATTATCTTCATCCCATGAGGATACATTGTGTCTGAGCCTTTGTTGGCTCTGCGCAGTGGAGTGAAGGACCTAATCTATTTATCACAGGGTCTGCGTGACCACCCAGCCAGGCTGCTATATCGGATCATACCAGGCTCCCTTGTGCTCTTCCTCAAGGGAAGGAAGAAGCGCTGATGTAACATGCAGCTTCACACCTGTCAAACAGTGCTGGGGATGGTCATCCCTGAGGGATGGAGCACAGAAGGCAAGACATTTGAATGTATTTTGTGTCATGGCTTACCTGGCCAAAAGAATCTAGCATTTTGTCTTTTGCCACAGAGGACATAATCCTTTGCATTTTTGTGCTGGAACATTCAAGGGATGAATCGATGATACGTTTTAAAAGGCAATATTGAGAATTGTCTAGCATTTCTGCAGTTATTGAAGTGTTGGTGGAGCATGAATCTGGGACTCTTCAGTGCTTCACCAACTTTTTGACAGGATGAAATTGCATCATTCAAGCACAAAATGTTGAACTTCCACTCAGTGTTGTGTCACAACAAGAAAAAAAAAAATGAAGTTCAGTATCCAGTCTTTCTAATTCAAAGTCTGAATCAGGTTTTTAACTGCTACTGTGGATATAGAGCTTAATTTCCCTGTTCTGTTCACAAAGTAAGAAACCCTAATTCAGTACCACACTGACCTCTTTAATAATGCAAATTACTAAAAACTCAGCAGCATAAATTTGCTCAGCAGCATGTGGTTTGCTTCACTCCCATCTGTCTAGACAGGGACAGTAAATATTTAAGTAGATCTGTTTTTAATGCATTTAATCAACACAATTTCCCACAAGCCCAAGACCACTAAAAGTACAACTTCACCAATTTCACAGACTGAGGCCAGTCGGACATTTGCATACGATATTATTTTAGCTGAACCCAGGCCTCTGTTTTGTGTCCATGACGATGAATAAACTATAAATAGAGCAAGTGCTCGACACAAGAGCGCGTCTGAGACTGCATATGTACTCATGTAGTGGTGAAACATTTATTAGACAAGAACTTTTTCCAAAACATCTAAAGTACAACATTTACTACAAACAAAGAGTCCTGTCCTTTGTGTAACGTGCTTGCACTCTTATTCATTCAGTTGTGAACGGATATTAGATGTCGTAAGTGAATTTTAGAAGAAAGTGTTGGAAGATAACTTTTTTGTTGTTTAATTTTCAGTAATAACTTAGTTATAGTATTTTCTGTTGTCAGACACACTGCTCCACTGGGCGACAGGTTTCTTGTCGGAGGGGATGGTTGATAATATGATGAGTTTAGAAAACACATGGCTACGTCGTCCCGGCAGGGAACTTTTGCTTGCCTGCCGTGACCCATTTCTTCCCTCGTGTTTTCTGTATTTTTTCCCACTGGTACACACACCGATCAGGTATAACATTATGCAACACTGTGCAATTTAATGCAATCCAATACAGTGGCTCTGCCATGAATTCTACTTTTGCAAGTTTATCATTTCTTAACTCCCCCCTCTTTAAAATGAAACCCCCCCTTCTTATAATGCACTCCTGAATGACTCCGTTACCAACTGTGACCTCAATAATAAACACGTAGTAGAATTATGACCTTTCTGACAGTTTAAACCTAAAAATTGAGAAATTCTTACGTGGTAAAAGTACAATCCATGGCAGGGCCAATGTATTAGATAGCAATAAATTGCACAGGTGGTCATAATGTTATGCCTGATTGGTGTACACAAATGTCAAAACCTACAAATGTAGTAAAACTGCCACCTAGTGACCAGAAATGCATTGGTGGGTAAAAGGTGTAACAAACAACCTGTAATGAAGACAACATGCAGCAGGTGCATTGCAGCAATGGCTAAACATTGTGGGAGTTGTAGTTTTTTTTTTTTTTTTTTTTTTTTTTAATGATAACAAACTAACTAATTAATTCTGTTTGTCGAAACTGTGAATCCTTCATTTTATGAAAGTGCTTCAGTAGACAGATGCAGGACTTCAGACAGGACACAACTCTCAATGGTTTGTACTGTTACATTGAGTGGAGTTCACCATAAATAATTAGAGGTTGATGTTCTGAAGGTGAGAAGGTCTGTTGTATAACATCTGGTGAAAAATGTTGCCAGTGTACATCAGAGATACTGTGTAACGTATATTCACATTGGTTGCAAAAATAGAAAAATTATTGGGTTCACATGTGTAGTTATACTGAGGTACTTTTGACACATATCATTCTAACTATTGTTGGAGCCAAATGTACAGACAGCAACTGAGTTAGGAATTTCCGACGAAGCAGAACAGCTCACATTTAATCACTGTCACGAATGTCATTCACCTCACAATCTTGGCACTTGCGGCTTCTTTCCATCGCGGCATCCGCATGTGTATGTACAACGTTTCATCTGGTGCTCATTACGCACACCGCATAGAAACAACCAAATCTTGAGTTTTTAACTGACGTTCCCATGGCAACACGCCACTGAATGGGAAGAGGTGAGGTGCGTAGTGTACTTTGCCTTGAGTGGCTGTTCAGATCCAGATGACTCTCAGATTGCTCAGTCAGGAACAGGGACTGGGGCCATTTATGGAATCCACCTCCTCTAGCCTCCACCAACACAGTCCAGCCAACAGGCACGCAGAGAGCATTAGCATGCTTTGTAGCTCACCGAGGGCAACAAAACACAGCCACAAGTGACGCGTTCATATTCCGGCAGTTTGTTCGCTTCACTTTCTCTCTTTCTTTTTTATTTATTTTTTTTTTCTTGCCCTCTTGCTTGTGGGACGTGAAAGTTCTTCATACATTGAAGATGGAAGGCAAAAGCGAGTTGAAGTGTATAATTTATCTCATCCTCAGGAGAGGGAACTCAATTCTCCTGCATGGTGTTTGTTTACCCAAGTGTAGCATGAAATCCTATCAGTCCAAATACGCAGGAATGAGCCTGGCTATAGTAAACGCTTGCCCAGTGGTCATGCAAGTGGTGGAGATGGAGATCAGAAAACTTGGCTGTGTACTATAGGCCGCTGATTTCTCATCCTGACAACTGGATACATGAAAGACAGTATCCCCTCTACAGCGTAGTTAATGAAAACACTTCTCCCGCCGCTGACACTCCATCTCCAACATAATGGAGCTTTTGTTATCAATATGTGAATGTCCTGTAGTGGTGAAAATTAATCTCTGGTGCCTAAAGTGCATGATGAGATGTGTGAATAATTCACAGCTTCTGGTTTATCTGACCTTGACTGTGTGTGTGTGTGTGTGTGTGTGTGTGTGTGTCTTTCACTAGCTGGGAAGTGCTGCGCTTCTTATTGTCAAACCTGCGCTGGTGGATGGAGGAGTACCGCTTTGATGGCTTCAGATTTGATGGCATTACCTCCATGCTGTACCATCACCACGGCATCGGTAAGGCTGGTCTGTGTGTGTGTGTATCATGATACTAATATCATGATGGAATTACCATTTATTTTGTGTAATGTCTTAAGACCCCAAAAAGAGGCTGGATAGAGGAAGGACTGCAGTAACATGGATGTAAACAGTCAAATGTGGCTTTATTTATGAGCAAGAAAATGCATTCCGCATGTTTGTCAGGTCCTCCGTGCTTTTGATCCTATTACACAAATAAAAACATACCAAAAATTGAGAGCACATTTATGTATGCTGACAACACAGACACAAGAAAAAACAAAAATGACTCATACACAATGTGAATTTACAGGAAATAATCAGTCATTTACAATTTGATAGAGCTACCGGTCAGGGCAGGTACTACACAGAAATATCGTTTTGTCTTAGTATTAAGAGCTGTTAAACAAAGTTAAAGTTGTGAAGTAAAACTGAGCCAAAAAAAACAACAAATAAAAAGACTTTCGAGGAGCATTAACTGTGTGGGTGTTCATTCCTCAGGCACAGGCTTCTCAGGGGACTACAGTGAGTACTTTGGCCTACAGGTGGATGAAGACTCTTTGGTTTACCTGATGCTTTCCAATCATATTCTTCATACCCTTAATCCTGACTGCATCACTATTGCAGAGGTAAAAACACATTCTGCCAAACACACCTTCAGCATCCTCTAACTTTGCAATGACACTGCCCAAAGCTATTATTAATTAAAAGCACTTATTAGTCAGGCTTAGCTTACTTGCTTATTCATTGGTGTAATTAAGAAGTAATGCAAAAAAAGAAATAGATCACTCTTTGGCCTGTGGTATAGGATCTTTGCGCATTAATATGTGAGTTTGGAGTGATATTGATGTGATCTTGGCTGACTACTGGGAAGGAAACCTGTGCACACAAAGGGAAAATGTGATATGAAATAGTGTGACTTCTCTGCAGGATGTGTCAGGGATGCCTGCTCTCTGCAGAGGAGTGGAGGAGGGAGGACTCGGTTTTGATTACCGACTGGCTATGGCCATTCCTGACAAGTGGATTCAGGTAAGATGATTTACGTCTTTTTAATCGACCTCTTTTTGTGCCCAGTCTTTATTTTTTCTTTCCTCCCCAGCAACTTTTTTTCCGACACTGTAGACCTACAGTGCGCTCACACAGAAACTTGTGTGTGAGCCTCAGATGGAGAGGAATATGAAAGTGTTTGCTTTGAAAACAGGGATGAAAGACAAAGGGAGTGACGGGAAATGTTGGGAGGCATTAAAACACTTGCGCGCTATATTACAGCTGAGCCTGTTGCTAAGCTGTTGAGCCTTTTATGAAGCTTTCAAATGTAGAACTTGTTCAGCAATATAATGACAGCGAATCTTGTGCTCTATTTTCCTGGAGGAGGCTGCACACTGTTGTGCTCCAGTGTAACACAAATGAACGAGGAGGTGTTGAGACACTTAGGAAGTAGATGCAACACGCAATGAGGAAGAGTACAGTCATCTGGGCTCTGAAAGGAGTTCACTATAAATCATGGTATCCCCAGAAAAGTTTAGAGTGCGAGGAGAAACGACACAGGCCTGCACTGTGTTCTTAACTGCATCTCAATATTAGCTGCTATAAAACGAATAATGTTTCGTTTTTATTGACTTTGTGTCATTGAGGTATTACGTTTGTGTAACCCGTGAGCTTTTATATTGCATTAAAGCAAAGCAGCTAGAGCCAGTACTTACTGTATTAGTATTATTCTACATTGTTTTTATTTCATGAAATGTATTTGTTTTCTGTGGAAGTAAATTGATTCAGTAGTACACAATGAAATACAGCTGCCTCACACTGCTCTTGCATTTTGTAGTTGTGCAGCACCTTTTGTACCTGAAATACAGTTCAATGTGCTTGATATTAAAATACACAGAAAACTAACGTTAAAACGGCAGAATAGCAGTAAGCAAAGCTACAAACGCAGTCAGGTGTAACAATGCGTGTATTACTACAGTCCTAATTCCAGATTCTTAGTGAGTCACAGGCCTAAATATAAGATGGACACATGGGTTTTCAATCTTCTGTCTAGATTGTTCACGTTTTACTTTAAACAAACTGGAGCTCCTTGTGCTTTTTCTAAGGCAGTGCTAATTTATTTTTCTTTTCTCCTCCTTAATCCTACCCGTTGTGCATATGGGAAGGTCATTATTTATCCCTTCAAATGGAGAATTATGAATCAATGATGGAAGAGACAGAATTGTTATTGAAAATAAAAGCAATTGACTGATTCACCGAGTGACCTTTTTTTCTCAGATCTGCAATTATTCAGAGTCCTCTGCGTGGATGTATATTTTCATTTGGACTGAGCGGGAAGAAAGACGGGCTTTAATGATGTTAACATGAATGTCACTGATCCAGTCTGAAATGTCTTTTTCTTTCTTAAGTGAAGCCTTTGAATAGATAGACAGTCACCTTTTTATTTCACTTTTATTATTGAAATGTCTGTCCTTGGGGAAGCTTTATATAATGGCAAAGGTTATTTTCAGTTTGAGTTCAGTGGGCGAATGGTAGATTTTCTTTTTTCTAAACACTCGGGCAACTCTGAATAGTTGAAGATCAGAAACTCTATTTCCACAACAGCAGGTATGTTCTCCTCCACTCATTGTCAGGGGAAATATGCTGTAGATGATAATTTCACCTCTAATGAATTAAAGAAGAATAGGGTTAATTATTTTGCTCTACTACAAGGGACAACAAGAAATATAAATAAATATATATAAATTTTAAATTGAATTAATGGTGTTTCTATGAATAAATTACATTAAATGGCAATAGTGCATGACAGGTAATAGTCCTAAAACCTGGACATTTGTTGAGCAGAGTTCCCTCTGTAGATTTGTGAGCTTTCTCGAGCTTTAATTCATTGTCCAACTTTATTATTATTTGGATGAGAGGTTTAAATATGATAAAACTAATTGTAATAATTTGTGAAGATTGCGTTGTTGAACAAATTAAAAAAAAAACAACAGAGCAGCATTGTGTGCTAACTGCTTTTTGTGGCTCTAAACTTTTCCAATTTAACCTGAGTTTCAGCAGAGTGAAAATTATTTAACTTATTACCCACGTTGTTGTGCTTTAGTTTGGATTGAACTGTTCTGAAGAAAAGCTGCTTTGGAGACGTAATGTCTTGCAAGTAAATGCTCTGTTGGGCAAACCACCTTTTTTGGTCTACAGTCGGTTTTTTATTATTTTTTTTTCTCCATGTTTTCTGAAGGTTACCATCAGTCTTGCTACACAGCAAGGTGCTGCTCTTTGCTCTGCTGTCTTTTAAACCAAACACTGCTAATATGTACACACCCAGACATGAACAGACAGAAAACAGAAGAATATCTACTGAGCAAGTCCACAGCCTGTTGTCGTACATGTGCATTTTTAATATGCAGGTAAAAATGAGTCCCGTCAAACTGTGACTGCACAAATATTCTATCTGAGACCTGTGACCGTGTGAGCAATGCAGACAAAAGGTAGAGATTTGTGCTTTCAACCAGCACCGGAGGTATTTAATTACTGTATGTCGTAAATTATATTAATAGTTTGTTCGTGTGTCACCGATAAACAGTACCACACAGTATAAAATATACTTTTAACATACAGTAAATTATTTTAATAATAATAGATTTGAAATCTTTCTGCTCTTTGTACTGAAATCAACTGACACTAACTTTTTATCTGGCAGACTGGAAAAGTCTAAACCATATTTCTGTTTTTCAAGGTTTTATTCTTAATCTTGTGACAAAATTGTGAAATATCTTTAGTCAAAGTTTTGTCGTTCGATTTTAGTTGCTTTTAGTCGACACAAAATGGTAACATTTTAGTTTGGTTTTCATCTGTGTTAGACTAAACAATATTATTAATGTATATTGTATTTTCATGGCCTCACCTGTTTCCCATCATCTTGTCAAATTCTCAGTGGATAAATTAAAAATAAATAATAACTTAAATGTGATAACATCACGGGACAGAGACACAAAGTTACTAAACAAACCGTAAGAAGCTCCTTATTAATGGTAGTGACTCGTCTTCATGTCCATTTGTGCTTCTTTCGAATTATCATTTAGTTTTTATTCATGAAAAATTTAAATCATATTATAATAGTTTTAATTTATAAAGAATACTTATTCGAATTTAGTCTTGTCTTCATCATGAAAAACTCGCTTTCAACAAATATATTTTACCTCATATTTATCATTAATTAAATTATTAGTGGTCTATGTCTATGTAAATCTCACACTATGATCTGTACACAAACGTGTTTCGATACAAAACCATAATGGCTCACAGACAGTGATAACAAAAACAGAAACTTGAATATTAAGGAGAGAAACTTTCAGCGTCAAATAGTCTCCATCCCTCCACAACAACTGCTGAAGTACCCTTTAGCTCAGCACTTCATTCCACGCGGCGACTGTCAAAAGTACTTAATGGCGCACAATGGGAAAACATTGTTTAGAACTGTGCAGCCATCAGGTGTGAAAGTCCATAACTGTAATATGTTGAAGCAGCAAAAGGGAAGTGTGTGCATGCCCAGCCATCCATGGACAGATAGAGGTCATTGAATGTTTCTTTAAGTCTTGTTTTGTTGCTGTGTGATTTGATCATGCCAACATCTGGCTCTGAGAAAGCTTTTCTTTTCTTTTCTTGTTTTTTTTTTTTTTTCCCTCCAGCTTTGTTTTGGAGAAATGTTTGCCTCTGGGAACATGAACTTCAGGATTTGGTGTCTCAGTGTAATGCCTCCCATTCATCATCAGTATGTAACTGTGTTTTCATGAAATCAGCAAATTACTTGAATAAAAGTACATCGGTAGGCGAGCAGGCAGGCAGCAGTTTGTCTCTGGGGATGGCTGGTGGATGTGTGTGGACTATTTTGCGTCCTGTCTTTGCGTGTACCTGTGTTTCTTGTTTGATATTTGAATGCCTAAAGAGGCTATCTGTTGTAAGATACATGCAAGTTGTATTTACTCGTATTTTGGAAAAAAATCAAAGAAGAATGTGTGACCTCGGCACCGCATGAATCCTGATGCACTACAGTGCCTTGTTTTTCTCGATGGGGGAAGTCTACGCATCGTTAATCAAGTCTGTCTCTCACAGCGGTGGGTTTTACTCAGTAGTGGGGATGGAGGGCGGAGAAGAGAGGGGTAGAGGAAGCGGGGGGGGGAGAGAGAGAGTCCCAGACTTGACCTTCGTCAGTGATGCCTGCACTAGCTGTGCAGCAGGCACTGCTGCTCCACAGAGACGCAGCCTCCTCCACGGTAACCAAAGGTTTCACAGGATTATCCTCGAGGGGGCCCCCCTGAAAAGGCTTTCGCTGTATTTACTTCTCCAACAATATTGCTTGCAATGCAGTATTCGTTTAGATACTTCTTGTTGTTACATTTTCTCAATTAAATTGGTTGCCTCCGAGGAAACTTGGTGCCGCATGAATTGTGAAGCTGGCTCAGAGCGAGTGTGCGTCACAACTCATGCATTTCTATGCGGGAAAGCGCTCATATGGACATGCCTTGGTATAGTCAGTGAAGTGCACTCAGGACTAGCCTTGCCTCTTCTCACAGAGTGTCAATTAGGGGGGGATTTGAATGGACTGAAGTGGAGCCTCCAGTGAGGTGTGTGTTGCAGATAGACAGAGAGACAGACAGACAGACAGGCAGGCAGGGAAAAACAAGAAGGAAAGGGAAACAAAGAGACACAGAAGCAGAGCTGTGAGCTTATTTATAGATTCACATTTGTGCACCAGTGAATCTCTCTCGGTTCCTCGAGCGGGGCCTCACGCTGTGTTTCGTCCTCAGCATGACTGATTGATATGACTCATTTACTGGCTGCAGAAGGCTGTTAGGACCAACAGGCTGTGAAAAATTAAGATATCCTAATGAGAGGACCAGATAAGGCGCACAGCACCAAGTTTGGATGATTTGATCTGATTATGACCATAAAATGCTGTCACTTCTAATGGATAATGTTACAAAAGTCCTCTAATTTAACAAGCACCCTTGCCTCCAGCTACAATAGATGGAGATGTAATTGAAACAATTAGAGGCGGAGGAGGTAGAGGGCTCGCTGGTCGCAGCTCGGATGAGAGAAGGCGATGCAGAAAATTCTCCAGCATCCCTGAGCTTCTCTTAGCCCTTCAACTTGAATGACCTCAGAGTCAATTGTCCCAATTTTTGTTTCTGTTCCTCCATGTATTTTAATTGAGTGAAAATATCAGTCTGCACAGCTCCCTACTTATTAGTTTCACGGGGAAAATCATTTTCTGCCTTTCATAGTAAGTTCTGTCCGTCATACTGGAAGCACTTTCAATTAACATGACTTAATAAAATTCGGACTGCCGGCAAAGCAATGATGGATTCCAGCTTGTTTATGTAAACATGTCAGGGGCTTCATCGGCAGCCTTGTAAGGGCGCCCACTCTCTTTGACCCCCCTCACCCAGCGCCGCCCTCAGCTCGCCTCCTTTAACGACAGCATGTCAGCTTCATCCTGCTTTATTTTTTATTAGCTAATTGCACACTGAGCCCTCCGTTGTATGGTGTTAACTGGGGGTTCAGGGTTCAAACAGTGCCAGTTTCGCCAGCAAGGCTTTTTTAGAAAAACAAACTGTAAGGTTAGCTAAGGAGCTCCATTCAGATGAGTGAAGCCTCTGGTGAAGACATCTGCGTGGGCAAAATGTTCATTAATTGCCGAAACTGGGAGAATATAAACATGGAGAGGAATTTGCGCGATCCACAAGATTGAGCGTCGTACCCCTTTGGTCTCAGCTCATCACCGGGGGACATCCCCATAGCAACGCAAACCTAAACACTGTTCCGCTAGATGTGTTTGCAGAGACGGACGAGGCAGGATTCTCAGGGCAGCCACCAAATGTAAGACAAGAGCTTTGCACAGAACTCATCCCTGCCCCCGAGTTCTTCCCGGCACCACGTGATGGTTGTAGAGAGGCTCTTGAATCAGTCACAGCGTGACAGTGGCAGTGAGATGACCTCATCCTGCTCTTGAATTTTTTTTAAATTTTTTTTTTTTATATTTTATTTCTGGCTCTGCCTAATTAATCTGGGCACTCTGGTTGGCTCCTGACAGCAGGCTTGTAAAGTAAGATTTGTGCACTGCTCATTATCATTGATGAAGTGGAGTGTCAGTGGTGCCAGGAAGCTTGGCTGGTCGGGGCTGATGTGGGTGAGCCAGTGGTGGAGAAGTCGTCAACCCAGTCACTCCTGTCTCCGCTCCGACAGTCCCACTCCCAGATTAATTGCTCCCAGACCACTTTTGCGGTTGAATTGAATTGTAATGACTCATAAGGAAGTGTAAAGTGTTTGATTGTACGTGGATGTGGAGGCGGCCGGGGATCCTCTCCGGGGTATACCCTGCAAATTCAGTTGTTTAGCTTTTATATTGGAGCTGGTGGGAGAATGAAACCAGCATTTAAAGGATTTATTAGTTTTCAGCTGGTGCTGCGTTCTAAGTTTAGCTGCATGAGTGAAATTCCTTGTTATATGTTCTGTTACCGTTCAGTTTATCTATGCTTTTACCCACTGCATTGTTTTATTCAGAATACTACAACCCATCCTATCATAACAAGATGCGTTTCATTTCCTGGTAACTATGACCCATATGCCTTCATTATCGACTATTTATCATAGCGTTCATATTTCACACTCGGGGTTATGTGTGTACCTGTTAGTCACCCTAACGTTTTTCTAATTAGTTTTTCTAACTTTGTTCAACCTTCACACAAACTCTGCCACCGCTTTTTAGGACTTAATATAATGTATCATAAACCATGTAGCTCAAACTGTAAAGCCGTGTGGTTTGTTGCATGGCTTCAGAATAAACAAAATCCCTGCCAAACAACACGCTTTGCAATTTCCCCATTGAAGTTTTTATTCCTTTTCGTCCAGTTAGTTTACATTTTGATGTATTTTATGTGCTATGATTTTTTTACAGTAATTTATTCTTTTACCATAGTTTTCCTGATAACCTAGCTTGAAATCTTTAGCAGTTCCCTGTAATATTAAATATACATCACACAATAAATCAAGACAAAGTGAAACATTTTACCACCATTTAAATCCAATTACAGGTGGACATTACACTGTTACCTGCAGGGACGAGTAAAAGATATGTCAAATCCTACTTGTTGACTTTGGATTTACAGTGATTTTAGACATAAAATGTTCCAAGGTATAAGCTCCTCAGTATCAGGTGCCTGATAAATTTTGATGTGAGGACCTAAAGGCTAGCTTGCAGTGCTTGTCTTAAGGCTCTGAGCAGTGCACTGAGCTCAGAATTCGTAGTAAATGTAGATAATAAGTGTCTCCCTGAGGTTCTTTAGTAGTAATGCATAATAGGGGCCACACAAGGCTAAGGTGAAGAAGCCCGAATGTGAACAGATGGTGATATAGAGAGCGGGGAAAACCTCCATTTAGGTGGACCAGCCAGTTCATCTCAGACATATTGATCGGCACAATTTACTCTCTTTACTCGGAGGATTATGGCTCTGTAGAGTAATATAAAGGTTTCCTGACATGTCAATCAGCTGTCACGGCCAATTCCACCGAGCAGACTTCAGCCCGTCACTGAGATGGGCTCGCCAACTCCCCCACCAATCAGACAGGCTGCATGTCTATCACCAAGGGTTCTTGGAGGGCATAAAATCTCCTTTTTTTCTTTTTTTTTTTTTTACATTTAGGAATGATACTGATACTGTGGCTTTCTAGCAACTACAGTATCCTTCGCCCACTGCAGTGGATGTGATCATCTGTACTCTGCCTTGTGCTGTTATTCACTTGTGTAACCTGTGTGATTAGGAGCATTTAGAGCAGCTGTATAGCAACGGATTGTGGGCCGATGTGCTTGAGATTCATGTTTTGGTGCCCCCCTCCGTCTCTTTCTGACCTCCGAAAATGACTCTTTTGGCAGGAAGTGTGCAAGTAGGCAGGCCAGCGGCAGGGCATTGATTCCATGGTTGGATTTATTGTTGAATCCCTCTGTTTGGATGAGAGGCTCTGACCTTGCCCATCTCAGGTGAGGAGAGCTGATGCCTTACTACCCATGGGCTGTAGTGAAGTTATTAAAAACTCCATTACCGCCATTCAAAGGTAGACATAACTCACAGTGCGGATATAGAGATGTCAAAACAGAGATTGATCTGAGAAAGAAGTGAAACTCAGAGAAAACTTAAGAAAGGTAGAAAGACTGCCAGAGCTGAAATACTGAGCTTTAGACATCAGTCAGAGGCCGAATGGATCTCTCAGCCGCACATCTATCATAGCCTTTTTCAATAACCCCTCTCTGTCACTGTGTAGATCCTGAAGGAGTTAAAGGATGAGGACTGGGAAATGGGCAATATTGTTCACACACTGACCAACAGGCGCTACGGAGAGAAATGCATAGCTTATGCAGAAAGTCATGATCAGGTACAGTAGCCTTTCTGCAAGGCAGTGGAACTAAAGTCTGCATGATGTCCGCGTGGATAATAAAACATAAGCTACCGTTCCAGGCCCTGGTTGGTGATAAGTCCCTGGCCTTCTGGTTGATGGACAAGGAGATGTACACCAACATGAGCTCCATGATTCCCATGACAGCCGTCGTCGACCGCGGCATGCAGCTGCACAAGATGATTCGCCTGCTCACTCATGCCCTGGGTGGAGAGGGATACCTCAACTTCATAGGTGAGTCGTCGTGACATAACTCACGGAAAATCTAACACCGAAGTTGCACAGAAATGATTACTGTGCAGAAAAGATCATATGAAGCAGTCGTTCAGACATATTGTATTATTATTTTTTTGTACTTCAATGCGATCCTATTTTACAACCTTTTATAACCTTATCATGTTTCAGTTAACTGGCTTGCAAAAATACCGTAGGTTTAAGTCTATGCAGCGTCTCTCTGTTTGTTATTTTCAAAAATTAAATGTATATTGTTTTCCAGACTATTTTTCACAACACAACAAGCATTTTGATGTTGCATTTGACTCTTAAGAAATCATGAACAATCATGAATAATTTTTTTTTTTTTTGCAGTTTTATGGTGTCCACAAATGAAAATATCAATTTGATGAAGCTATATATGCATATGGATATTTAATTTTTGCATGGCTGAATTTCATTTATACACATTCAATTTCAAAAGTCAGACAAACGGCCAACTCGGTGTTATTTATCTACACACTGTGTGCATAGTAATGTAGCATGTTGCTTCATATTTCATGTCATATGCTGTCATATAATCATACCAGTTAATTATGCCATTATTATACAATCGCACCACATATCTGTGTGGTTCAGGCAACGCTGAAAGGAAAAAGAACAAGAGGTGTTGGAAATCATGATTTAAGGCAGCAATCTTGTGTGCGCTTCATTTTTGAAACCCTCAATTTTGAGAACCCTCTCATGTGCTGTGTTTCTCCTGACTATAAGCTTCTCCCCTCAGGCAAATACAGTAATCAGTTACATGTTCAATAAACTGATATAAACAAGCATTTATTCCCCTTCCCATCCACATGTACCACCGGCAACTGGCAGGAATGTGTTGAGTATCAATTTTTAATTGATAAGCCATCCCTACTATCTTCATCTGCGCTGCTGTTAGGGGTGTTGTCTTCTGTGCAATAGTGTGTTATTTATTTTACATAGGATTATGTCATTGTGTTGGTTTCCAACTTTTCAGTCAGACTGAAGTACAGCAGTAAACAAAATTCTAATTCCGATTCCTTAAAATAACTTGACGTACTGTAGCCCTTGCTTATTTTCCTGCTGGGGTAAAGTGCTCGGTTATTAGATTTGTTATATTTCTTTCAGGGATATATCTCCGGAGGAGGGTGCCACTAATGAGTCCTCCTACTTTTTTTCCAAATGCATCCAATTCTCAGGCACCGCTGAGATGCTCCTCATTTTCACATCGCCTGCAACAGCATGGCTTTATCGATGCCGGCTTTTCAAGATAATAAAGTGATAAATAATGATGTTGGAAGTTAACCTTGGTTGGAGGTAGTGTGTTTCCTTGCATATGCCTTCTTCTGGCTTAATGCACATACAGTATATGCTTGTTATTCACAGCATTTTAGCTCCACCTTGTGACTAGGTGTTCTGGTCAAACTCTGAGTCCGAACAATCTAAATGTTTTTAGAAAGCGTTTGCTGCCTCTTGGGATTCATTTTCTCTCAGTATTAACTAAGATGTCCCTTCTTACCAACGGGAAAAAAAATTAAAACAACCTGTGAAAACCTGTGAATTTCTGCTACGTGGACTGATGTGTTGGAGAAAAGAAGCACAGTCAAAGCAGCTGCACTAGATGGACACTGGGAACAGGGCAGCTTGTAATGAACAGGTTGTCAGAGGATTGACCCCATGTGGGCAGCTGAAGGACAGTTCATAGTAATTATATCTGATTCTCCGGCTAAAGCATAGCTGAAAGGCACATTTGGCCGTACTCGTGCTTTGGTTCCACGTGTGCAGCATCAGAATCATCACGAGTTGATGTATTGGGCGAAAAAACACTTTAAATGTCAATTTGACAGTGATTTGATTTAGTCAGTCAATCATCTTTTGTGAAGACTAAAGGATTTTCTCACTCTTCATCTCAGCCTTAACCCACACCCGTGATACGCATCTTAAGATCCCATGCGCCATATTACAGTAGAAGAAATAAACACAGTTGCAAAAATAAAATTGTTTCCATCAGCATCCCAGTAACAGACAACCTCAACTACAGTAGCTGTGCTTCCTCTTCATGCACACCGATATGTATGTTTGTATCAATCAGTTTACTCAGTTTACATAGAGTTGTAGTAGCTGAAGGCTTTTATTCTTTAAAATTACCATTAAAATGTTAGGAGTGACAGCGTATTAAGCAACTGTTGCCTGAGACATTCACGAGTTGCGGTGACTAGTCTCGTGGCCAAAAAGCACAATTTTGGTCTCATCCATAGAAGCTTCTTCCAGTGGATTTCACAATCTCCCACATGCTTTTTGACACAATCTATTTAATTTAATTATTTATTTATTTTGCCTCCTCTATAAAACCTCGACTGGTTACGAACCCAGAAAACCATTGTATGTCTCTTCCGTCGTAGGTGTCTTGGTGGCCTCCCTCACTAGTCTTTTTGCACAGACACTTAGTTTTTGAGGACGCCCTGCTTCAGGCAGATTTATACCTATGCCATGGTTCTTTTGTTTCTTGGTGATGAATTTAACCGTACCCCCGTATAAGAGACCTTCAGCGACTTGGAAATGTAATATTTCCACCTGTAATGTAATATTTCCAGTTTCTTGTTGTGTTGTCTTTGTGGTTTAGTTTTTGGCCACAAATCTGGTTCACCATTACTTGGATCTTCCAGGTACAGGTGTATTTATACTACAACACCTTAAAAGCTTTCACTGCAGGTCATCACCTTTTATCCAATTGTTATTGATCTTACTTTCTGTAGATCTTTTTTTCCTTCCACACGAAATAGATTTTTTTTTTAACTTTGGCCCAAAAAAGCTCTTCTGTGTTTCCGTAATTCGGTACAGTTTTCTTAATTTTCAGTTCAATTTATTCCCACTTTGTCCTCTAATGCTCTCGTTGTTTAAAAAGCAGTGATATGGAAAGAAGACCAGTATATAAGACCTGAGGCTATGGAAGAAATTTTAAGAAGTGCTGTCTGGCTGCCTAAAAGAAGGGTGCTATCATCCTCTGATAAGCGCAATAATAAATGAAAGTTTTTTTAGAACTCAAATTCAGGGAACAAAAAAAAAAAAAACTTTTTCAAAGGCACTGAAGTTCATCCGTGAGAATTTTCCAAAGTGGTGAGCGTTTAGGAAAATGTTCAAGTAAAGGGGGGAAGAAGAAAATCAAGCAAATCTGAGATGACATGCCGTGTCAATGGATCAATGACGGCAGAGTCATTTAGCCAGTGCTGAGCAAGAACAAATTGTTTGAGCAAGCAAATCAATTTGAAGTGCCTAGCCTAGAAAAACCCATTTATTTACTCATGACCAATAGCAAACACCACAGAGCAAGAGGACGAGGCGGCATCTGTATGTGAGATCCTGAGAGATGGATACTGTAAAGGATGTTGGAGTGTCAATGACATTAAAGCGCCAAGTGGCGTGGCAGTAATGAAATGCCTCAGTGGTTTTATCATTTACATCAGCAGGAACCGAATTGAAGTGCTCATACTTCCTGACTTTCAGGGCTCACAGAGACTTAAGATAACCTTGCAGATTTACAGTCTAAATTATTGAGCTAAAAACTTATCCCAGAACTCTGTATTCATGAAGCGCTACAGTGCAACAGGCAACCATTATGCTGCGGCCTTGGACAGTGAATTGAAAACCAGCCTTTCCTCCTCATACATTTCAAACACACAATCTCGCTGAGAGAGAATGGTGCTTTCGGCATTGTGCTAATCCCACCTGTGCTTTTGGACTAGTAGCGTTTATTTAATGTGCAAACGGACAGTGGGAGGGTACATTAACACTGTAACAAAAAATCAATCCAACAAGTGCAAATAATCATTGCATCACGATTGCAGGTTGTTGTTTTTTTTTTTAATTTATTTTTTTGCACTGCATCTAAAAACCTTCTGTGACTTTTGCCTTCCCCTCTGCTTCCCGCATTGATCTTTCTTTGGCAGAATCCCTCCAATGGAAAACACATTGATCCTTGGCTCCTTCTTGTGCTGCTAATTACTGAGGGGACTGTGTCACTGTCAGGCCCTTATCTGATGCAGGGCTGTGTAGAGGAGTAATGGGATGCGCCAGCTGAAAAGCTGTTGACTTAACCTTATGTAAAAAGGGTCACTGCCAATTTCTCATATCATATCATTACTGGAAACCAACATAAATTTCACATTAACATTATTGAACAAACTTCTAGTTATTTTTTTCCCAACCTTTGCAAAATTCTGGTCCAACCTCTTAAAGTAAAATGAACATTAATACTGATAACATATTGATGATGATGATTGATGATGATCTCCACCAATCTCTGGAAATCTAGTCTATAACGTTCAGATACTGATTTTACTAATTCTAACACTAAACTAAACTCAAAGCCATAATTGTTATTCGATTTTCCACACATATATATAAATATACATATTTATAACATATTTGACATTGTTTGTTTGTTATTTTGGGTTTTTTAAGGCCTCGGCCATGTGAGGTAGTACCACATTTACATTGGAAACTATTCACACACCCCTTCATTTTTGTGAACATGTTTGGGGGAATGAATTTACAGTAAATAATTGCAGTTTTCTGCTACAGTCAGTCTACATACAATTACCCATAATGGAAACAAACAGAAATCTTTGAACAATTCAAATCCGTCTTTTGTAACACACCCGTAATTGAGTACTTTGTAGGCCACAGATATTCTTCGAGGTTTGGATCAAGGCTTTGCTTTGGCCACTCAAGTAAAGTCACAGACTTGTGCTGAAACTTCTCCAGTTTTGGATATATTCTGGCTGTGCAGAAAGGTGACCCATCATTCCAGACTCCGGTCCAGTACACTCTGGAGCAGGTTTTCTTTAGGCCCTTCCCTGTGTTTGGCTCTATCCATCCTCGTGGTGAGAAGACTCCCATAGCCTGATGCAGCCCCCACCATGCTTTACTGTAGGACTACCACAGTATTAAACACGAGCTGAGCTATCCCTGGGGTTTGCCAGACATGGTGCTTGAAAATATGCCCAAAGATTTTAATTTTGTCTCATCAGACCACATAATCTTTTTTCCTCTCCTTTTGATAGCATTTGGCAAACTCCAAACTTCAGTTTCTCTATAAAGACTGTTAATGAGATGGTCATCTTTCTGGAAGGTTCTCCCATCCTTGCAGGGGGCCTAAGAAGCTCTGTCAGACATATGTCGGAGGTTTTGGTTCCCGTGGCTGACCGGTCCTTCCTTTCACTTTGTCTGGTTGGCCAACTCAAAGAGGAGTCAATGTGGTTACACTTCCAATTTATCGAGGCCTTTATGCTCATGGGAACACTCAAAGCATAAGAAATGGGTTTTAAGCCTGGTGTTAAACTATTCCTCATCACAGAATGTTATTGTGGAGGTCTACAGAGAGTTCCTTGGACATGTCTACTTGCAGTGTCGCATGACAGCTTGCTGTGATGCTAAATAAAGTCTGGGATCACCATTGTTATTGGCCTCCATCCATCCAAGATCCCAAATGTCTGTCATACTCACTGAAGTGGTGTATGCACATTATTTATTCCCAAAAAACATCTTCTATAATATGGCTAATAAGTAGGCTTGTTTACAACTTGTCTGATCTCTTGACTACATTTGTTTCCTGCCCTGTCGGACTTTATTGCCGTCAGACATTGTTAAAAAAACTGCAATTTTCCTTAAATAATGATAATTCTTGTATATATTCTAATAAAACTCCTCGCAGTATTTTATCTCCGATAACAGTCCCCGCATATACTATAAGAGACAAATGATGATTTTATTTATGTGTGCATTGGGGAGAGAATCCATCATATTTGATTCTTGTACATTCAATCTTGAATGTGCTATCTGGCTTATTTCAGCTGTGAGAAGGCAGCGGAAGGTGATTATCACGGTGATTAATGTGGGCAGGTGGGAGGAACGTTGCTGTATCGTAGAGAAGAGGGAGATGATTAACAAACGGAGGCGTGTCCAAAGTGTTCCTTTAAAGCTGAAATGAAAAGACACGTCAAATGCTTCCATGGGTTACTAAATCAACCTCTACATAAAATCAATCATCTCCACTAGACTTTATAAAATAATAACATTGGAAAGCTGAAAGTAAATACAGGCAAAGAGCGCTGTGCACTTAACACTGTTAATGAAGTGTTGCTCTTTTAAAAGCTTTTATCAAAGCGCAGGCTTGTATCTGGGCTCGCTGTCTCAGACGGCGATTAGCAGGCAGAGCGGGCCTTTTTTCCTCTCTAACTGCGTGTGTGTGTGTGTGTTGATGTGAGTACGTGCCCTCTCTGCATGCATATGCGGCAAAGACTCTTATGGAACAAGTGGGTGATAAGGAAAAGCTTAATGCGGCCTGCTCATTAATGGGAGCCCACACTTAAGCATTTCCACACTGCGGAGTAAGTGTTAGTAATAGTTGGCATTTCTGTGCACATCCTGTTGCATTTTTGTGTTTCTGCTTGAGCAGGTCAGTCACAGACCCGTAGATGAACTCACATCGAAGTGCAGCAACAGTTTCTTCATATGCTCATTATTTCGCCCTGACTCTATTCACTCTTTCCGGACCAGAATAAAAACAATGATCAATTTGCTTTCGGTTCTAGTAGATTCAGGATTTACACTGACTTATTACAAACAAAAGCAAGATTTGTGAATAGAAAACCACACGGACTGGCAAGGAGCTCATTCGTCGGGCAGTTTCAGTGACCTACTCTGAATCACCAGAGCTACAAGGGCCCAAAGAGGGAAAATCAAAACAAAATTTATTTCAGTGACCGACCCCAAGTGACACTGTGCCGACTGAGGCTTGAAGCCTTTACTTATTTTCCCTGTTGGTTGCAAAAACACAAAGATAAACAATTGCTTATGAGCAGCGGTTCGGGAATGTGACAGAAAGTTATAGCAAACAGGAATGAGCCGTATTACAGTATGAGTGGCCTTGTTGTTTAGTTTAGGTTTTGACTTCATGCTACGGTCACATAGTTTTCAGATCCATGCAGCAGAGGCAAACCAGGCCTCTCAAAGACATTTGTGAAAGTGGGCCCCTGATGGCATCTGAGATTGATACATTTTGCAATGACAACTATAAAACCCCCTTAAAGCTTCCAGAAAAGCTGTATACAGTGCTTCCTCACAGCCAAAAGGATTTTGGGGGAAAAAAAAACTTTAAGGGAAAAAGTGCCTTTTCACAGATGAAGCCACTTAAAGTTCTCTTTGTTTTGAGAGCTCGCCTCACTGCCCTCCAGATTTTATTTCTTTGCAGGTATGAGTAGCTTCTGATCCATGAACAGCATGCTCAAAAAACTCACACACTAACAGAATTAATTTTCTCAGTGTGAATACACTGGATTGTCAGAAGTTGCTTAGACACGGGCCACAGCTGCATAGATTCAGCCTCCAAACATGTGGCACGTCGCTGAATGGCTGCGTAATACATTTGTAGCTTTATGGATCTGTTGTCAGTGGCACGTACGGAACCACAACCTCTTTTATTGGCGTTTTTTTGCAGTGTGGGCTTTGCATTACATGCTGCTGCATTCAATTTCTCACTTTTCCTCAACAGAAACATGTACAATGCTCCTGTGGTCACTTCCACTCCCACCACCTATACTAACTGCATGCAATACAGCGCAACACAGAGAGTCCATTTCCCTAGGGTGTGTCGAAAGTCATTCCGGGGAAAGTAGGAACTCAAAAGTACTGCACAGTATACGGCTGAGGGTGGATACAGTACACAAAAATAGTACTATTATCCATGGAACAACACACATTGATATCTGACATTGAAAGAGTATTTCTCATGGAGTAATCACGGGGCTTATTCCCCAGGTGCTACTTTAAGGGAGGAGCCTCTAGCACTGCATTTAAGAGCATTCTTTTATTCGGTTGCTCCTTCTTGACATGTCTTGGTGTCATGTGAAAGCTGGAGCTAGAGCCTGCTCTGCTTACTGTGACTGCTTTTGTAAACGGGGGTGAGGAGGGGAGGGGGGTTATTGTAGCATGTCCTTGACACCTTTTATTTAGCTCAGCGATCTGTTTCTTAGTTGCCTTTTTTAAGGGAGTTGAGAATGCAGGCAGCCGGCTTTGTAGGTGTAAGTGCTCCTTTCCCCTGATCTTTACGCTAATATGTGCATGTATGGGCTCAGGGCATCAGACGGAGCCCAGAGGGCCTGTGGTTATGTAGGGTTGCACTGATGTGACACTCTATTAATGCTAGTGAAGGTATGTTTTTACCTGGCTCCTCCTGTCTTCTGAGAACTCGTTACACTGTCTATCTGGTATTTGACCTCGCGGTCTGCATTCAATTCTCGTTGACAATTATACGATAAATCAACCAGAAAAGGGATTTGCCTGCTTCTTCTGGTATCCAGTGCTTGCTGCGCTGTAGCCCTGCTCGGTTTTTCACCACTGGCCTGCAGACCATTCCCCAAACAAAACAAAACAAAATGTCTTGTGTGGATGCTGAGCAGGGAGGGAGGCTGAGGGAGGGTGCTTCAAATGGGCTGTGTCTTTCTTGAGGCTCCGATGACATCAGGTAGTTGATTGACGCTTTAGACATTCCTGCTAGTGGGAGCAGAGAACCCACTAGAACTTCCTTGTCTTTTTGCTTGAGGGCTGTCATAACTAGCAGACATATCAGCTGCCACCTGTGGCCAGGGGTCTAGATACAGTCCACAGCATCTGTAACATCCAAGGTAAAATTACTCATTTGCCCCTCTAAGCTGGACACACAAGAACAACTGTCAGACATGGAAGACTTAATCTTTCAGATGTTCTTGTCTTGATGCCTTCACAGAGTCCTTGATTTTCTTTGTTTTTTTTTTTTTTTTTAATAAAACGCAGCGGTGATGAAAATTGGCTTTGGGGTGCCCTCCAGGAAAAGAAAGGAGGGGGCCACAAGGCTGA
This sequence comes from Channa argus, assembly GCF_033026475.1. Lineage (NCBI taxonomy): Eukaryota > Metazoa > Chordata > Actinopteri > Anabantiformes > Channidae > Channa > Channa argus. The sequence continues at coordinate 23,687,565 of NC_090202.1, forward strand.
TGCTCACTGCTGGTGGTCTTTTGACACACATTTCAAAACTCTGGGAACATCTCACCATGTTTACTCCCCTGACTCCCCAACGTCCCATTGAAAGAAGGACAAGATGGGATTGTCTTCCGTCCAGCCAGGAGGCGTGGCGTTGTCTTCATCTACTAAGGGAGGATACTGTACATGTATGGCCTTGTGTAACACTTGCCAAACTACAGTGCAGTTGTATCTCACTGTGATTATGCCGGCACTTTACACATGGCACTGCTGTCTTTTTTTTCTTTTTTTTTGGTGCACAATGAAGTAGTATACATTCCTGTTGGTGGACTGCAGGGATGAAAGTCTGCCTTTGACTACCAGTGTTGCAAGTCTGAGATGTAATTCTCTCCTTTACATTTCAAGTTCAGCTGTGTGGGAGGCTTGTTATTCATGCAGATGCCACAAGAAAAGGCTCCCTCTTCCTATCAGCCCCCCCCCCCACCCTCTCATGTCTTTGCTGCCCTAATTCCGAGGCTAGTGGGCTTGCTCTGTTGGCACTCCATGCCGTATTGTTTGGTACTTCTTTAGCACTCTGTAACACCTACATAATGTATTTCATTAGACTCTGCTGTCACTCCCTGTTCGTTCCACTTCAGCCATCACTCAGGTTTTTTTTTTTTTTTTTTTTTTTTTTTAGAATGTGGGTGGGGTTTGGCACCAAATAAAAAAGTAGCCTCTATTCTGTTGTCATGCATCTTCCTGTCTCTTGCCTGTGTGATTCTTCCTCTGCTCGGAATTCAATTATCCCGGCTGTTGTTTTATGATGTTGTTGTGACATGCGATGACGGATTCATTATCTCATCTCCTGGCTTGACAGCATAGTAGCAACAGGGCTGTTGTTCCCAAACTTCTGCTCCATACATTCAGCTTTACATCTGGACAGTTGTGTTCATTATCCATCAATAATATGAGCTTTTGCTCCTTGCTGGCTCGCATTAAAAGTACAGGAGTTGTTTATGCTGTGCAGCGGCAGAATAATTCAGAAGTTTATATGATGCTTTAACGAGCACAATTTAATTAACTGTTATTTTGTGCTCCTTTGTGTAAGTTTGCAGTTTCTCCTAATTTCCAGCATTGACTTAAAGTTTGTTTTCTGTCATGGAGAAATAATAATAATAATAATAATAATGTAAAAACATATCCAGAAACTAGTTTTTGCCTATATTTATTGAAAAAAGTGAGACTCAAGTATGTTGACGTAAAAAAAATAAAAGAAGTTTTATTCATAAAAGGGCAGGTCCCTCTGTGACAGGGTGGTTGGCACATATAGTTGGTGAAAATGTTGCAGGGGCTTTGTGGCTCTGTTTTAATAGGGAAAGTACCAACCTCGGCCGAGGTTAGAAAAAGGTCACAGACTGCCGCTGACTCTGATCTATTTGATCTGTGTCTTTTTTTTTTTTTTTCTTGTTAAAAGTTGCAAAAAAAAAAACTTGAAAATAACCCTATATAGCTTTGCACAATGGAATATGCAAATTCGCCGAGACTGTGTGTCCTTCTCTTGGAAATGTACATTCTTTAATAACTCTCTGTTTTGCAGGGAACGAGTTTGGCCATCCCGAGTGGCTGGATTTCCCCAGAGAGGGGAACAATCAGAGTTACCACTATGCCCGGCGGCAGTTTAACCTGCTGGACATGGATCACCTCCGCTACTGTCAGCTCTATGCCTTTGACCGAGACATGAACCGTACCGAAGACAAGTACGGCTGGCTGGCTGCCCCACCTGTAAGGACATCACACACTGACTGTACAGTAGACTTTGTGCTGACATCCTCAATGACAAAATCACTTGAAAGGAAAATGTCACCACAGAATGTTTTTTTTTTTCGTACACACACAGATGTTGTCCCAGCCAGTTGTTGAATGATTTAGCTCGTTCGAGCATATTTCTTAAGAATAAGTGCATTTTCAATCCAGCATCTTTACAGTGTATACACCTTTACAGTGTTGGGGAGCTCTGTAAGTCTCAGGCAGGGGGAAGATAAATACACCATAAAGGGTTCATTTGGGAAATGTCTTGTTTTTCTGGCTGCTGTCAAAGCACACAGTAATAGAGCATCTCTTTTTGCCTGCAGTTGAATGGTAGAGGAAAAAAAAAAAGAGGGTTTTCTCTTGAGGGTCTGGTAGCAAAGTAATGGGATAATGCAAATGGGGAATGTGGCTAAATTGACAGGGATTAGAAATGAGTCTGTGTAATTGATTCAAAAACACCCGGCCTTACATCAGCCCCCAGATTAGACTCGCTCTTCACCTTGCTGCTTTACACTCTGACCTGAGTGTTTCTCCTTGACAGACAGATTCAGCAGAATAGTAACTGCATCACAGAGCATAATTAGAGGCATGACTGCTTCACAGGGACAAATTCAGTCAGAAGTGTACTCTGACTAACGGGAACCTCTTAAAACCTTGCAGGTTTGTGCTGAGACACCTACATTGGGGTTAGGGTTATTATGTTTAAAGTTCTGGACAGGGAGCAGGTATATCATGCATCACAAGGTTTGGCCTCGCTGATGTAAAAGGGCGGGACAATACAACAGATTCACCTGTCAGCGCAAGGCAGTATAGTTTGGCAGTAGCACGCTTTCAAAATGGCCACACAGGTAAATCAACACCTCACTTAATCAATCAAAATAGAACATCATGCTCTTGAAGGGAGGATTTATTGCAAGACTGTTGTTAGTCTTGAGCTAGATGTACCTAATAAACTACCATCTGATTATACATATCTAATACACAGGATGTTCTACGCTTTAAATAAAAGACTAGTTGGAGATAAACATGGAAACTGTTGGATTAGAAGTAACAAGAGGGAGGAGATGGAGCCAAAGTAGACACATGGATCAGATTAGGTGTTATGTAAGACTTAGCCCAGCATACAGTATCAGGTATGTGGTCTGAAGACTGGACTGATGCAATATTTAATAAAACTGTTCCAGACGTTTCTGTAGCTGCACCTGTGCCTTTGCTTAGAAGCAGCCAAGACATAGAAAATCGCATTCACGCTCTGATACAGTATCACAAAAAGACTTTGTAGAGCATTACTCACAGATAACACAGTAACTGCTCGCAGATCCTGCCTGTAATAAGCAAATGAGTCTGAAGTCTCTGTGAAGCTTATCAGTGACACGGAGATCATCGCGCTTAATGGATATATTCTATCCCCCCGTTCAGTATTTCAATGTGGTGGGAGGTTTAAATGGCGTTTTGTAGTTCGTGCGCCTCTTTAAAGATGTGCAGCTTTAAAGAAACAAACTCCTGACACTCCTTTTAGTGCAGAGATAGCATCACTCGGGGTGTTTCGCTGTGATGAAATGTTAAATAAATCACTGCACACTAGCAGACAGGCTGTGGCATCCAGTGTTCTGCTGTTATTTAGCTGCTGGATTTCTGGCAATATAACTTAATTGTGTCTGTATTTCTGAATTCCAACATTTTATGTGTACGTTGGAAATATACATTTCTTACAATATTTATAATAACTTTTATGTCACTGAAGGACTTGGGATTTATTTCACCCCATTTGGGACCTCAGCATTTGTACATAAGCTTTGATACGGTCACGCAGTGTTCAGGCAAACTTAGAGAATTCTAAACATTATTTTTGACCTCTCGTCTAACCGCAGGTTACATCTTCAACCGTATGTTCAGTGTCCCCTGTCTCCCTGGAAACATAAAATGTCTCTAGAGACCGACATTTAAATTCGATTTTTCCACAAGCTGCACGGGCTTCACCTGCAGCTGCCTCACCGTAAGTGCCAGTGAGGAACAGGAGCGGAGACGAGGGTCGTGGTTCGAGGAAATATTGGATTTGAACAGTGTTTTTTACGAAAATATTTTCATCTGATTGCTGAGGTCACACACCGGGCTACTGTAGGGATTTACCCAGCTCTCACTGCCTGGCTATGTTTGACCCAAAACTGTTGTTTGAGGTCAGTGTGATGCTGCAGGCAGTGACAGAAACAGAAGCAGAAGGCTTTTAGACTTAATGTCAAACCAGAAGATGTTGCTTACATATCAGGGGAGAGTTTGTTTGAAACTTGGGGAGATATTTTTTCTTTGTGCACACTTGATTAGTTAGATAATAATTTAAATTTTTTTACCTACCAACATCAACAGATTCTGAATATAATCAGAAAAACGTTGTGATTAGCACACACTCTTGATTGCATTTACATTTATTTCATTATTAGTACGCATGCACATTTTCTCCACATGCTTATTGGGCTACAGCTTGATGGATGGATGCAGCTTTAACAGCTGTCGATGTAAAAATGGAATTGGTAAAAGACTGCAGGCCGTCAGCTCATTCCTTAACCTCCATCCCCTCTGCCGGTCGAGCTGCAGGGGTGCTTATCTTCTCGTTCAGCCGTGAATATGCTGCCCTGAAATTTGACTTGGGGAACGAGGCACCAAAAAACAGGGAACAGGAGAGGGGGTGGGTGGGGCGGTTGGGTGACATTGATAATCTCTGCTAATGACACGTTAACAGTGGCTCGCTCCACAGGAGAGTGGCAGATTTATCACGCGCAGCTGTCTGAAGCTGACAGTGTGCGTTTCCCGCTACCCTGGGTCTCTGCTTTCCACTGATGAGCACCACCTGAAATTTGATGTGGGACTGTTACTCAGCCTACTTGGAAATGTGTAGTCCACTGATATAATGTGCCCCATTATAGAGTAATTCTCCAAATCCGAGATGAGAAAGGCAATGACTATTCATGAAGAAATAATTCATTAGCTTCTCTTTTCTCTCCCTTTCCCTCCCTCCAGGCCTTTGTCAGCGCCAAGCATGAAGGGGACAAGGTCATTGTGTTTGACAGGGCAAATGTGCTCTTTATCTTCAACTTCCACCCCAGTAAGAGCTTCCAGGACTACAGGGTGGCTGTAGAAGTTCCAGGAAAGTATCCTTTTAGTTCTTATCTGTCATGTCACTGCTGGTTTCCTTTAAATCCTCTGACTTACTCCTTCCATGCCCACTGCAGGGCCTTTCAGAGTAATGATGTCTTTGTTAGTTACTTCATTTATACAATAACGGGACCGATCAAGTGAGCTTGATACTTGAACTGAGACTGTAAATATCTTTTAGAGGGCTTGAAACCGAAAGGTGGGAATTACACGGTTTAGTTCACAGAGAGCACATGAGATCTGTCTTTGGCCACACTGAGATGCAAATGATGGCCAGCAATTGTTTACAGACTGATGATTGTCACTAGCTAACTTTTGATTTTCCGTCTCGTACTAACTTCCCATCAGACCAGCCGATCTTCAAAATGCTGAGATTTTGGGGCAGCTTTTGTGCCTATAGATTTTAAAGGATAAGACATGCCACATTCTGTATTTTAAAATAGTTTTCCAATGAACCACCTAATGGATTTCCATGGTTTTGTCCTCACTGTTAAGAGATTATCGGCTGGATGTGGCTCAAAAGAATCTACCACAAATTTGTCAGGGCATTGACGATAATATAAACCAGCTCTGAGAAGATGCCTTCTCTCGGGCTGAGGATCGGATCGGATCGGGGCTCTAAACACTGTCAGACTTGTTTAAACCAAACGCGACTTGTAAAGTCCTGCAATTGTAATGGCAGTTTGTTCTCCAAGGCTAACATTTGTGATGTAATTTTAGCAGTCACTGTTGAGAGGAATATGAGTCAGTTGTTCATAGTGGTGGTGTTATGCTATTAGAGAGAAATAATAGCAGAGCCCAGTGATTCAGAAAGCGCTCTCTTTAGCAGAATTGGCTGTCTGTCTTCCCAGCGAGCAGCGCAGAGGAATTTAATGAGTCCCACAGTTGTGATTACAGCAGGCTTAATGATCAGGGATGCGAAGGGGGACAGAAAGCTGACAGATTTGTATTTATTATAACGGACATCACTCTCTTCGGGGGCCCACTGTAGCTCACACCAGCAGTTTCCTGAGCGGATATGAAGCTGTGTTGCCTTTTCAGCTATGACATAAATAATGTGATGGTGAGTCAAACACAGACAGAGTTTGTTAGTTTTCTCTGCGCGCCAGCGGTACAAATCACTATGCACGAGGAACTTAGTCGCAAAGCAGGATGATCCGATTGGCTGACCGTGAGGATGTTAAATAGCAGTTGTTCTACTTTAGGTTTTGTTTCATTTAGATAGATAAGTTGTTGTTTCATGCTCATTTCAAAGGAATAATTAATGTCTGTCTAAATGTGAGGAAATCTCCTAAATTTGAGACGTTTTTCTTGTACAGCATCCGCCTGATGATATTGTAGTAACGAACAATGCGTCTGGTGATACTTACAGTGCCTATAAAAATATTCGCCTCTTTTTCACAGCATTAAATCATGGTTGATTAAATTTGTCTTATTTGACAAAAAGTTACAAAACAAAAAAAAAAGCACCTCCTGTCAAAGGGAAACCACCTCTACAAAGGAACTGAAATAAAAATAACAAAAACATGTTCACCCCCTTTAAAGAAACTCACTGACAGCAATTGTTGCCTGCATCCTTCACCAGTCACAGTCTCTTGTCTCATGGTCAAAAAGCTCAATTTTGGTCTCTTCAGACCATGGAACCTCCTTCCAGTTGACATCCAAATCTCCCACATACCTTGTGACAAACTCTAGCTGAGATTTAATTTGACTGTTCTCCTCTTCGACACCCTCCCAAAAAGCTTCAACTGGTGAATCACCCAGACGACATTTTCCGTCCAGTCTCTCCCGTCTCAGCTGCTGGAGTTTGTAACTCCTTCAGAGTGGTGATACATGTCTCTGTGGCCTCTGTCATAGTCTCCTCCTTGCACAGTTACTCCGTTTTTGAGGACGCTCCAGGCTCCAGGCACATTTACACTGATCAGCCACAACATTATCACTAGTGGTCTTAGCAATGTCATGAAGGACAAAGGGTCAGCATGTCCACTCTGTGCAGGTACACATCCCTTTTGACTTCAAAGTGTCCTGGAGTTCCTTTCAGTTTCCCATTATCTTTATGGTGTAGATTTTGCCCAGGATTATGATTGGACCATCCATATTTATGTGTATTTATACATTAATGCTGGAAACACATTCCCTGCCATTAGGTGATCTCCATTTAACCAATTGTGTGATTTATAAAACTATTTGACTGCACAGGTGATGATTTAGATTAGTTACTTTAAAGCAGGTGAATAATTATGCAATTATTTTCTGTGGAGATATTTTCACTTTGACAATAAGGTCCTTTTGTTGATAAGGTTTTGTAAAAATGCAGAATTAAATTGACCATGATTTAATGTGGTGAAACAAAATCAAGGCAAACACAGATTAGACTTTTTATAGGCCCTGTATTATATCATACTGTATATTTTAACTTGGCAGTCACGGTGGACAGTCCCTCATAAATGAGCATCTCGAATCTCTTGCAGTGTTAATTAACATATGAAAAAGCCAAAAAAGGTTATTAAATTAGAACAGTAAGACAAGAACAGTAATCAACAGTTGTTTTTTGTTGTTGCTGACTAAAAAAAAAAAAGAAATGACCTCTAATCTGTTAACATAATGAGTTAATTGTAAGTTGGTTTGACGTTCTGCCTTGTGTTTCCCGCTTTGCCTTGATAGGGTAAATCTTGGGCACAGCACTAATAGCCTTGCTGCACGGTGTCTATTACACCATTTTTGAGGGTTTATTTTCATTTAGATGGAACCACATCTTTTCCTCCTGGTGCTTCTTTTGATGTTTAAGGAGAGGCCTCAGACACTGGGCTGGTTGAGAGGAAATGCAAATAAATGTGAGGGCAAAGCTCTGACTGTCATTATACAGAGAGGCAGTAAACACATAAAGGCAAATGTGCTGTGTGTGTGTTTGTGTGTGTGTGTGTGTGTGTGTGAGGAAGGTAAATGCGCCGCGCGTATGAGGAGATGCAGATCCTCCGATGGGAATGTGTGCAGAGGATCCAATTAGGGGAGAAGACAGATGAAAGTGCCACTCAGAGGCAGAGGAGGTAAACAAGACAAGCTCAAAGAGTCCAAAAGTGCTTTTTCATTACACTCAGCTGTCATATACTTAAACTTTCTTCTACCTGTGTTAGGGTCAGGGATGTCACAGTGGAGCCCCACACCACTGCTGCATCTCCAAGTAATAACTGGATGCAGCTGACCATGCGGTGTGCAATTGAAAATGGATCCAATACAGGTGTCATTGCCTTCAGAAATATGGCAAGTACTGTATCATATCAGAGGGCGTCCGTTTTGAGCAACAAACACCCTTAAGTTACCTGTTGTTACGTGCTGGATCTCGATCTTTGTGGCTCTACTGGTGGTTTTATTCATAATTTTGTGTTTTTTATTTTTTTTTTAACTAAACTAAAAATAGGCTGACTGTTGTCCAGTGTCTGCACAGTTTTTTTATTCGCACAGACTCTAAAAGTTGTCAATTTAATACTGAGAAGATTTCACAGTTCATATTGTACAGATGTGTTTTGTGTTTAAACTTTACAATGAATAAATAACTCAGTTGTAATGTAGTCATCGTCCCTCAGTACCGGTCCTTACTTGGACTGTTTGGCTTCTTCACGTATTTAGACAAGCTTTTATTTTGCTAGTCATTGTCCTCTTTGAATGTGTGTTTTTTTTTTTTTTTTCTTTCCACCTCCAAGAAGAACAGGAAAGAAAGTGAAGCGAAGCACCTCCACTGAAAATGTTGGCCATTAAAATGCAGTCAACGTCAGCTTTTCGACAGGCACTCAAACCATCAGTGTTTTTTATTATTTTCCCTCAGACTCATGGTGGACACATTCTTCAGGCAGTGGGCTTTATCTGGCTGGTTAGAGTATTTGAAATCCCAGTTGGATCCCGTCATGAAAGCTGTACCTGTCAGGGCAGATTGGTCTTTGATTTACACTGTGCCAATAGGCTGTTGAGATTGTGTCAGGTCATCATTCTCCTTTTCTGTCTGAGCCGCTCCCTGAACGTCATTTGGAATAATTCAACTACAGGTGCAGTGACACTAACTAACTAGAATTTGGAATAAAATGCACAGAGGTGTGCATAGGTGACAATGATTTACTCTGATATTATCCGGAATGAATCATATGAGGTTTCTGAAAAGGGAAAATATGCAAGTATTTTTTTTTTTCCACTCAACTCTCAACAGTCAGCTGCAAGATACATCAAGATAGATTGCATAAACAAAGTTGCATTACTTTTCTCTGCATGGGACCCCATTAGGTTGTAACTCTGCCAGATATCATCCACAGACATCCTCATCAATTCAGTAGCTTAATCTGTGATTCCACAGTTTATCGTGTTCAAATGCTGCGAACAGATAAATGAGCCGCTTTATTTCAGGCATAATTTCTCTCGATATGATAACGTGCTACTTAATAAGGTAATTCCTGCAATCTGGGAATACGCTGACATTACTAAAGTAATAGAGTCTGTCGAGGAAGCGAACGCGAGCAGCCAGGTTGTAAACATGCAAACAGTTTAGCCAAATTACAGTATCCATTATCTGTCACTTCATTTGTAGGTGAAATAAATCACACGCACACGAATCCCACCACAGCTCTTTAACATCTGTGAGCATGCCACAAACATTTTAGGGCTTTTCTCCAATAACAATAAAACATGCTACCATGAGCAAGTAAATTGAGCGGTAACCTTGTGCACAGGCAACAATCTGCTGCTTAACCCAACACAAAAACTCTCGAACTCGTTGTTGACTTTAGGGCATAATATAACATTTTTGTAATATTTTGTGACGCTCATCTCTGCAGCGGATGGAACATTGACCCTGGCACCCTCCTCCCAAAACAAAGGCCAAAACAGCTCAATACATTTAGAATAATACATTTTGCTTGCTTTCTAAACTGCAGTAGCTTTCTCACATCTTCCGTAGCAGTTTGGTTCAACAGTTCAGAGAGCGTAACTCATGTTGGACTCCCAACACAACATCCACAATCACTGGCAGCCCACTTTTCACTCCTCCAAAACTAACTATGGAAAAAAAACACATGGGCATTTAGCAAAAGGCTGGCAATAACCCCAATGCACAGGAAAACTACTCTCAAAGAATTATTGTAACAGCACAGTAGGTGGACGTTGATCCAAGACGTCAGTGCATAGACGGATCGGTTTTATTTATTTATTTTTATTTCCTTTTCAAATGAGTTTGGCTCATCCGGAGGTTTCTTTGACATGTGTTTGATCATGTGACTGCTCATCCTTCTCACACCATCTGACAATTTACTTGGTAAACTAAACCATGAAAATAGGAATGTGCCACACTGTATCATCATGTCCTACAGTGTTTCCTCAGGAACTATAATGAGTAATTCCTCCGCATGATGAAAAAATGTGTGGAAGGCCAAGCTCCCGAGGAGGAGTTAATTCTGATAATAGGGCTTCTCTGTTGTTCGGACGTGAAGTTCTTTTAGAAGCCCGAACCAACAAAGTGCCATTTCAAAATAAAGGGATGTTGTCATGTTGTATAAAATATGTGATCTTCCCAAACCTGTAACCAGAGCATCAGAGAATGAAACAAACTTGTGCTGTAGGTGTCATAGTCCTTAGAAAAAGTGATGGACATCCCTTTATTTTGAAATGAGCAGTGTTTACGGATGCCACTTTACGTCAGTTCGTATCGGTTCGGAGTCATGTGCTGGTTGGCCCGAGCCGTCTCTTATTCCTCTGTGGCAGAAACTGTTTCTAGCATTTTTATCCACTCTGATGTAACTGGCACCGGCTGAGCAGAAAGCCAGGAAAAGTGGACTCTGAAAAGGCGAGATGCGGTATTTAGAAAGCTTACAAGGCCATGACACATTCTTCAGATGTGCACTCACATTTCACTCTTGTTCACCCACACCAGGGCGCGATTACTTTCATAAAGCCCGAAGAAAACGACAAGCTGATGGAGGAACTAAGTGGTGGCTGGGTCTGCAATCACGGTCATGGCCAGATTATTTTCAGGTCATCAATGACTTCAATCATCAAGCTTCACACTGCCTTCTTTTCTTTCTGCTCATTGGGCAAAATTGATTGTGTTCTTAAATCTTCCCCCTTATTCACACAGACTGTATTGATTATAATACTTTACAGCTGAACTGCAAGCTGTTGTTGCCGCCATCTGTAGCGACTAACAAAGACATAATCGCTCAAAGCTTCCAACTACCAATTTGTGCTTCCAGAAGTTTGCCAGGGAGCTCGGAATTACCGTAACTGCGCCTCATTTCCAGCACGCTCTGTGCCACAGACATGCAGTCATACAGTAAACATGCAATGCACAACAAGCAGCGTGAAGGATCCGGATCAGCCCTGAAACGTGTTATATTTATGCTTTACACATATTCCATGCAGCGTTAAGACAGATTCCCGGTGCAGTTATGTTTAATGTAAAGGTTTTTATCATTTGTATTAGGATGATTAACCTTTGAAATCACATTCCCAAAAGCATAAGTGCCCTGAGACAATTTTTTTTTTCATACACGTCTGATAGTTATTGTAAAACCTCCAAAGAGTAATGACTTTGCTGCCTCCATAAACCACCACAGTGGCAAGCAGAAAAGAGGGGGATGTGAAGGAGGGGCGGGAGGGGGGGGCTTCTTCCTCAGCAGAAACAATGCACAGAGAAGCACTTCTTTTTAATCATCACTATCAAAGCAGACAAACAGGCAGCAAAAGCGAATTTTTTTTCCCAGCTCTGGGGCAGAATGAGGCAGTGTTTGAGGATCATGCTCAGACTCCTGAGTATCGCCTGTGGGGAGAGAAGGTGATTATTCAGACATCCAATTAGAGGCCTGTTTGCATGTCTGCTCCTCTCTCCAGGTGTTTGTTGCAGTACCACACTCTTACAGGTCCCCATCCCTGAGAGATGCCAGTCAATAATGCGCTGCACAGATGTTTATGGGCACATGGACATCAGGGTACACATGCACATAGGCTGCTAAACATTTCTGACTGGCATTAGCAAGGCTGTACCTGGTCCGGAAATTTCAGATAGTAATGTACGTTCACTGCCACACTTGGGCTCTTTGTTGCATTTTAAATCCGTCCTTAAAATGTTTTTTAAAAAAGGAATCTAACCAAATAATGGCCTTCGAACTGATTCTAACATCAATGAGTCCAAGAACGGGAGGAGGGGTTTGAAAAAGTCTCCTCAGAAAATTGTTTCTTCAGACAAACGTGGCTCTCATAACAATTTAGACAATTTGCCAATTTAGATATTGCATTAGACAGTGTTTCCTCCTGCTGAAAGACGGTATTTATCGTGTAATAGATTTGATCCTGCAGTTGAGTAAAAGTGTGAACCCCTCGTTGCAGCATACGGGTATGATTTACATGTTACATTTCATAAAATGTCTTTCCATCTTGGCTCTTCTTCAATAACACATATTTCATCAATCAGCTCCTCAGCGGCTGAGCATTTCTGCACCGAATCACACAGGGGAGAGAGTGTGCAAAAAAGAATGAGGAATAAGTGACAGCAAGGGGTCTACACACACACACACACACACCTCTTCTCCATGCACGTTCAACGGCAATAACATGTTTTCTTACCTATTTAACTGTCTTTGCATGAACCACCTCATTCTCTTGTCACTCACGTCTTGTTTTGCAACTTTTGAACCAGTGTGTTTTCATCAAGTTTTTTTTGACCGCGTTGAAGCAAAAAGCCATTGAGCTTTAACAATTGTTAACAGTATGTTACATACGCTCTCGTGCAGCATTCGGAAACAGGCACCTTATGACTTCAGTGATTTTAAACTCAAATTTAAAACCATCTCCGGTGTATTAAACTCTATACTAACAAGAATGTGTTTATAAACTATAACTCCAAATTGTCATATCCGTGTAATAATAAACAGTTGGGGAGGGGTATAAATCCATCTCTTGGAGGGCTAATCTGTGTCATTGCAACTGCTCCAAAATTGTAATATGCCTTCTGTAAATATATGTAAATACTTTAAATGTACAAAGTAATTTAATATTATTCCGTGTTTTTTCATTTATATTGATATTTATTTGAGGGGTAGGTGTAGCTCAGTTGGTTCGACTCCCGGTTGTCCTGGCTACGAGTCAAAGTGTCTCTGGCCAAGACACCAAGCCCCCAAGTTGCCCCTAGTGTCTGCTACTCACTTGTAGGTGGCTTTGGGTAAAAGCATCTGCTGAATGACTAACTGTAATTGGTTTCTTTCAGTTTTGGTCACTTCTCCTCGTGCTAAAATCTCCACAGCAGGTAGCGACCACCTTCTCATTTCTCTGTACTAACCTGAGAAGGATCACTATCTCAGCCGCCGTGTAATTTGTACTAACTTGCTGTGTTTTCTCTTGATCTGTGTCAAAAAAGCGTAATTATTCCACTGGGATTCAGAGTTGTAATACAATATGAGTCCTAGAGGAGAAGTGGATACTTTTTATAGTCACTCTTTATGTGTATCTGTTGTCTCTCATTTGGATCTTTTTTTTTTTTTCTCCATCAAATTCATTATTTATGCAGTGAATTAGATAAATTAGACAGACGGGCTGGATGGTTGCGCCATGACTGAATCACTTTTGTATTTATGTTAATTTCAAGCAGCGTGGTCTTTGTCTCTTCGAGTTCTGCACTGTCACTCCGCTGTGCTGTGAAGGGGAGCTGAATGTTGATGGATGGGAGGATTTCAATGAGTATAAACCAGATGAGCACTGCTCAACCAAGTCCGCGCACCAAAAGCACTTGTGATAAAACCTTCTCCTGTGCTTCTTATGTTTTAGATCTTATAATCTCGTTTCCCACTGCTGTTGTGCCTTAACCTCCATCTTTGTCAGATATAAAATCAAGCTGGATTCCGATGAGGTTCAGTATGGGGGTCACGGACGGCTGGACCACAACACAGAGTTCTTCACTGAGACCCAGCCCTACAACGGTCGCTCCAACTCTATACGGGTAAATATTTTCAGCATCACACATTTGACTCATCAAAGTTCATCTTTTGTTGAATGTCACTGCGTCCTAAATTTCAAGTACTGTATACTCCAATTATAAGTCCAGGGCCATTGTAGCTGAGTTCAGTCAATAGACTACTTTACTAATAACCTGTGCTGTATCACCATCCCACTCTGCATACTAACTCTAACACGCTTTAGGGAATGTTGTACATTCACACTGGAAAAAAATGACAAAATTAAGTGCCCTCAAAAATGTCAGCGTGCATGCTAAATGATTTTTGAGAGTGCTGTTGATGGATCCTATTGTCCCACAATGCAGTGCAGATACTTTATGTAATGGAGGAGCTGCTCCCAGCTGAAAAACGTCAAAAGGAGTTGTGGGTGGTGATGAGACAGCTCTAGAAATATCTCAGAAAATGAAAAAATAGTGGGCACATAAAACTTTGAACAAAACATTTATTATTTTTTGGGACTCTTTCTTGTTTCCAAATTAACTTTATCAGTAGTTTTAGAAGAAGAAAAAAAAAAAAGGTGATGAAACAGCTGTCAGAGCATTAATGTTTGGTCCTGTTTAATTAGCGTGAAACTGGAGTTTGTGGTGAGAGGATCTTTTGGAGCCATTCTAATGAGGTTTAAGAGTGTTGTCATAAAGGACGGCTGCCTGTTCCGCCGAAAAGCCGCGGTCCCTCTCGTCTGGGCCTCTCCGCTTAACTGCTGCGTCTTATTAATTAATTGATATGATTAGCTCTTAATGCACAAGCCCGTAAATGATCAAATATGGCAGCCTTAACAAAAAAAAAAAGGACAGACGTGTCCGTCAGGGGATGATATCCATTGTTTACCAGTAATCCGCATCTCTAGGCTTTGCCTCGGGAAGACCGTATTTGGTGTCCGAGCCTCTTACTGCGCTCATGCTGGCAGCTGTCGTGGAGTCGCTGAGCGTCATGTGAATCTGATATCCTGGGCTCTTTCAGGCAAATAATGTGCATTATTCATGGCGTTGGAATTTACCTTTTCGTGCGCACAGCTCTTAAAGCTCGCACAGCGTCGTGGAGAGGAGAAAGCGATCTGGCAGAATGAACCACTGGGCTTCCATCATGAAGACTGCTTAAGGCTAAGAGCATGAAATAGGTGGATTCTTGAAATATACTGTAGCAAGACACACTGATACGCATTTTAAGCAGAGTGCTGGAGGATCTTCCACATGTTTGCCGCCTCCTTTTTTTTTTCTTTTTTTTTCCTGATGTAATTTTTTTTTTTTTTTTCTTGATTAAAATGCTGAAAGGCAATAAAATGTTTATGAATAAGGTCAGGGATGAATTAGTGAGGATCAGCACAGATACCCAAACACTCCAACTGTAACTTGGCTGATTGCATGCGTTAGATCTTATGGTAATGAATCCAATTAATGTGTGAGGGCAGTGATGTCTGTGAAGTGGTCTCCACAGTCTCATCATCTCCTGTGGTTTTTCAGTTTGTTTTGTAAAGTAATAAACATCTCGAGGCAGTACACTTACGCGCTTTCGGTTAGTACCAGAGTTGACACAGCACCTGATGAGGTGTTTGTTTACCTGAACTCAACGTGACCCTCCTCAGATCAATACTAAAAGTGTTGCAGTTAATAGATCGGGGATATTACTTCATATTAGGAGCTCGACAGAGCACTTTAATGCATCAAAAATGTGCTTGGCAAAACTCACATTGCTATTAAGAGCAACAGTTCAGCATTATTTTAAGATCGTGTCATCCCAGCTTAAAAAGCCTCTTCCTCTTTCATTCCCCCGTTGTATTAGCATAGATTTCGTCAGCTAAGGACTCAAATTCCACATTCTCTTAAATCTTTCCCAGCTCTTATTAATTCAAACACCGCTGCTTCACCCACGTCCCTCTCGGCCAAAATGTGAAGTTTAGTTAACAAGTCATCTGCTAATGTTGGCAACATCACGGATTAATGGGAAAAATACGGGGAGTGAGAGAAATGGAATTGACAGGGAGGGATGGAGGGAGGTTCTGGACGCTCCTGCACACACTGCGTCTCCTTTATCAGCTTCCTCATAGAGACTGCATAGTGAGACTGTAGTCTTGCATAAATATGCTTCTTTTCTCCTCCTCCTCCTCACTCCTACCTGGTTATGACAAGAATAATCAGACAAGAGTCTCTGCGGGGGCTGCAAGAGGTGCCCACACCATCCATGTTTTATTTAACAACTGTTGCTTTCAAAGTCTGTGCAAACTTATTCTCTCCTGTCTTTTTAATGGGTCCGCCAGTTCTGCGGCTTCCTCGTTACTCAGTGATAATAAAGCCCGATATCCTCCAAGAATGCATCACTCCTCCGTCTGAAACTGCACGCGATTGGATGAAGCCAACAGA
This sequence comes from Channa argus, assembly GCF_033026475.1. Taxonomy (NCBI): domain Eukaryota; kingdom Metazoa; phylum Chordata; class Actinopteri; order Anabantiformes; family Channidae; genus Channa; species Channa argus. Next base: position 23,703,832 of record NC_090202.1, read on the forward strand.
GTTGAGAGCATCCGACTGGCTCGGTAGACCATGGTGAACACTATGTAACTCCTTCAGACAGGTCTTTTCTTTTTTTAATCATTATAATAAATAAATGAGTTAAAAAATGTCCCCACCCCCACAAAACAAAAACAAAACAAAAAAAGGGGCTACACTGAAGCTGTTAGATGTGATGCAGTCTGTGAACAGCCAGTGTGCTGTACTCTGTGTGCAGAGCAATGGGAGTTGTTGCTGTCATGCTACTGCAGTTTAAAAAATATTTCACTTTTCACAAGAACGGCACCAGGTTTACAGACACTAGGTAGACAGTCGCAATACAGTAGATGCATGCTGCATATTTTATACATGCTGCTAAAACATCACCTACAGCAAATTAGTGTTTTTGAGATTGTGGCTGTGTTCTGCTTTCTGATCAGTCACCCTAATAAAGGGCGTGCAAGTTGTAAGTAATGGTTTCAATATAATAAAATTAATAAAACATATATGCAGCAGTTATAAGCAGTTAAAAAGCAATAATGTTTGCGTTGCCAGGTTGTAAAAACGTTCTCCGCAAAGTTATAGGGACCAACTTTCCTTAATTCTGCAGTTCATGGTAATAGACTCATTAAGAAACGTTTGTGTGTAACGTGTTTTCTAATGAGCTGCCCAGACACAATTGTTACTGTTATTAAGTCGCTAAAATCACTTTTGGACTCTGCAGCTCTTTTCGAGCCTGTGTAAGGTCCGGTGGTGTTGTAGATCCGATGAAATAAAGCGCTAAGGACATAATACCCCCACCTGAGTGCCACCCCACCCCTCACCCACAGTACAGATAAGGGCAGGTTTTTCCCTCCACAAGCGGCAGTGGTTCTGAGGACACCAGAAATGCTCCTATTTCCAGTTGGATTTCGATCATGTCATGCTGGAGCGGCATAAACAGCAGCAACAACCTGGCAATCCGCAAGATGTTCATGTTAATTAACTTATTAGCACATTTATCGCATTACTAAATCATTTATTCCTCATTAAAAATGCCATTCTTTATGTATCCTCTGTGGTTGCTGTTAAGTAGATAAGTACCATCAACTGCTTGTTTAAAATGAAACGATCTGCATTAAATCTGTCACCATTTAAGATGCATGTGAGTGAGTAGTTTAAATGAATAACTAATCTGAGCAATCAGTTGTGTTCAAGCACAATGGGAACAGACATTTAGGGAGTGTAAAGCAACTACTGAATTGGTGATACTGGATACTGTACAAACACTAATGACTTTTATACGCCACACATTTATTACTGAAAGTTAAAACGCTTGTAATATTGTAATTGTAACAACATTTCTTTTTAAAGTGGGCTTTGTTGGTAATAAAAGGATCAGCACTTTGGCTGGTTTCATCATGCTGCTGGTAACATGGAGAGATTGAATGGTTCCACAGGTTACATGGAAGCTCGATTAAAAAAAACATGTTATTTGTGCAAATAACAAAGTCTTGCATCTGCCGTAAGCCTTCGTCTGAGCTTGAAGTACAAATTGATGTTCTCAGCGGGACATTGGGTGACAAAAACATCCTTACATAACATTGGCATTAGTGGTTTTAACAAATCAAAAACCTGAAATCGTGGTCCTGAAGTGAGCAGATGTAGTTAGCCTAACCTTTCTGGGTACCTTTCACATTTACAGTTTTGTAAGAAATGCTGATGAATAATTAGCCTCTTCAGAACCTTTTGATAAACTTTGCATGCATCAAAGGGGTTGTCTCTTTTGACAGGTTCACAAAAAGAAATTAAGCTGAAGTGAGGAAGAAAGAGGAAGTGAGGGAAACGTAGCCGGCTTGTGGCAAATGATCAAAAGAAGAATGTTTCAATCAGAAAGATCTAAGGCCTCATGTTGAAGTGTGAACTAACAGACTAAAACTGTGACAGTGCGTAAAACCTGCTTCTCACATTACATACACATACAGATATGCATTACCGCTAAATTGTTGTGCACATACTACTGTCCATTTACTGTGCTGTGCGGAACTGTGCTCAGTATTAGTACTGAAAATACATTATCGCAACACAAATTCCTGTGTTCGTACAACGAATAATGACCGAAGATGCAATAATCAGACCCAGGCTGAAAACGAAAACAGATTTTATCCCCACTTTAAAATCCAAGTCAGGTTCATGATATCCAGTCGGATCCTTGTTCTTTGCCTAAAGTACAAGCTGCATGTAGAGGAGTACTACTTACAGGGAGTTGATCCTTGTTAAGTGAGTGAGGGAGCCAAACAGAGACATGTCTGGAGAGTTTAAGTACACAGATAGTCAGGCAGTGCTCTGAGAAGAAGCTGGGGTCAGGAAACAGAAACCTAGTGCATGACATATTCCTGTGAAGCACCTCATGAATCCTTTATAAGTGGGTTTGAACATTGATCAGATTGAGTATTAGCCCAAAGGCTGGACTCTGCTCTTGAAGGGAAGAAAAAAAAAAACCTAAATTCAAACACGTGAGTGTGTTACAAGACGATACAACATCTGTGAAACAAAAGAAGTCAAAAAAAGGACAAATGGCCACGTCTAACTTTCTACTAACGCATCACAGTCTTCACTGCTGATGTCCTTTCTCCTCATCTCCCTTTGTTTCCCGGCCCTGATATGAACGTGCATTATCAGATTTGCAAATGTTCAGTTGTACAGTAACAGCTGTTGGATCTGACGGCTGCGAGTAAATGCGCTTGCTTAGATGTGAAATGTGGCATACGAGTTTCTGTCCGTGAAGTGGCGAACGCCTACTACAAATGACTCATCAGAAGGCAGCAGAGCCTTTGTGGACACGTTCAGATAAATCCGCTCTTGTGCCGAGGACCAGGGTTGCTGCACAAACATTGGCAGCAGAGTTGGTGCTGCGTTGATGAAAACTGAGTCTGACATTGTGCCCGAGAGATTAACATTAATATCGTGTAACTGCACGTGTGATTCAAATTAGATCATAACATAGGTTAACCAGGATGGAGGAGGTGTTAGCTCAGGGAGATTAGCAGGGTGATCAGAGATGAGCCCAGACAGTTAACACAGTCGTCACTGCCGAGCCCGAGTACCTGATTTGTGCCGCTAACTATTATTCTCTGGCCGGTGTCTACTGATGCGAGCTGAACGGTCCAGCTCAGGCTCACTACGCTGTCTGTTTAAAATTATTGACTGTCACCATACTTTTTGTCAGTTTTGCAATATCTCTCTTAGGTACAGTGATTTAACACGGTGCAGACTCTTCAAATCGGCTGCACTTTAACACCTTTATCACCTTTTTTTTTTTTTTTTTTTTTTTAAGTGAGTCTTGAAAAACAATGGGGCGCCCGTATTACTGGTCATCAAGTAATGGGTCCTCAAAGCTCTTTCAATTGAAGTGATGGCAACCGAAATCCCAGTCACGTGTTCGAAAACACAGAAATGTATTCAAATGTGCGTTTAAAGCCAAAACGAGGCTTGTGTTTGCCCCAGTTTTCTTCCTCAGTGTCTCAAAGAGGCTTTTGTTGTCCGTTTCAATTTGTGCAAATCCGTGTATTTGCTTTAAATAGCCGATGTACCAATTGAACAGATGCTGGCTGTGAATTCGATAACCAGTGTCTCCTTGATCGTGACTTTCCACTGACCTATGCAACTTCACATCCTGTTGAAAACCACTAAAAGGGAAGTTGAAGTAGCGATAAAGCACAGGGTTAATAGAAGCTCATGCAAAAACAAACTCCTGTGGGCTGTTTGACTTAGGCACAGTATAAGATGACCCCCCCCCCTCCCGTTGGGTTTGTGATGAAAAATTGGGGAAATATCATATTTGTTCCTGTGTAGGTGAATAATAGTAGGTCGTTTACAGTGTGTCAAGTACGTATCCAATTTCAAACACCTTTCTATTGTGAGGACTAATATGTTAATTAGTATGTCTCCTACTAATTGCTCTGCCAACACTTGGGACTATCTGCTGCTCTTTGTTCACAGATGGATTTAGAATTTGTCAGTATTGCTATCTGTTTGCTGGAAATTAAAGCTGTTGACACATTCCAGGTTAGGCGCAGTGGTAGCTTTTGTCTAAACAGGTGCAATGATTCATTCCGCCTTTTCCTTCTCTCTGCAGTGATTGTGGATGGAGGCTCTCCCACTGTGACTGTTTAATTAGTCACCAATGTCTGTGTCAGTGTTTCAGCGCTGGGCTGCTCGGCTCCCTCTGTGACGAACTGTTGCCAAAGAAACACATCCGCAGCGAGCTCCCATCCGCCGATGCTGAGGGGCGGCTCGAAGAGTTCAGGGGGTGATTGAATTGTTTACAGCCCTGCTCTCTTTTTTAGTTTTCAGTTGGGGAATACAGCATCATTTATGTCTGCCTCGCTTTTCCTTTGGCATAAATCGGAAGTGACTAATGGTACGGGGCTGCTCCTTGGCTGCAAATGACACTGTGAATATCAAAAGGATTGATCAAAGACTTTATTAGCTACACGGCTCCGAACTAAGATTTCTTTACACTTTATTGTACAGCGTATATAAGGAATCTGACATTTGTCTGTTCCGTTTCGTTTTTGTTGTGTGCGGATCTTTTTCTCTATCTATTATTTTTGCTGACATGTTATTTTTTTTCCCTTCGGTCCTCTAAAAATCGGGAGATTCTTTTAGCTCAGCTCGTACCCGCTGGCAGAGTGTGTCTTCACAGAATCTATATAAACATGATGAAACACAGGTATTGCATTGATTGGAAAGTTTAAAAAAAAAAAATGCTATATTGCATATTCTGCACAGCTTAAAGCTTAAAGTTAGGCACAAATATTAGGCAGTTGTGACTTCTGTCCTCACTTAAGAAGTGCTGACTCCAGTGCCACCCAGAGGTCTTATTGTGGCTGCAGCTCTGTCACACTTTTGATTATACCTCTCTAACCTTGACAGGTCCTCTTCGATCAAGGCTCCGGTGTTTGTGCACTGTCACCTTTTGAAGAGTTATTTTTCTGCTCCGATCTGAATATTCCTCTAAATACACCCCCCACCCTTTCCTTCAGTGTCTCTTTTCTCCTTCCCCCCCGTCTTTTGTTTAGGCGTCACGTCAGCCTCGACTGTGAGGAGCGATCGCACCTGATCATCAAGGCACTGCTGCCACGTGCCTCCATGTCACACTTATTTAAAAAAGAAATAAAAAAAAAAAACGGATAAAGCTGAAATTCTGTAGACTCCAGAATCGGTCATCTCGTTAACATCGTTAATCTTCAAATGTCATCTTACTTTTCTCTCTGTTCTCTTTTCTCCCTTTGTCTCTTCCTTTTCTCTCTCAGGTCTACATCCCCTGCAGAACCGCTATTGTCCTGGCCAACGAGGAGATAGATTACTGTTATTAGAGGATGATTGTCTCCACAGAGACCAGGATCGAGAATGGATTCCAACCTCAAACTGAGTGTTAACAATCACCTTCATCTTAAAGTGTCAACCTCGTGCACCATCCAAACCCACTTTTTGTGTTTGAGTCTTTTTCTAAATGGGGGGGAAAAGCATTGTGAGCTTCTGTGCTTTCAAACACCATCTGCAACCTTAGATGCTGTGTAACCCCATTTACTACAGATTGGTCCATTTGGGAAGCGTCCAACATAACCAGCAGCTAGATGCTAAAACTCAAAACCCTGCCGAGTCCATCCACCGCTAGCCAGGGGCCATTTATAGGCGTTGAATTTGGCGTGTCGTTTGATAAACATGACTGGCGACTGTGGCAGAGGGAAGCCATACGAAAGGCATCCACACATGATAAAAGCTCAGAGAAATCAGAATATGTTACAATGTGATGTGTGTTAATATAGTTTAGTTTAATTGTTGTTGAAAACATATCGTAATTTAGCGTGAACAACCCAGAGATTTACAGTATTACCAGCACCTAATTAAAGCAGGTATTTAACCACAGATGAGCCGTTTTTGTTGATTTGCATTGTGGGTCAGTGTACGTATATAAAAATATTAGAATTTGCACAAACTGATCTGCTGCTTGAATTACTGGAACTATACCTGTAGTGTGTGTCTTAGACAGCTGTGTTGTAATGTTTGTATTTATGCAGCCACAGGGAGCATTCATGTAGTCATTCATGACCCCGTCATTAAGACCGTAACTTGCAGCCAACACGGACTGATAAAAATCGACCTAATTTGAATTGTTCGCAGCGTGTGGCATCGTGTAATGCATACTTTTGTCCTTTGTGTTGTTATCATAATAAAACTCCACAGACTGCAAAATTCAGCTGAAATAAAGTGAAACCGATGATCCGCTCTTCATTTTTGTGTGGGATAAGACTGTTCACAGTAAGTTAAAAGTTAAAATGATGACTCACACCTGAGTGCTCTTAAGATTCTGTGATTTGTGTATTTTCCTTCTCCTGTGTTCATTACTCTGTGTGCTTTGGCTTTTCCCCGTGGGATTATTCCAGAAAAAACACAGAAACAGCCTAAATTCACACAAGCAACATGTGCCTCCTTCCAATTAGCTCTGACTTTTGTGACTTTTGTCTCAACACACTCGGTGATTAAACATCTCAAACAACAGCGGCGTGTTATTCGTTGCTGTTACGCGAGAAGGTTATTGATTAACTAAAATATACGAAGCAAGAAACACGGCTGATGATAGGTGACTGCGTTTGTGTCTGCCGAACTCACTCACTCAGGCAAAATGTCGCTATAATGGTCTTTCATGTGACAGGTTTCATCTTTTGAGGTTTTGTTTTGCAGATGACTGTAATAATTCATCTGTTTCCAGACTTCTGTTCTCTTGGTTTCCGTCCTCTTTCTAAAAGTCCCTTGTTGCCGTGTAAATGGATGTCTTTTGGACAATTTTCAGCGTTCTCTGCACATTTTATCAAAGCAATACTGTTACAAGTAAAACAAGAGCTGATTTGGGGCGTCCCTGATAAAAGCTAATGCCTTGATTTACTGCCACGGATGCTGTTATTGTGTGATCCACACCTACTGCATTAGTGCAGATTCTCAGTCATTTAAGCCGTGCATTGTAGCATATGGCAGGTGTTTGATCTGCCTCCCCTGCAGCTGAAGAAAAAGACATTCATATTCAGGACCATCCTCCTGTGTTTGGCCAAGTATCATGAACGTGGCGTTTTATTTTTTACTTTATTTCATTTTATTTTTTGTGCAACACCAAAGCATTTAAGTATGTCTTCACCTCCCGAAAAGCACCGAGAGGATCACTCTGCATAAATTTCAAGCAACAGGGCTGTGAGAAAGAAGTGGAGTGTTTAATCATCCCTCATCTGACCCAATGTCATTGTCATTTTATCACTGCCAAAATGAATTGTCCGCATTTGTTCTCCAAAGTAAAACTGATGTCTGATACACAGTAACTATTGCAGCAAATTTCTTTCATTATTGCTAATGATAATAAATCAGTGTCTGTCGAGGCCACAAGAAAGACGTGGACGAACTGGGTGTGCAGTCTGACTACTGATTCTGGCCATAGCGGCTTCCGCGCCCTGCAGAGTGCATCACAATGGGCCTCTGTCACCAAGCACTCGATATAAAAACATCACTTTCAGTCTGTTCCTTCACCATATGTACGAGGCTGCTTGTAGCCAACAAGAATAATTTCCCAGTTGCCTTATATATCTACTCATAAACGTCTGTTTTCTTGGGAACTGCTACGAGAGCTGTACAAGGGTTTATGCTTTGCCAAATATTTGATTGCATGCACAAATGTAACCCAATTCTTTGAAGAAGGTTAGTTATCTTGTAAAACTATCGAGTTTGTTTTGTTTGGAGATCATTGTTTTGTAGGTCAGATAGTGTTAGTTTAATTCAATTTTATATTCAGTTTTTTTGGTTGATGCATTTCTTAATTTTCTTCTTTTTCTTAGTTTTCTCACTACATTAAAACTGAGCAAGATGTAAAAATTTGTAATGAAATCTTTATTTTTTTATTTTTGGCAGTTTTGTGCACAGCAATATTGCGATAAAGACACATTTTAACTGTTTGCTTTTTGATTTTGTTGTGTGCAATTGAGGCTTTATGTGGAATCTTGTACAGGTTTTAAAATAAACGTAAAATGTTAACATCCATTCAGTACCAGTGCGTGTGGAGTCAGAAACTGAACCGGACTTAATAAAATAAATAAATAAATTTAAAAAACATAATCTTTGGAACAACAAAGGAAGTCATCTACTTTGCACTCCAGAACATAATGTTTCAGTTTCCATTTGGTGACAGAGTTGCTGTGAAATGTTTTTACCAGACTATGCAGAGTAATCGCCTCAATGATTCCCACAACATGATGTAAGGGGGATGAAAGACAACTCATCAGACCATAATACTTAAATTTCCATTTCCTAGGCATCCACACTTTGTGCTACTTACGCCAGATAATGTGTCTTTGTGCACTGGCATCGATACAAGCAGCTTCTTAATAGTTACACCATGAAAAGCCGTTTCGGAAGATCACAATATGGCTTTTGTCGAGGCTGTTTCACAAAAGTGCTGATTCAATACTGTGGTAATTTCGGAGGCTGCGTTTTTTTTTTTCTCTCTCTTTTTTCTCAGGGTGGATTGGAACTGAACTGTTTTCTTTTTAATTTTTTTTCTCTTTCTGTTACTGGTTCACATCCTTCACACTTTTATTAAATATTTGGGGTGGGTGGGTGGGTTGGGTGGTTGGTTGGGCTTAGGCAGGTGCATGTTTTAAAGCTGCTTGACATGTCTCTTGCAGCTTGTCTCTTCACTGTCAAGTATTTAATAAAGGCAAATGGCAAAAATAAATTATACCCCCAAAAGCCTCTGGCCTTTTCCAAAAATGGCCCTCAGTATTCATGTGCTACCACAGGGAATAACTTGTACAATACCGAGCAGTCCAATCCAATTACCATGCAAATTTGTTCACACAGTGGACAACATAAGAGAAATGTCTTACAGCATAATGCAATCCTCCTGCAAACAGCCTAAGAACTTTCCTGACTTAAACCAACTCGTTACTGAAACAGTTGCAGCAAAAACTGCAAGTATCAGTGGTGGATGTTTCACTGAACTGGACACGTCTTCATGTTGAGTGCAACCCCTGTAGACAAAACGTCCATGAAATATGCATGGCATATATGTTGTGTTGCACATGAGGAGATTTCATAAGCAACTGCTGAAGGAGCGAGTGTGTTCTGCGTTGTAACAGTTTGTCTTGTTGCATAGCTGTATGGGCTCACTAGGCTATAAATGTCTTGGGGGAAGATCCAATATTGGCATAGTGAGAATCGGGGGTCTAACATGCACAAAGAGGATGTTTTCAGTCTGACCCATGAGACTGAAAAGTCAGAAAAGGGATTTCAACCCGCACGCTGCTGCAGCATTTGTTTCACAGCAAATCCTGTTGTGTCACTTCGGCTTTGCAGATACAATAAACGCCTGAAGTTCAGGAAGTTAATTGTATTCATTAGTGCAATGTTGGCTTGGCCACGTGTCACTGTCATCTGTTTGCACAATAGGAAAACAAGCAGTGAATAATGTGGGGGCAAACACAAAGGCATATTTATTGTAACATTACTGTTAGGCAATAAGTTCCGAATGGCAAATGTCAGCGGACGCAATGATGTTAAGGGTCTGCACCGCACATGGTATCTGATCCCTCTCTTTATTGTTGGGATATTACAGTGATCAAAGGAGGGGAAACCAGTGCATCTGAAGAACCTGCCTAAACAGTATGTCCTCTGCAGAATTTCTGCACAATTCTGTCCATTATATTAGCATAGACGTTAAAACTTTCTTTAATGCCTGCTGAGCCAATCTCCTGCACTGTTAGGGCCACAATTCACCATTATTGCCAGGAGCTTTTAAGGGTTTTTTTTTTTCTTCATTATTAATCCATAACTTACTATACTATGAATAATAATGTTCAGCTTACTACATAGCACTGCTTGTTCTTTCTCCCTTGGGTTCGTGAAGCGGTCCAGAGAAGCACGTGTACGCCTCATTGTTGTTTGTGAATAGAGCGATAGCCTGTGGATTTCAGGAACAATCGGCTCCTGCAGGTTTGAACGCCCGGGGCACAGTATGCAACCTGATCTTAGACTGGCTAGCTGTAATTTTCAAGAATGGCAAGACACTGTCCTCCATAACTAAAGCCTTTTTCTGAATTTGCACATTTAAAGCTGCAAAATGGGAGAACGTGTTCGTGTTTATCACAACAGTTAAACGGGAAGAAACCTGTTTGTGTGCCTTTCACGGAGTGTATTACCATTCAGTTTGACACACGGACATTAGCATTCCTGTTTTCTGCAAAAGAACTAGGCTACCCAGTGACCTTTGAAATCACCAGAAGGCCATTTAGTAACTCACCGCTGTTCGGAAGATATTAACTGAGTTCTCTTCTGCCCTTGTGGGTGAAAAAAAGAAAAAGAAAACAGCAGGATAAGAAAATCATGCTCTTCAGGTAGCGACAAGCAAAAAGGACCGAGTGAAAAGTGCATTTATTGTGTGTTTTTACTTTTATCTAAATGGTTGAACAAGTCTTTGGGGATTTGTGGGGTTTTTTTTATTTTAATTATCACTGGATATTTGTTTTTCCCCACCAAATGGATGCTTTGCTCTTTGACTAAAAAGGTAAGAGTGACGCATGAGAGGCACAAACTGGGGTTAGTTCAGGATTTGCTGTTGCATTGATTTCTTTTTCCTGTTTGCTGTGTTACAAGCAAAACAAAACAGGTGATCAAGCCACCGTCTTTTGCACGAGGGCGCGAGGGTTCAATTCATATCAGTCTTTTGACGTAACTCTTGGTCAGACGACAAATGAACACACAGTCCTAAAACCTGGGACACGTCACCATCAAACTCCTGAGTCAAACTGATTTCAATCTTTACTTTTAATGTGATTGATGGCATTATAAAGATCATTGATGCCCGACTCTTCAACGCGTGTGGTGGGACTGTAGTCAGGCCCAGCAGAAACTGGAGAATACTGTTATTCTCTTTGTCGTTACACTCGCTTTTTCATCTTTATGTAGAACACCGGCAGCGACTGGATCCAATGCACAACTTTGGGACCCAAAGTGCCACTTGTTTTCTATTGTACAAGGTAATTAACTACATTCTCCTGGTGTCGCTTGCCTATTCAGTCCTCATTAAAACAGCTTGAATGAGAACCATCAGTACTCGAGCTCCTGAGAACTGGAGCTAGAAAACACTCTGGCCTGTAATAAGAAGGGCATTGGTGCTCATTCAGGGCAAGATCTTGAGGGTGGGAAACGATCCACCAGCAATCTGTGGATACTGTGTATGAGGAGAAAAATGCAATAATATCAGATCTGTGGGAGTGTGCAACTATTTCTAATGAAATTTGTTCTTTTCCCTGTCCCACAAGATTTGCATGAACTCAAAATCACCTTACAGCACTGTCTCCCATTTATCACGGCAATCTACAATTGGCCCACAGCATGAGCGGTGGTCAACTATGAATCTAGAAATGTCAGATAAGGCAGCATATGCAGCACTTCTCTTACCAATTTATGTCTTCGTAAGCTGGGAAGCATGTAGTAGTTGCTGGGAAAGCAAAGCAAGAATGTCAGCAACCTCAGCAGCTAGTTTCAGCAGGGCCTGAAAATGGCTGCTCCAGTTGGGAGGAATCTCTCCATCCCAAGCTGGATGGAGTTCACTCATGGCTGCTGTGGCTTCTGCAGCTTTTGTGTGCTAAGTATTCACCCCTTACGCTGCTAATCCCAAATCCCGGTGTAGATCTTGGTCCCATATATCAAGAATCTGTATGAAATAAGAGGATCAGCACACTGTGCTAGTGCTTCCCAGCCACAGCAGGAAGCAGAGAGAATGGAGCATAACAGCTTAGTTTTCTCCCACCGAGACTTCGGCAACTTCACACGCGATCCACGAGTGTGTGTGCGCCCACGGAAGGAAGGAGGAACAGAACGGAAAGATGTCAACATATGCATGCTGACACAGGACCAATTTCCCTGAGACATGACTACAGGGCATGTTGTTTGTGCCTGATCACCATCCAGGATGCAATGTCGAGATGCATAGGAGGAGCATTTGCTTGCAAAGAGCGACATCTGCTGTTGCGAATGTAGGATCTGGTATGAAAAGTATCGGGTGGAGCCACGGACAGCTGGGTGGACTGTCCGTATGTGTGCTGCCCCTCTGTACACGTGTGTGTGTGTGTGTGTGTTTGAGCGCCAGGCCGACGCGGTTATTGTTAGGAGTTTACAGGAGTTGTGCAAACAGAGGTACCAGCCTTTTTTTTTTGTTTTTTTTTTTTTAAATTGGCTTCTTCTGAAAGAAGGTAAGACATTCAAAGTTTAACAGTTATCGCAGCATTAAATAATCTCTTTGAAACGCCATAGTTTGTAAAGAGACGGTGCATTTGTAAAGTTCGAACGGGACCAATCGCTGCTCCCCAGTCGCGCAAATCCTGCAGGAGTCGGCAAGGAAGCAGCGCGTGGCGTGGAGAGGGGAAGGGGATCTCCGGCTGATGCAATATAACCCGAGGGCCCGGAGAGGGGCTGCTTCAACTGTAGTTTCTCCTCATCAGGGCAGAGTTTGAAGTAGGGTCCAAAAAGAAAAAAAGTAAATACAGAAATCTGCACTCGTGCGCAATTGACACGTGAATTCGAGGTCGTTTCGCGTGGATGTCTGTGCCCCCGCGCGCGGGGAGAAACACTTCCTTTTATAGCGCCGCATGCAGTAGTTTGTGCAGTGGGGAGGGAGAACTCACATGAAGATAAACTGAAAACAAAGACGTTGTTACGCTTCGTCGCCTGGTGGCGGTCATGTTCTCGTGCACCTGGGTCAGCATGGACACACACAGCTGATTGGCCCCGTGCGTTCTGACACCTGGCATGGGCATCATGGCCCGCGTTGTGTGTATTTTCCTTCAGGTGGCTTTAATTGGTTTGACCGGTTAATGTTGTGTAGGAAGCCAAAAAAAAAAAAAGGTGAGGAAGCCAAATATGTTGCACGTTCAGATTCCGCAGCCTTTTGAAAACTGTTCCGATAAGAAGCTTTACGCATTCTTGGCTTTGGTCGTGAACGAGTTCCCACATTCGCTGTTCCTTCGGCCTGGACTCCGCGTGTTATGTTGGAGTAATTGTGGAGGACAGTTCATCTGATGCAGCTGTCCATCACAGTCCTCCTTGATCAAATCTTTATGGCGTCGTCCAGTTACAATTCATCCCATTAGTCGAAGCACAGATGGGTTGTTGTGTCCTTGTCTTCCTTGTCTTTTTTTTTTTTTTACTGTGTTTAGAGAATTTAGTGTCACTCAGGCCAGGAAGAGAATCGATCCCATTCGTCTTTACAGAAATGTGATGATTGATGCAAACAGTCGTTGTTGACACGTGTTTAGGAATTTCGGACCCCTTATCTTCTTCGGCAGAGGTAACTCTTCCTTCTCCGCTGTGCTTCTTACCGGAGCCAGTTTCCTGATCATAGCAAGTGACTTTTGCGTTCACACAGCTTTAACTCCAGTGTGTTGTGACCTCAGATCAAACTTTTCTTACTGTTACTGTCACGTATCACTTCCGTTTAGTGGTTAAGGGCTCTGAAAGGTTTTGGTTTAATTCTGGTGTTAGAAATAGTTTGAGTAATTGTTCAGAGATCCACCTGCAGCCTGTGCAGTGACCTGATAAAACACTGTGCGAGATCTGTAATGATCATGTTTTGTTTCGTTTTTTTTCTGGCGAAAGATCTATGCAAATAAGCACTCTGGTCCCCTGCCAAATGTGTATTTGTAATGAACAATATTGTGGGAACTGTGCCAGGCGGTGGTTCACTTGTCAGACCGAGCACTGCACCTGTAAATCGGGGGTCACCTTAACGATTTAACGCTCATTTATTAATATGTGGCTCTGTGCCGTAGTTGGTGGAAAAGGCTTTTGTAGATGAAAGTCTGTTACTTGGTGATATCCTGACATTTGAAACGTACTTTAAAGTCCGACCATGAGAGAGCCGCACAAAGTAAACAGTAAACCAGGGAGAAGCCTGCAAGGTCGCGTCAGCTGAGGCTCCGACGGGACAGTTTTTTTGACAATGCGCCAGGCTTAGAGCCAGAATGTGTCCACATCACACACACGTCTACAATCATGGATCAAAGATGGGCTTCACTGTCCGCTTGTGTGGAGCACTGTGGATTTTGCAACTGAATCATTTCAATTAGTGGGTGTGAATTATCACGAAACAGAAAATACAGGTAATAGATTCCTTTGTCATGTAGTAGTATATGCATTCATAAACATACAGCATGGGCCAAATGTAGTGCATGTAATGTCTCCCCAAAGGTTTTCATCATACATTAGCCATCATTTGTTAATTATTGTGTATTATGAGGAAAATCTGACACAGAGCAGCTCATCTCTACACAGTATTACAGAAAAGTCTGAGTGAGAGATTTTTAGGCCTCAGGCCTTTAGAACATTTACCTGCGTGCGTCATGAAACGTTTGTTTTGGTTTAAATTTTAAGTCGTTTTGGGTCATAAATTCACCCTCAAAGGCAATAATTGTGAGGTTTTTTGTTTTGTTTTTTTGCATGTGAAACTATGAAAACCTGTGCCAGGGCCAGAAAACAGTGGAAGCTGTTGTTTCTCTTGCTGTTGTGTGATTTTGTCCTTCAGGGTTTTGTTGTTAGAAGGTCGCTGTAACCCTGGAGGTGTCACTAAGCCCTAAATCCCTGGAAAGGAAAGTTTGTCTGACTTGTGTAAACTGTCTGCTTTATGATCGTCCTCGTGTGGCACCGTGCGGCGGGACTCGATCCCCAGTCACGCCACATGGGCAGGTGGAGGTTTTGTAGCGCCGCTAAACATTCCTTTGGATGCCAAGTGGCCGCTCAGTGATTTTGGCTCTCAGTGCTGTTGTTCTCCTTTTAACTTCATTTAGACAGTCACTCAGCGGCATACTTCAAACTTATGTTAGAAAAAAGTCAAATTCACGCTCACATCTTCAGATAAAGCCTGCTCCCAAACGCAGCTGTCGGTTGTGTGTAATTTAGTCATCATTTGCTGCACTTTTTGAACTCAGCCGTGGCAGATAAGCAGATCCAGTATTAGCACTTGATTGTGTGGATGTCTGCACAGTATTTTTATGTCCCATCCTTGACATTCATTTGCATGGAAAGAATGAACGAAAATATCTGATATCACCACTGCCAGTATCTGAGCCGATTAGTGGATTGAAGTTATACAAATTGTGTCCCATCCTCAGATGTGATTATATTGATGTTAAGGGTTTTAATGCAAACACACTGCGAAAGACTAGGGAGCAGTAATATTTTGCCTACAGCCAAATAGTGGCTGACATGTGACTTACTGCTAATCCAAATTCATATCCCTGTGCGTCATGAACAGGTGTCGAGTTCAGCGATTGGCTGAGAGGAGGGCAGGTCCTTTCCCTGCCCACCTTCCTTTTTTTAGCTCACGTCATGCGGACACTACAGAATGTGCCTGTGGAGAGTCCACCACAGAACCTGTGGCTGTCCTCATCCCGTCTGCCACGGCTGCCATGTGGCAAATAATGTTTCCCTCTTGTGCAACGTCTAAGGCGAACTCTTTTTTTTTTTTTATGCCCTGCCTCTGTTGACACTTTGACTGAAGTGCTTTTTGTGTATTTTGGTACTTACCAGGGCTGATCAGACTTGTAATCAAATGTCTGGGTCCAGCTGTCCCAGGTTAGTACAGCATAACCTAATCAACACAAATCTATTTAACTGCAACTGTGGCTCAATGTTTTGGCAATATTCTAACAATATTCTGTCCTGACACCAACTAGTGTCTTTATATTCCGAAGGCACCTCATCAACATTGTCTTGTTCGATTAGAACTGATAACCGCCTTTATTAGCATGTCTGTTTTAAGTTAATGCAAAGGTACAATCGGGTCATATTTTTCAACGTGTCTAGTTTTCACGATGCCAAGGGGTCTGCTGGCGTCAGCCAACCTTGTACTGGGTGTGTGTGTGTGGGTTTATGGCCGTTGTCACACAGGAGCTGCTCTGAGAGCCATGCGATACGTCACTGTTCTATTTGTGAGCTGGACACCTGAATGGTTTGTACACTAAGAGGTTAGTGTGTGTCACATGTCAAAGGTGCACTTGTAAATGTCTTTTTTTTTTTTTTTTTTTCCAGCTCCGCTCATCTGCAGAGTGTAAATTAGTGCACGGCTACACCCCGGAGAAGGTGGATGGGTGCATTTCTAAACTGGAAGAAGGCTCAGAGTTTGTCAGTGAACACAGAAGATCGTGTTTTGTATCGTGCTGTGGAAGTAAGTACTTGTCTGTATTGTTGGGCAGATCTATATCTGTCTTGGCTCTGCTGTTTTAGAAGAGGCTTTGAAATGGATCTTTGACTGACTTGATTATGCTCAGCACAGTGTTTATAATAATATCAGAATGAAAAGTATTTCACAGATAACGCGGATTATAATATATAATACTTGCTGCACTGTGACTGACTGCATGACGGTGCGTCGTTCTGATTTGATAAAAAGCCTAAGATATTGTATAAAATGTGGAAAATCTATTGTTGATATTGAAGAATATTTTTTTTTTGTTCACGTGAAATTATTTAAAAAACATATAAAATATATTCAACTATATATTAATGATATATAAAAATGAATGATTAAAATGCATAACTTTTCTATTTTATGTATCCCACAGTTTGTAACTTGAGAGACTCATAAATAATAAACTGCCTGGCTGCAACTGCTACAAAATTCTAATGTGACAAAATATATGAAAAAAAAAATATATATATATATATATTTATTTTTATTTATTTATTTATTTTTATTTTTTTCAGCTTTAGATTTGGTCAGTTCTCCTTGCACCAATAGTTCTACAGCAGGTACCTAACACCGTCTCACTCTTGCAGGGGGGTGGCACCTTGTGTGGGCCAATCAGATTTTGCTAAACCTCTGCCCCCCACCCCTGTGGAACCACGTAACATAGACTCACTGCTATTAACACTTTAACCTGGACCGACACAGCTCCAAATGTAAAAAGGTGCACAGAGGATATGAGGTCTGTGTCACACCCTTACAAAGCCTCAGGGAATCAGTGATCTGTCTTTTTATGTCAACAGGTAAATCGTCCTCTGTAGAACATTTGGTCCAGACGTCCAGCCAGCATGATTGTGGCGACGTTAAGAGGCATGGGGAAGCAGCTCCTCCGGGTGAAGGTGGTGCACCATAATGCAGAGGACTCCCACTTGGCTCGATGCCTCAACACATTTGACCTGGTGGCTCTGGGCGTCGGCAGTACGTTGGGCGCCGGCGTCTACCTGCTTGCCGGCGCTGTAGCCCGAGACATCTCTGGACCCGCCATCGTCCTCTCCTTCCTCATTGCCGCGCTGGCGTCTGTCCTGGCTGGTCTGTGCTACGCCGAGTTTGGAGCGCGCGTTCCCCAAACTGGCTCGGCCTACCTCTATAGCTACGTGACGGTCGGAGAACTGTGGGCCTTTATCACAGGCTGGAACCTCATCCTCGCCTATGTCATAGGTGAGACACTTAAAATAAGGAAGGAAAGGAGTTGGCTGCCACACCAGATATTGTTCAGTTCACATAAATGCATAAATACTTCCTCTGCACAGGAAACTCCAGTGTGGCCAGAGCATGGAGCGCTACGTTTGACGAGCTGATTGGGAAGCACATTGAGGAATTCTGCAGGCGATACATGACTATGAACGCCCCGGGTGTCCTAGCAGACTATCCAGACCTATTTGCTGTCCTAATTATATTCACTCTGACAGGTCAGGAGGAACCTGTGTATTTATAGCTGTCTTTTTTTTGTTACTTGTTTTAGTTTTTCATCATGCTTTCTTCTTTGACCTGCGTGCAGGGCTGCTTGCTTTTGGAGTGAAGGAGTCAGCCTTGGTTAATAAAGTCTTCACCTGCATCAATGTGCTGGTGCTGCTGTTTGTCATCCTCTCTGGCCTGGTCAAAGGGAATCTGAAAAACTGGAGCCTGAGCCCTGAAGAAATCCTTAGTGCCAGCAGAAACACTAGCCTCAAGTGAGTGGTTAGAACAGTCCAGAACTGTTGAGTCTGATGATATGCCAGAGTTGGTTTTTGTTTTTTAATGAGCAAAAGTTTTTCTTCCGTCTGCTTCCAGCTTATCGGATTTTTCACCCTTGGAAGAAAGTCTAGGTAAAGGCGGCTTCTTTCCCTTCGGCTTTTCTGGGGTCCTCTCTGGGGCTGCCACCTGTTTTTATGCCTTTGTCGGGTTCGACTGCATCGCCACTACAGGTGAGTGGAAGGACATTAAATTGATAATCGGCCCACATGAGCACTGTCCTCTGACATCACTCCCCTTGCGTCTCTCCCCCAGGAGAGGAAGTGAAGAAACCTCAAAGGGCCATTCCAATCGGGATTGTGTCCTCACTCCTCATCTGTTTTGTTGCGTACTTTGGCGTGTCCGCCGCCCTCACTATGATGATGCCTTACTACATGCTGGATAAGAACAGCCCTCTGCCAGTAGCTTTTAAGTACGTGGGCTGGGAAGGAGCCACTTATGCCGTGGCCATTGGCTCTTTATGTGCCTTGTCGACCAGGTAAGAGGCTCTTGTGCTGCCTCTCAGCATGAGAAGTCACGGAGGACTTGTAATTGTTCTGCATGTTTTTTTAAGTATGAATAATTCACGTCTAGTGTATTGAATCCAGGCGTTCAGTATGTTTCCTTTGATTTATTCTCATCTTTAGTCGGCCAGTATGTGGACACCTTTGTCCTATTTTAATGTTTTGTTTGGTTTTTTATTCTAGCCTAGTTTTACCATTTGTGCCTCTTTGTTACAATACGGGGACTTTTAATGCTTCTTTCCTGTTTCCTGCAGAGATTCCCGACCTTAACCTTATCTAACACGTCTGGAATGAATTACAGTGCTGATTTCAAACAATCCACAAATGCCAAACACTGTATGTACAGCCTCTTATGGCTGAATAGGAGTAAACCTGCAGGCAGATTCTCAAATTTTGTGCAACATCAGAACACTGGAGTCTGTTATAGTGCATATGCATGTCGTGTGCATGCATTTTCTAGTCATCTTCTATATAGTTTTATTTAAAAATGTATATGTTAAGTAATTTGACTGCTCCTGTGTGAGAGTTCAAAAATACTCTTTGAAGAATCTGCCTTCTTCTTCCTTCATCTTTGGCTTAGTCTCCTTGGCTCCATGTTTCCTCTTCCACGGATTATCTTTGCTATGGCTCGCGACGGTCTGCTGTTCTCGTTTCTGGCACGTGTCAGCACACGGAAGACACCCATCATTGCCACCTTGGTTGCAGGCGTTATGTCAGGTGTGTAGTTGAAATGAGCCCAAATGCAACATTGCCCCCCTGTGGAGGAGGGTGAGGACACAGTCACTGAATTGTACAAAAAATTGAGATGTATGATTAATGTGTCATTTATAAGAGTGTGTTGTGTGTTTTTATCCTGCAGCTGTGATGGCTTTTCTGTTTGACTTGAAGGACCTGGTTGACCTCATGTCCATTGGCACTTTGCTGGCCTATACACTGGTGGCTGCCTGTGTGCTGGTGCTCAGGTAGACCTCATGTCTCAGCTCATGTATCCAGCCCAGGGTTGAATAAGGGCATAATTCTACATCTTCAGACTGGGACGGACGTTTAACTGTCTGCTTTGCTGTCTGAAGGTACCAGCCTGAACAACCAAGTGGGGCCTATGAGATGGCCAGCACTCAAGACGAAGCCGAAATCCCTGATAATGAGGGGAGCGCTGACATGTTCCCACAGCCAGAAGATCACTTCACCATCAGGAATCTGCTTTTCCCTCAGAACCCAGAGCCGTCCCCTCTGTCTGGGTCTGCTGTTAAAGCTTGCAGCAGTGTCCTTGGTGAGATGAATATAAAGCTGCGTGGAAGTTCCAGGAAAAAAAATCACCTGCTTAGAGATGCAGCACATTTTCTGGTTTTACTCTTATTACTTGTTTTAGTCATTTATTGATTTTTTTTCATTGCAGGTGTTTTGGTGTGCGTCTTTAGTGTTGTAGCCGTCCAGGGAGGACTGGCACCCTGGTCAGTGTCTGTCCTCTGTGTTATCATGATGGTCTGTGTGATTCTCGTCTTCATTGTGTGGAGACAGCCACAGAGCAAGGATAAGCTTGCCTTCAAGGTAAAGAGCATTCCTTCACCAAGCGGTTCAAACAGTTTTTGTAGTTTAAAGCCGTTGATCTTTGTCCTCTGTTTAAATGCAGCCAACACAATACTGTATGTTGGGGCTTCAGTGAAGAGTTTTAGCAGAAAATACAGAGAAAGCAGACGATAACCATTACGTGATGTCAAACTCAGTAAAGAAAAGGCTTGTTTCACTTTATATCTACTGTGTGTATTGCAAAGTTTGAAAGGAAATAGTATCGTTTTTCAAAATCTCATCATACCTTCATACATTTTTGAATATGCTACATTTCACCTATATTGACATTGCTGTGACAGAATCCCAGTAGCCCAATGACTGATCTGCCAGATCAGATTATTTTAAAAAGTCCTTGGTTGCTCACACAACATGTTGTGCTTAAGAGAAGAGTTAATCGATGTTTGTCCCTCTGTAGATGTGTTTTAGGTGCTGCCACTGTAGCTTATTAAAGCATTAAATAACTGCTGCTAAATTTGCATGTTTAGTTTTCTCTCACTTCGAGTGCGTAGGTCTGCATGTGATCTATCACTAGATGCTTCTTAGTGGATCTTGGGTTATGATATCATAACTCTGTCCTCGTAGGTTCCCCTGCTGCCATTTATTCCAGTCATTAGCATGTTCATCAACGTGTACCTGATGATGCAGCTCAACAAAGGAACCTGGGTGCGCTTTGCCATCTGGATGGTCTTAGGTACTTTAAATTCCTGCCAAGCAATGTCAAATATTATTCCTAGTGGATATCGTAAAAGGAAATTGTAGTTTTTGCATTTTTGTTTTTCAGGTTTCATCATCTACTTTGGTTATGGCATTCGCAACAGTTCCGAGGCAGCATCTGACATCTACACTCCAACCTGCACCATACAAGAAGAACCCATGGTCCCAGAGAAGGAAGCCTTCCTACACAGCACGCAAAACCTCACCGCAGACGACATCGAAGATTCCTGAGGAGACAGGAGGTTCACTAATCTAGTCTGGCTCTGTTTGGCATGTCAGATATTTACACATAAAATTCTCTGAAATAGCTGCAAATCCAGGGAACATATGTAGAATCTTACGCATCAAACAGTTTTTTTAATTCCAGCCAAAGATATTGCCTCATTTAACTGTTTGAATAAAGTTTAAAAAAAAAAAAACTAATTAGATGTAAAAATCTTTTTCAAATCAGGATTCAATTTTAGAAGAGACTTTATTTTCTAGCTTAGATAATACTTGTATGTTTTGCACTTTGATATAAGGAATTTTTTTGAACACAACAGACTCTGTTGATGGCAGCCAAAGTCAAAGCAGTATTTAAACAGTTTTTTCATTAATGCACCTATAGTACATGTACAATATGTACAATATGTACACGCATCTGTTGTTTGAGGTGCTTCACATTATATCCATTCACATTAACTCAGAATGATGAGCCTATTTATTTCTATCAACATTTGAACTTTCGAGAGTCCAGCAGTTGTTACTGCTCTCCTACCATGGAAATGCTTAACATTTGTGCATGTTCACTGTTTACAAAAGATATTTGTCAAAAGGAGTGTGTCACTCGTCTTGCCGCAGTAGTGAGCACAGTGCTGGTGTCCACATCCCATGGAAGATCTTTTTTTTTTTTTTTCCCCCATCTTTGTATTTCACATTTACATAGTAGAATTAATTAAGAACCAGCAAATAATACGACTTGAATCCAGCTGAAAATTTCACGGCATCCAGTGCCTTTTGTGATATTTTTCATAGTTTGCCTCAAAGGTACAATTTTGTGTGTTGAAACTATACATTTGGTTACTGAAGAAAGGTTGGAAAAGCCAGAAAAACAAAAACTAAAGGAACAAAAACTTTGATGGTTCATCATGGCGAGTGGATGGGTTGATGTTACATGGGTATTTGCTTGTCAAGAGAGATGAAATATAAATACAATGTTGTTTTCAGTAGGGAACTGCATTATTTTAATAAGTAAAAGTACTTAAAAAAAAAAAAAAAAAAAAAAAAAAAAAAGTTGCAAATGTGAACTGATGTAATCAGATTCTTAAGAGGATGTATTTTAGGAGCCTGTTTCCCCAATGAATGTTACACCTCTAGAGGTATGTTACTCCTCTATAAAAAAAAAAATAGAATTGTGAAATATATAATATACTTTATGCTTTATTCTTTGTATATATTGTACAATCACAATTTATTTATACTCTACAAGAAAAAATTCACCATTTTCACTTTTCTAAGTCTCATATGTCTGAATGGGAATAAGCACAGTCAGGCGGTGATACTGAACACCTGTACTTTCCATAGTGATATAATTCACTTTTGTTTTGCTTGCTTTCATTTTAAAAAGGCGAAACTCGTACTGTACGCTCAGAAACACACCGCACCCACAGTACTTGAAGCAGTAATATCTCTGTATGACCCGTTTTTTTCCCATTGCTGATTATGGAAAGTTGTTTCCCATGGCAGCTAAACCCTGAATGCAACATACTGAGGTATGTGCGTTTGCTAAAGCCTGAAAATGAGGCAGTGTGAAAAATCTCTCTAATGGAGTCCTTTTTGAAATGAAAACAACGATTACGGTTTTTACCAAATGTTGCTACACTGATATTCAGAAGTTTGGGGTCACTCATAAATGTCTTTGTTAAAGCAGATCTTTAAACCATCAGACTGATCAGAAAGGCAATGTGGACCTTGTGCATGCTCTAAACCCCTTATGTAGATGGAAACGGCAGTTTTTTTAAATGCGTATGTACTTTTACAATATTTGTTGTTTGTTTTAAAAGCCACTTCATCATTAGAAAAACCTCTGCATTTACAACACGTCACCACAGCTGAAAACATGTATGTCACAGTGAAAAACCAGGACATTTCAAGTGACCGCAAACTTTTGGATGCTGGTGTATTATTTGACTGAGTTACTGTCAACAAATAGCAACAATCTCTTGAAAAGCAGAGACATTTAAAAATGCAGTAACATTGTCAAATAAGATTGTACTTTTTTTTTTTCTTTTAAATTGTAGATATTTTACAGAAGCTATGCAATATTGTAACTGGGATATGATTAAACCAGAGGGATAAAATCACAAGTTTTGCTCTTTATTATCCAAGCACATGCACTGTCTGTTTAAAAAACACTAAATTGCAACGTTAAAGTTTGTGTAAATTGTTTGAATTTTGCCGACATTTTTATACATCTAAATCTATCAAATCTGTTCTTGCAGACATGAACCGTCTTTTAAAGAGACAAATGGAACCTGAGCAAAATATTTCAAATATAATTTAAGTGATGTGCAAATCTAATGTTGACTAAGAGCACTGGCAACTTCACCAATTTTAGTTTAGGATGTAAATATACAATAATGCTTTTTTAACTTCTCTCTGACTTCCCGATATTAAAAGATTTCTTCTGGCTGAGACCTGCCTCCAGATGACATCACTCAGAGGAGTTTTACATCATCTGGGGGAGCAGGTTGACCACGACCACAACCTCCATCGTGTGAGCAATGAGATGACATAAGCTAAGCTCAAGCTTCATCCAAGTGATGTCATCCGGAGGCATTTTTCAGCTAGAAGAAAATAGATATTTTAATATAGTGAAGTCAGGGGGAAGTTTAAAAGCATGTGTTTGTAAAGTTGCCCTTTAAATAAATACGCTCTCCCCTTGCTGAGGGAAAACATAATCATACTGTAAATTTTGGCCAGGGTGTAAGAAAAAGATTTCTAACATTGCTAATAAAAAACAATCGTGCTTTGGTGTAAATCAAAGATAAATTGTTTATTCAATATTTATATTTTAGCAGCCTCCCAATCTCCCGTGAGCCTTAGAGCCTAACGTTAAGCTAAGATTGTGATTCAGAGCATCTCTGACAGCAGAAAAGATGCAGGGGGACTCTGTTTAGCACAGGTTGCTGCTTGAGCAGTGAAATACAGATTTCAGTGAGGTTTTAGTGAGTAGCTCCTTTTCATGGGAGGTGTAGTTGGATTGAATTCAATGAAATGAATATGTTAAAATCCGGATGTTTCAGTGTCTAATAGTCAGAGCTGCAGTGGCTGGTGATGCATTTTTATTTTTTATTTTTCTTTACAAAGGCAGAGAGAAAAATGATAAATGAGAGCTTGGATAAAGCTCCTGAGGCTCACAGGTTGTAGTCTAGCCCAAACATGTTGGTGCTGGCAACTTGGCGCCCAAATTCCTCCTGTTCAAACAAGCATCTGGTTTGAGAGACGCGCCTCTGCCAGCGCCGTAAGGTTCTAGTCGTGCTCGTGCACGCAGCTGATACGACTCGAGTGACGTGGGCGTGGCCTTCAGCTTTTTGAGCTCGGGCTCTCAGATGTGCTACAGTTTCGATGCGGTCGCTGTTGGCTCTGATGGTCTTATGCGGCCTGTTTGTTACTCTTTGTCTTTAACTCTTACTGTGTCTCCTAATTGTGCCACAGCTCCAGTCAGATCTTTAATGATCTGCTGCTGCGTTTCTGCCTCTACTTTCGGTGTGTTCAGCCTCCATCTGATCGAGCTGTTCCTTTAGTTTTGCCACCTGGCCTTCATATTTCCCAGTCTGCTGTCTCTCAGTTTCTGTTCCGCGTTCCCCTCATAATATCTTTATGAGATCTCTTTAATACTGTGTTCCCTCCTCCACGCATCCGGGTCGCACCGGTACATTTTTTTTGTTACGCCCTTGATAGTAGCTATGGGGAAGAAGCACAGTTGTGCACACAGGTAGTTTAGCGCTTTTGAGAGGAGATTTCTCAAAATGATTCCCAAATGCACAGAACGTCAACTT
Source organism: Channa argus (assembly GCF_033026475.1). Classification (NCBI taxonomy): domain Eukaryota; kingdom Metazoa; phylum Chordata; class Actinopteri; order Anabantiformes; family Channidae; genus Channa; species Channa argus. The sequence continues at coordinate 23,728,689 of NC_090202.1, forward strand.
CTTAATGTCATTAACCTTACAATACACAACATAAAAAAACCGAGGAGATATATAAATGACTGGTCATGACACATTTCCACTTTTCGCCGGTTCTGTACCAACACTATTGTAAGTGTGGACAGTACATGGATTTATTATATTAGTTGGAAACAAGCCACACGTAACATAAATATACATTTCCCTTTGAACTGAACGTGACACACTATGCCCTAATTTCATCACACGGATTGTGCCTGTTGTTGGTGGATGGTGTAGCTCGAATAAAAATCATAGCAGGTTTGAAACTAGAGACACTACAACACATTCCCGTGTATAATGTAGTTCTTCCACATGAGGTCACGGACATGTTGACAGTCTATCACAGCAGTGGCCATCAGCTGTTTAACAAAAATAAATAATGCTAAAAGTGGAAGCAACAGACTTTGGGTTTGGATTTCCTGAAATATTAAATGCAATGTAAATTCCCTTTTTGGCGTTTTCTGCATCATAGTAAATAATTTTGCAGAAGTGATATTTGGATAAGTTAAACACGTGGAGTTAGTTTTTCTATGTTTTGTTCTAATATGTTTGGCTCTGCATAAATTGGTCACACGTGTTCGCCTGCAGGGGGCGGCCTGAGCCCACGTTAACATGGGCGTTGAGCCTCCTCTCCTCCTTTCCTCCCTGTTGCCCAGAGAGACTGCAGACTCCTCTTCATCGCGGCTCGAGCTGGATGCGTACCTCCTCCTCCTTCTTCATCATCTTCTCTTTCCGTTGTCGTGCTCTTCTCCACCTGAGTCTACACGCTAAGGAGCTGTCATTACACAGCGAGGGTGAGTGCGGCTGTCTACTGTCTCTTTCCGTCTCAGTCTCAATGTCACATCAGCAGCAGAGATCAATGGATTTATTGGCACCGCTGCATCTGCCGGAGAGACTGCGGATCCTCATGTTAGTGAAGGTGTTTGTAATCGCGCTAATTTCCACTCGTTTGTTTATTGGTTCCAACAGTGTAAATTCTAATATAGCTGCTGCTTAGCTGCAAAAAAGGCATCCTCATAGGTGGGCTCACCTCAGTGTGAGTGTGTGTGTGTGTATTTGGGGGGGTAAGACTGAATTATCGTTCATGCCCCATGTTTGTTTATCTTTTCCTGTGTGGGATTTTCCTGTGTAGATGCACTTTATATTTAGAAAGCGGTAAATGAGGAACAAGAGCTGAATGAATGCACATTTACAACAGGGAAGTTAACAGATTCCTGCTGGTGTCGAGCGACACCGTGATCCAAAGGCCTTTTTCTTCTTTCTTGGTGTGACACTGAGGTGCTGAGGACCATGTGAGCAGCAGTCATACCAACAGGAACCCCCGGTTATAGACCGGTGGGTCTACAAGATTCCAAATGCACAGATATGTTCACATGTGTACGTTGAATTTACATTCATCAGCAGACACCTTTGCTACTGTTTTAGTTTCCCAACAACAGATGATTGTCTGTGAGGTTTGGTTGGCTACACAAAGGAGTCAGGGCCACTGAAGCATTAAAATGGGAGGGAGTCTGGTGCCTCCATTTTCATACATCCTCAATATTTCATGAGGCTTCCAGTTTAAGCATAAAGTGAAGGTCGGTGAAAGTCTTGATCTGTGCTCTACTTGTACGATACTGAGTGACTGCCACAAGCTTATCTTTCCATGAGGACAAACACACGGGAACACACGCTCGTGCATGCCCCCACGCAAAGATGCACAGATTTCACAAGGCCCTGATGAAGGTGTTGTCACCATGTTGCATATCAGGAGCAGGTGGCTGGGTGAGCCGCTGAACACTTGGGGGGGTGGGGGAACATGCTCAGGGAAGCATGTTGTTGGGGGGAACATAAATTTCCTCCTTGTGCTACAATGGTGCTGCCACAGGAACATTATCAGCTGTTGCAGCCGCAGGAAAAACCACGAGGGGGAATGTAAATTAAAACGAGACAAAGCCATCACGTGTGTGTTAGAGGAAGTCAGGAATACGAGCTCAGTCACTCAGGTACTTGCACTGCACATTGTTTCAGTCACTGAGACGCTCTCTGGCCTGTGACGTCAGGAGATCTGTGAAGAGAAAGAGGTAGAAATAAATTACAAAGTTTAATTATCTCTGTTTCGTCCAGCATGCAGAGACAAAGTAGAAAGTACAAAATGCACAGGGCCAGAAAGCCACAATAAGAATCTTCCATTTCTCAAAGTAGTAGATTACTGAAGAGAAGAGTGTAAATAAATGATTACATGCTACTGTTAGTTTAGATTCACAAATGAACACACCCAGGTTCACTTGTATTTTAAATAAATAACTTGATCTTATAAAGTTAGTATTTCAAGATAAGTGGTTCATGTAAATAACAAATCGTATTTTTTGTCTCATGAGCCATATCATCAAGTCATTGTCTGTGCGCTGTAGTCTGAGATGCGCTGAACTGGAATTGAAAATCAGTTGAAGGAAAGGAGAAGCAGTCCTGGCTGCAGCTGAAACAATCATGTTACCAGACTGCAACTTCATTCCTGAAACAAGATTTCATTTATACAATTTGTCATCTCTTGTCATGCTTGTCGGTGAACATTTTCGATAAAGTTTTCCAGTGGACATTTGTGGCCGAGCAGTTTTACAGTAAGCATGTATACTGTTAGGGACCTGACAGGGAGGCAGGCGTAGAGGGGATCTGATTCACCGGCCTCTGTTCTGCAGTGCAGCTGCTGAGGCAGCATTTAGTGCAGCAGATACCGCAAACGCACACGTCTGCCTTTGGAGCCAGTTGTTTATTTTCAATAAACTCAAAGTATTGTTGCTGGAAACATGCTGCAAACTATTATCAGACAACAGCACAGTTTTGTTTTCACGAGGCGGAAATGAGATGCTGTTTCCTGCTGTGTAAGTGCATTCATCAGGAGCGGAGCTCTCTCAACCAGGTTTTTGGTTTGCTCTTGTCAGTCCTCTTGAGATGTCTTCTAGCAAAAAAGTGCCACTACCTGATGTAATTTGCTTATGTTTACATAATTTAAAGAAGCAAATATGAAAGCACAAATATCATCAGAATCCTTTTAATAGCAATGAATACTTAAAAGACGCCTTCACTGATTTTGAACTTGCCTCTCTTGGTTCTAGTTTGGGTCGTACATGCTCCTCCGGATGACATCATCTGAAATCCTAGTAATGAAAAACTCCGGATGATGTCATCTGGAAGTCTGAAGGAAGTTTAAAAGCATTAATGAACATTTAGACCCTAAACTAAAGCCATAGAGAGCAAGTGGAAAATTGGTGAAGTTGCCCTTTAAGTGGGAAAATGATCAGATAAAGAAGTGACAACAGGCGTTTTTGTTGAATTGGAGGTCATTGCATGGATCCCAAAGCTAAACTAAACAATCAGAGCTAAATAATGGCAAAGATGTGGCAAGGTGGGAAGTTTATGTGGAGAAAAAGTTGGACTACAGAGTCTCTGAGTCCATTCAAAGATCGCAGATATCCTTTATTCATTTGCTTTTGGCTGAAAAGATGAACCGCTGGTTTCTTCCAATTTGCATCATGAGTCTAATCAGAAATCCTCTGTGCCAAATACCAGACCAAGTGAACACACCTACTGGGTGTTAATAATTGTGTAGTTATTGTAGAAATTAGTTTATTTTGGTTTGTCAAACAGCAAAGAGCGGCCTCGAAAGTCATTTTGAGAGTCTTAAGCTCTTTGAAAGTCTCCAGAAGTTCCCCTGATGATCTCAGCAGGGCAAGTCATTCTCACATGGTACCAGCACATTTTTTCCTGCCCTGTGGGCCCACATCCGTATAATTTTATCTCTGACAAGTTCCTCGTGACTTGTAGTGTGCAGATATCACTTGATTTGGAGCTAATAGTGTTTTCTGTTTGCAGAGGCTCATGTCACAATAAACTACCATTTAAATGATTATATACAGTAATTGGCCACAACAATAAATCTACCAATGTTGCGGTGGATGGGTCAAGCTTGGGAAAATGTATTGGATGGGTGAAAATGGAGAACAAGGGAAAATGGGCTATTGCAGGCAGCAAGGGTGCAGATACATAGTACAGAGAACTCCATGTCATATATGTTATTATATGTGAACCATAAAAAAGCCATTTTTATATGTAGAAGCAAACAAACGTATTAGCCACCTTCTTCCCTGCTGCCGGAGAGCATGCTGCCATTATGCTACAAAAAAAAAAAATCATGTTTTTATAACAAAGTTGCTTGTGTCTTGAGGGTATCCACAGTTCTCAGGAGAGTCTGAGGAACAAAAGCTCATGGTTGAGCAGAAGCTTAAAACCTCACATGACCTGCTACCACAAGGTGCATTGCAACACCTTCAATGTCACATTTGTTCTCTGTTAGGGACGCAGGTAGAGACAGTAGTGTCCTCATACTTAGAACAATATCACCTACTACTTGTTGCAGAGCTAAAGCAAAATGGATTTTGTCGGCTATAAAACCAACTCCAATATTTTTTAAAGACAATGAATTAAAAATCCTGTGCTCACGGATTTATTAGCTAATAGCTTCTAAAACTGAATTGCAGATGTAAGAACACCGGTTAAAAAAAATGTTCATGTTAAGTGGAACGTGTTTTGCACATTGATTTGGCTGTTTTAACGGCAGATGCCCTTCCTGTCACAACCCTCCCATTTTACTCGGGCTTGGGACTGGGACCAGGGTGGCCCTTGGTGACTGGGTGGGGCCACACCTGGTGGGGTGAGATTCGAACCTATGGCCTTCTGCGGGCAAGTGTAAAATATATTTTAGATTAATAGGATTTCGCTGATTGAGAATTACTTGGTGATGTAAAAAATGTTTTGTTTTGTTTTAGAGGATGGTTCTAGAGTTTTCACAGGGTTGCTGCTTGGCCCTTATAGCCCCCCAACAATAATTCATTCAGGGCTCTTTAACATTAAATTGAATCCTTTAAGGTTTCGTGTTTACAAAACCCTGATATATTGTCTATTTCACAGTGTTACACTATAACTTTTTTAATGTCATTTGGTTCCTTTTATCTTGTGTCTTTAACAGGATAAAGACAGAACGATCCATCTTCAAAAGTAGGCATGAAATTGCTGACATATTCGAAAGAAATGTGAAAAGCAGTTCATTGCTCCAGCTGCGCCACAAAGACTTTTTCATGGGAACACAGATCTTTTTTTTAATTGATGCCATGGATGATTCTTAAAGTGCTCTTGAGGGTGCCATAAACTCAGAGCCGTTTCCGAAATGTGTGATCGAGGAGAGACCTTTGGTGAGGGGGAGTTGAGTAATAACAACCGACGGGGTGGAGTTCTGGCTGGTGGTGATGCCAATGCCAATGATATCCAGACAGAGGGTGGTGACAGGACAGGTGATACTGGCACTGTGTCTGGGCTGGTGACTGAAACAGCAGAGCAGGACAAAGTTGTGATCTGGGGTACGGATTCCCAGTGCGATGACCCCGAGCTGGCTGAGTTTGAGATGCTGGAGTGTCAGGAGCTGGAGGCGTACCTGGTTGGGGAGGGTGATGACTTTGTTGGACTTGCGGACTGTAAGGAGCTTCAAGAAAAGGCTTCATCACGCAGCACAGGCACAGCAGAGCAGCCAATAAATAAGAGCAGAGAAGAGAGAAAATCCATTCTGCACAGTGCCACCAAGCAGGAATCCAATTCCTCTCATGTCTCAGAGAGCAGAGATGTGTCCAGGCCTGAGTTGACCTCTGAATCTCATGTTTTTCTCTCTTGCCTGTCCAACCCTTCAAGTTCGGCCACTGCTATGGACACTGTTAGCAGAACCCAGACAACAGACTCTTGGCACATGGCTTCCGGCAAATACTCAACCATCTCAGAAGACCCAACTCTGGGTTCCCAGACATGCAGTACTGTCTCTGGGAGACAGAAGGTGTCTCAACGTGGTGATCATTCTTCCCTGTCCTCTAAAAAAAGCACAATACTCCAGAAAGATGTGGACATGAACTTGAATTCAGCTGTTTGTTCAGAGGATCTCGTATCACAGGCACAAGTGAGCAATGAAGTTGTTTCATGTGAGGACATCAAAGATTGGCCCAGAAAGAACAATAACCAGAGAAATAAAGCAGGGAATACCATTGTAGAGAGTGATCGAGGAAGTACCGAGCACAAGGCTTTGCCCATTGAAAAAAAATCTCTTGAAGAAAGCAGCACTAAGATAGATAAAAGCACACAAGCCGATGAGGCCCATGACAAGAATTGCAGGCAACCTAATATAGTTACAAAAGGAAATCAGTCATCAATCGAATCGCAAGCCATGAATAAACAAGGATCATTTGACAACCAGTTGAAAAAACAAAACTCTTTTGACAAGACAATTAAAAAGCAGCCTTCATGTGGAAATACTTTAAAGAAGCAGCTTTCCTTTGATAACAGCTTGAAAAAGCAGGGCTCCTTTGAGAACACCTTCCCCTCCAGCTCTTCAAGTCTGGAGGGGAGGAAGCCGTGGGGAAGCCCTAGTCGATCTGCAACTCCTACTTCCCCTAAAACTACCTCCTGTTCGCCCAAGAGACGACCGCCTGGTTCTCCAGCCAAGGTGCAGGGCATCAGGGCACTGAGCCTGGAGCGCAGCAACTCTCCGCAGAGACGTTTAAGTCCAACGGTCAAGCCACCGGGTAAGACGACGTTGATTAGTGGCATCCCCAAACCTGTCGTGCCTCAGCAGAAAGAGCCTGAACCTAGGAGGTCTTCTCCTCCCCAAAAGCCCAAAAACATTCGACCGAAAATCATCACCTATGTTCGGAAGAATCCTCAAGCAAAACCTCAGTTTACTGATATCCAACATGAAGCCTCTGCACAACCAGTGCGGTTATCCTCATACCCCAGCCCACCAGCTCATAAAGATCCAAAGGCTGGTCCTCAACCTAAATCCACAGCAGTTTTATGTTCCACCAACCTCCTGTTTGACAAATATCGACAAGAGATGCAGAAGGGGGGGCACTGTGCTCCAGGCACAGCCGTGACAGGGGTGAAACCCTTAAACAGCACCATGCCTCAAAGGCTGAGTGGGAAGTCAGACAGCTTTCATGAGGAGATGCCTGAAAAATATCTCCAAGAGGTGAGAAACTTTTCATTTGATATATTTAAATGAAATAACTGGATGTCATTAGAGACGAAGCAACAAATGCAGCAACTTGGCAAACGTTGTAACTGCTTAGTGCAAGTGGGAAAAGTGAGTTTCATCTATGCTGCACTTCCTATGTTTCAAATATATCAAAATGATATACTGATGCCTACAGTGCACCTGTCTTTCACCAAATTTGAAAACCGGGATCAATTACAGTATGTTTAACACAAACAAGTGTCAGAATAAAGGAGATTGTATGAAACAGTTTTGACCTCCTGACTGTGAAGACGCAACATCTGTGTATCGTCTGTTAGCAGCTAAGCTAACAGTAATGCTAATAAAATGTGAGCACGGCGTATCTCACTCAAGGACACACCTGGTGCGTGGGGTGGGATTTGAACCAGGAGACATCTGTATCCCAGGCTGATGCTCTACCCATTGAACCACCAGAGTGTGTGCTGAGTGTATCATTGCATTTTTACTGCATGCAGTTAGTGAATCCATTCATTCCTCAACAGCAAATTTCCCAGGAAGGTGCCAGTGTGTACCGCTCACCAAGAGCCCTGAGGCCTCAGCTGGGGTTAGGGGCAGTCACAAGGCAGCCAGCCGCCAAGCCAAGACTTCTGCAGACCGTTCAGAAGTCAGCCTCAGCCCTGAGCCAGTCCACCCAAAGCTGCCAGGATGCTGCAGGTGAGATGAGAACGATGACTCCAAAGTGAACAATTTTAATCTAAGTGAAATTGTACATGTAGCGTTAGAACACATCACAGAGGGTTTTGTTTTATTTTTTATGGGTTTGAATTTGTCATGCTACACACCTACTGTTTGTTGTAAAACAAAGAATGAATTTAAAATATATAGACCATTGTGGGAAAGGGTTTCGAAGTGTCCTGTTTGTCCTTGCACACTTTACGATTCTCTGCACATCCCACCCTGTTGTTGCTGAATGATGATTTTTTTTTCCTTTCATGTCTATGGATGATGTTTGGCTTTTAACACCTGAGCTCTTTGAAGTGCAAATTATTTGAGTGCACAATATCCCACACACTCTAAAATACTTGCCTCTGGTCATTTCTACCGACTCAAACTAAAAGCCATCGTGTCCATATACACATATTCTTCCCTCTTATTTATGATGGGGAAACTTAAGAAATATATTTTGTAGCTCCAGTTCTGATTTAAAGAAGAACAAAACCAATTTTCAACTTGTAGAAAGTGAGTGGAAGCATGTGCCTTTCTCATTATATCTTGGAGATTTACCCTTTGCCACTGTAATATTGCATTTTTTTCCCCATATAATACATTCAGGGGAGCAAAGGAGGGCAGGTCCAGAACTCAACCCCAAGATTCTCCTGCTCAAACCAGGCCAGTCTCTTCTCCGTCCCCCAGGCTTCTCCGCCCTTCCGGCTCCTCGTCTGGCTGCTTTCGGCTTCGTCCGGAGCTCCAGTGTCTCGTCTGTGTCAAGCAACCAGTCGAATGACAGCATTCACAGTGATCCCTGTCGAGCTTCTCAGTGTGAGTCACGCTCTCTCCACACATTTCATATGAACTAGGGTTTCACTGTTTTTACGTGATCGGTAGATCAAAGAGACGGAGAAGTCTCATATATAAGAGTGACAGCGTTCTGACTGAGTAAAGGAATATTCCACATCTACATCCTCTTCTCAGTTAACCTCCAGTCAAGGCTGCCCCTGCTAGACTGAGTTACTATAGTAACAGCCACCCGCTTCTTTAAATTTTTTGTTCGAATATCACAAATAGGTGGTGAAAGCCACTGTGCCACGGAGTCTCTGATGAAGAAATCATTTCTGCTGTCTCTCCTCAATGCACCGCAGCATTTTTATCCATATCAGTCCCTGGTGCTCAGTTAGACGCCACCTCTCATTAGCTTCCTTCAGTCTTCATTTAGAGAACTTGAATGCCAGTGAAATTTATTCGACAAGCTGATTATCTCTGTGTGTGTAATCATAGAAATGTACCATAAGATGCTAAGACGTTGTAACATTTTTCGTTTCCATCACAGTGAAAGCATTTGCTGAATACAGAATGCACTGGATGTGTAGTGTGTAGCATGGAGTTACTGCAGATTCATTTGTTTATGGTGCTGACTCAAACCAACCACTTTCTGAATTGTGCTTAGACACACTGTAAAATAAATCCTGGTACTCAGTCACACAGGTTACACCACATTTGCTGAATCAGTTTTCTTCAAAATCACCCGTCCGTCCTTTATCTGTAACCACTTTATCTGTAACCAGATGGAGCCTATCACAGCTGTCAAAGGATGAGCGGTGGGGTACACCCTGAGGACAACCATTCAGACCTACAGGACATCTTGAGTCACCAATTAATTACAAATGGCCAGGGTCTTAGACCAGTGACCTTCTAGCTGTGAGGTGGCAGCACCAACCACTCCACCATCATGCTGCGCACTTCACGATCAGATAGAGTTTATTCAAACAGCCCTAGAATCAGCTAAAGGTTTTACACATGTCAAGGTTTAGACAGGCACGTGTATTTCTGTAACATCTGTATCGGCTGTGCTCATTGGCAGATATGATGACGGGTTAACGCTCTCCTCTGTTCTTCTGCCATCCCGTTAGTTCCAGTGTTACACAGCCGCCTACCGCTGCTCACCACTTACACCTGCTGGGTTCAATGGGTTCCTCAAGCTGCCGCTGCAGGCACGTTCCTCCATCTGGAAAACGTGCAGCGTGCACCTCCCAGGTTCAGCCACACTAGCTGCTTCACGTGCCTGTGGGAGTCTTTTGCTCCCTATTTATAATCTTAGAGGAAACAAAGGTGGAGCCTTGCCGCAGATGTCCATGTCAGAAACTGAGTCAAGGTGTGACAGGATAATCTGGGAAGCCATTTTTAATTCAGACACCTCTGACTAGAGGATCCTCGGAATCTCCTCTGCAATCAGGTCTGTCTTTTCACATGAGCATCCCTCTTGAAAGGCTCTCATGTACTTCAATTAGTCTTTTTTTTTTTTTCTGCTTCTACAACAAGCAGCTCGAGTTGATATTTACTGGCACTGTCGTCTTTGTTTTTCCGTTACTTTGGGGCATTGTTGTTTTAAATTTGTGCACATTTACTGTGAACCTGTCAGCAGAAAGTGCAATCCAACATCTGCTGTGGTGAATAGATGAGTGTGTGCCAGTGAGGAAAATGCTTCTATATGCTCAGACAACATATACATGGCTGGCAGCTTCCACGGCAGTATTTCCATTCAGGCTTTTGGCTCAGACTGCTCTCTTAGCGTGTCACCGTATGCCAGCAAATCATTGTAACTGGGACTGAGTACATCCTCTCAGTAGCAGAGGTTGCTATAATGAACATGTGGCTGCTGGTGACAGAGTGAACAAAACAGAACACAATTTCCTCCGTCCACTTGGAGCAGTGCGAGCCAGCTATGAGCACATGGTACGCTCATGAAGTGTCTGGTGTCCAGTTTGGATGGAGAAATACATCATTTGGATGGAGAATAATTTTAAATTTCCAGAGACCCTATCAGTTGTACTCATTGGCGATTTGATGATCACCTTTTGTTCTCTGTTTTCCATCACAGTGAAGTGAATATCTTTGGATTTTAGATTTATAATCAGACACAACAAGTTGGGCCAACTAACATGACAATTCCTACAGTTTTAAATACCTGAGTTGTAGTGACTTCAACAGCAGTCCAATTTACTAGTTAGAGCCATGTAAACTCGCCTTAAAAAGATAAAGTAAAGGTTACATGTGTGATACAGGACTTTCCCGGTTCAGATTCGGAAAGCAGACACCCTCTCTACTTTTAAGTCTAGGCTTAAAGGCTTTGATAAAGCTTATAGTTAGTTATCGTCAAGCTGGAGGACCCTCCCCTGATGCACTAAGCTCCTTTCCTCCGCTGGTCCCTCTCTCCTCTTCTCTCACCCCACATTTATTTGTCACCACTGTATGACGTTAACTCTGTGTGTTTTCTCCCGTAGTTGTCTTTCTCCCTCTCTGTCTCCATCTCTCTGCCCCCTCTCTGCAGGTGTCCTCAGTTTTGGAGCTGTGTGTTTTCCAGTGTGCAGCTACTGGTCCTACCAACCTGCCCGATGTTTCGTTGTTGTGTTTGTTGCTCTGTCATTTCCTCTCTCCACTTTCCACTCACCCCAACCGGTCAAGGCAGATGGCTTCTCACCCTGAGCCTGGTTCTGCTGGAGGTTTCCTCCGTTAAAGGGAGTTTTTCCTCTCCACTGTTGCACAGGGCTTGTTCAAGGGGGATTTGTTGGGTTTCCTCTATACATCTTTATAGACTTGACATTATTCTGTAAAGTCCCCTGAGATGGCTTTGTTGTGAATTGGCGCGCTATGTAAATAAAGTTGAATAGTTGAATAGAGAGGAGTTATTGGAAAGTGAAGGATATAAAAATCATATATCTAGACAGACATATTGTATAACTGCAAAACAAAATGCTTGTATTTAATATTCCTAACATGTCTGTCTCGCTTCTTGCGAATGAGTCCAACTTGTGTCTTGTTGGCGTAAAACTGATCAGGGGATGCTTACAGCAGGGGATGGATTCGTACTGTACATGCAGGCTGGAAACAAGCATTTAGCCATGTATGTCCCCCTCCAGTCATTTCCTTCAGCACTGTCTGCTTCTTGGCTAAGCCTTTGTTTCAGTATGATGCTGTTGGGGAGGGAAAAGCATCTGCTGACTCTCCCAGGTGAATACAGGCTCTGTGAGGAGAGTTACTGTGATTCCCACGGGAGGTTTCACACAGGCCCCCTGCGTTTAGACATTAAATTTAATGTTTTTTTTCTCATTTAAACGTGTTGGTGCTATTTACAGTCACGTTATTAGTACCTATTCCATCTCAGGTTACAAGGGCACAAACCCGTCCTTAACTCTTTCAGTTACCGTGTTCCAGCACTGATGATGATTATTGCATGCAATAATTAGCGGTTTGTGGTTTGCAGTTCCTCACTTAATCTGACAAATTAAATCTAAAGGCTGAAAGAAATGAGAGTTTGACCTGATGAAATTTTGTAAAGCAAAGCAACAATGGACTAACACATCAGCAGGGATCGTCCTCCTCATTAGGAGGGGACGCCTGTCTTGGTGTCGTTTTTCTGTTTGACTACTCCATGCTACAGTCTCAGTTTCTCTGAGAAGCAAAGGCTTTCATATCCATAGAAACCTAGAGGGGTAATAACAGCTGGTATGAATAATTAAGATGCTTATAGCATTCTGCTTTCTCTGCTAGTGAATTTCTGCAATTTAGAAAAACTATTCCCCAAGGAAATATAGTAAACCAGTGATACTTGATCCTAAAAATGCAAAAGAAATACAAAACCACCTATAAAGGATCTTGGGATGTTTTATCGGCTGGTGAGAGGTGAAGTACAGCTCTTTTAATGGTTTTAAGCCTTCTTGTGTCAAATCTAACCAAATATTCCAAAAACCTATAACCTTATAAAGTAACATTCATGGCAGAGCTGCTGTATTGGATTGCATTAGATTGTACAGATGCTGTGGACAGTGAATGGATGTCAGGCTGAGGGGGTGAGAGATTTGCCGTGTTCATACACTTTCCTAATCTTAACACAACCACTGACTGTGTTCTTTCTGTTCTCTGACTTCTCCTTCTTCCTCTTCAGATCCCGATGACGGCCCTCAACACAAAGCTACCGCACACTCCAGTGAAGCCTCCCACCCTCAGAGTCGGCTTCACGCTCCCAGTGCTCCCAGCCTGCAGCGCCGCACTCTGCCGCCGCAGCGCTGCTCCCCACTTGGTATGTCTCTGTAGCCCAGATCCAGTCTAAACAAGTGTTCGCCATCACGTTACTGTATTTAGGTTGAGAGCTACCAGTAACAACACACTGTACTAGTGCTGTAGCTGTTTCCACATCAGTCCAAGGTCAATCTGTCTGCTGTTCACATGACATGAGCGAAAGACGTACATGAAGATTGTTGTCAAAAGTACAGCCACAGTGGCAGCGTTGTTTTTCTCAGCTGACGTGACTGATTGTTGCCAGTATGGCAGTTTAAAGATGCTGTTGTACTGTGTGTAACTGGATCAACTTTATGTGTGAAATTTCATTGGACAAACTGCTCCAAAAATAGACTGACTGTGTCAGTGATGACCAGCAAGAAATAGGTCAGTTTTTGTTATTAGTGTCTGACCTGCTCAGTGCAATTATGGCAATTTACATATAAGAGGCCCTGGATGGTGTGAATTATTATTTGTATCTCAGGAAAAACACAATTACAAGGTAAAATTTACACAAACTTGACACTTTTACTTTTTATGAAACCAAACCTTTGAGTCCTTCTGCAATATATCTCAAGTGTTGCTTTGCATTACATCATAGCAGTGATGCAGTATCATACAGTGTGTTAGGCTGTGATGATGTAGGCATCCTCATTGTTGGTTGGTGCCGCTTGTAGTCTGTGTTGGCATGTTTGCAGTGAATGTGGGGGATCAGCACCATCCAGTGTTCAGCGTATTTCTGTAAAACTGTGTAGAAGTGGAGCAGCAGCTCCAGCTAGTGGTAACAGTATCACAGTGTACCTCATTTCCCCTTTTTTGACTTGCTGTTTACAGCAGATCGTCACTTGGTTGAAAACTTTTTCCCTCTGGAAATGTTTCATTGCAATAGTTTTAAATGTCACAAGATTATTTTCCCCAGAAAGTAAATGAAAAACACAACAACATTTTATTTAATAATATGTTTTCCTCTTTGTGCACCTTGTCATGTGATGCTCCTTAACACTCAGTGCTTGCACAAAGTAACATTTACCGAATTGTATTAAACAGTTTATGGACAGAAAGTATTAAGATATGTAATAGTTACAGGAAAGTAATATACTGTAATTATTGAAAAAGAAAGTTATTTTATATATCACCATGTTTATTATTACCACTGCAATAATGTATAAGCATCATTTTGCATCTGTAGCAGGTCACAGTGAAGCTAATTTCTCTGCCTTAGATATATTAACCTTATAACCTTATGTGCAAAATATCCTTCTGCAAAGCCATCTGAAAAATAAATGTAAACTAATGGGTAAAAAAACAACAACATTGTTCCCTCAAAGGCAGTGGAATTGTATACATATGTCATAACATGGTAATATTATACAATAATGAATGCACCAGTGCTCTGGACGTCCTTACCTGTGTATGAATTTGTATGTCTCCAATGTCAGTTGTGTGCATTATAAAAAAAAGTTATTTTTTATTTGAGGCATTTGTCTACAATGCACAGCCTCCAGGAGGGAGACGCAGAAGGACACAGAGACTGTGATGCCACCAAAGTCCTCCCCTAAAAGATTTGCAGTGGTTTCACCCAAGCCTCAGTCCCCTGGTAAGTTGTACATACGTGTCTGATACTGTACACACGTATGTTATTGGTCTTGTGTGTTTGGTTTGTTCTAGAAGAAGAATAACAATTTGACAGTGCAGCCATCAGCTTGTATCTTCAAAATTTACAGTTCCTCTCTCTCTCTCTGCCTGCCTCTCTCTTTCTCTCCGTCTCCACGCTTTATTGCCAGACCCATGGCAGCCTGCTGTTGTCAAGGCAACAGGCTACAATAGCTGAATTGCTAGGACGGTTCCTTTCGGTAGCAGTCCTGCTGGGTCACGTTACCACACCACAAGTCAGCGTTTTGTCCTTTTCTCAGAACCCAGACAGACAGAATAAGCTGGACAGAGATTCGGTCCAGGAGCTTAGGGTTTAAATTGTGCATTCAGATACAGTCACAGGCTACTTCATTAGATCCACCCGTGTAGTACAATCCAGTACAGCAGCTCTGCCAACGTTAGCATTTCTCAGTTTTTAAGTAGAAACTATCAGAAAGGTGATAATTCTACTATGTGTTTATTATTGAAATCATAGTTGGTGGTGGAGCCGTACTGGAGTGCATTATATTAAGATACAGTTTAAATAGGGTGGTCAACACTGGAAATGACATAAACACTTTATGATTAAGTGAAAGTCTTTCAGTACATGTTGTTAATCCATCTGCTCACTACAGTTCACGGAAAGGCAGCAGGAGTCCATGGTGCTGTTCGAGTTGACAGGGCCCAGGAACTGGACCGTGCTCTGATCCAGCAACTGCGGGATCGCTGTGAGCGGCAGGACCTGCAGCTGCAAAGCCTCCAGGCCCAGTTAAAGAAGGCCTTCTTGTGCATGGATGTTTTCAGCATCACTACCCAGCACTTCTGTCACAAGGTGGGCTACACCAGGGCTCAGCGATAAGCAGACTTGATACAGCTGCCACTTTTTAGAGTCTAAATCATAAAGCAGAGCCTCCTTTTAAAGATTGTTTGATGTCTTTGACTTACAAGATTTTGGAGGATTACATTTCTAAGCTCAGCACCACAAGTGAATCACAGAAGTATTTTCTGCTTTTGATTTCTGATGAAGTAGCCGATTGATGTCACAAATTTGATTATTCCTTGCATTAAAAATTTGGATGTTCACCAGGGAAGAATTTTTGAAAACAACCCTTTCCTGCAACTATGTTATTGTTTAGAAAGATCATAACTTGATAAAGTGAATGTAACATTCGTCATGATGGATGTATCATCCATATCAAGCAGGTTGTTTTTGTTGTTGTTGTGCTGAAATGAACAAAGAGAGTAGATCACTAAAGAGGAGAAATGCTACCAAAAAAAACAAAATGTATTTTATTTAGGAGGCAAAGCAGTCGTTGACCAAGCTCAGGGTTGTTGGCTTGATTCCCGGCTCCTCCTGTCACATGTTGAAATGCAATTGAGAAAGAAACTGAACCCCAACTTAGTTGCTGCCAGTGCAGGCCAGCTGCACAGCAGGTTCACCATCGGTGTGTAAGAGTGTGTGTTACTGTGAGTGCGTATGGGTGAATGAGAAGCAGTGTACCAGTAATGACTGCGGGGCCATTTGCCATAATACGGTGCTTTGGATACAAAGTATTTATAGTTTTAGATAAAAGGATTAAACATGCAAAGCCAGCTGTAAATATCATGCCCACAAAATCTAATGGAAGAAGGATAAATCTTGTATGTTGATTGATCTCACTGTCTATTTTTAGACAATAAAAGCAGTCACGCTGCATCGGACTCACTTTCTTCACAAAGTAGGTCTCTTTGCTTTAAACGTGACGTGTTTTGCTGGTAAAACCTGCAGTTTGTGGGTTGGGAAATACTATGGATTTCCAAAGGGTTTCCACTAGGATTGTTTTGTGTATTTGGATTTGCACACCGTGTGTATATTCGTTAATTTCATGTTGGGTTTCGACTACAATTTATGGATGGTTGCAACCTAAACACCTTTATTTCAAGCATTAGACAGATCAGACACACTCTATGACTTGAATGACTGAATCTTCATCGTGCTTAACCTGGATTATGCACACATGGATTTCTGGTCTCCACTTGCATTTCATCTCCTTCCCAATCCAAATGTTGCTCTGCTGTTGGATGTGATTGATGCAATTAGAGCTGCCTGCTTGGGCCTGGCCGTCCATTTAATGAGACTGACTGTCAAACATCTACACAGGTGGAAAATCCTGAAATATACAGAATGTATCTAACATATATCTGCAAAATATACGACTCCCTTTTAAAATTTGGTGACAACATTCGACCAAGTGACCGTCTACATTTAATTTTAATGTTGTGTTCAGTCAATGTTCTGATATTGATGAAGATGCTGGTTTTTCTGCCATGATATGTTGCTGCTAGGCTCAGGCTAACTTTCTCCTGTATTCCAGCACATCTGCTCTGTGTCTGTGCACATGTGCCTGATATGGAAACTGTGGACACTGTGTTTAGGGCATATTTTCATTTAAGGAACAGAGAAACTTTATTTCAATGCTTCAGTCAGTTGTCTAGAATAAATAATTTTTCATTGAGCATAAGTCTGCTCCGTATCCACTGAAATGCCTGCATGTAGCCATATTCCATGTGTAACAGCAGTTAATTGGCCACTTATTGATTGTTCCCTCCCCCATCTTCTCATGAAAAAGACCGCACATGTGTGTTTGTGTGTGTGTGTATTACTCCCTGCCATGGGAGTGATGTGATACGGGGCGTGTTGGTGGGGGTTTAAAGGGGAGGGCAGGCTGCGCTGGGCTGGGGCTGCCAGTCTTTGTTCCAGCATTGAGAAACGCCGGTCGCAAAACCAGGAAACGAGGTGAGGTCTTCTCCTCTCTCCTCCCCTTTCCTTTCTTCGCTCGCTTCCCTCCCCCACCGTCTCTCTTTCTGTATCTTTCTGGCACTCGCATCTGTCACTGCTGCCTCCTCAGCCTGCTCAGGGATGCTGCTGTCTGCTAGCCTAGTATGGGCCATTGCTGCTGTAGGCTCCATTTCCTCCCTCTGCGCTGTCTGGACCAAACGGTAAAGGCAGTATCTTCTGCAGGGGGTCGGCTTGTTTCAGCACAGATGATTCCTTTATGTGTGTCTGGTTGTGCGCATGTGTATGTTGGATGGCGGCTGGGGGGTGTCTAAGTGTGTCTGTCTATATGAGCATAATGTTCACTTGCTGGTGGAAAGTGAAATGCTGTGCAATATTATGCTGAGTCAAAGCAGGTTTGTGTGTCGCACTGTCCCTCTTCCTTTTCTAAGAGTTTGCAGGGACATTACATAACATACTGTTGCTGCTCTGCTGTATTCTTACATTTGTCCTTTTGCCTTATACAGTAACTAATTCGTAGTGTGTTAAATTTTGGTTTACTGTAGGATGCATTTTTCTTATGTTCACCCGATTTTGCTTTCTTTCTAAGTTACAAGAAAGCACACGTTCAGCTTCCTTCATAAAATCCATGCTGTAGTTACAGCTTCCTGGGTGCTCATTGGAGTCTTTCTCATCAGGAGAAAAAGACCAAACAAAAAAGATGCTGCACATCGGAAGCTTTTTATGGTCTCACGGAAACTAGATTATATGGCTGTAGACTTTGGAGAGGTTAATTAAGTCATTACAGCATCTCCACCAGAACAAGCATCCGTACTATAAAAAGCCATGTGTATTATTTTCCAGAAGGTAAAAGGAACAGTGCTGAAGAGATATAGAAATAGAAAGAGACAGACATACTTTTTTGTTAATATATTCATTGTCTATTGTTTAACAAGGAAAAGTGCCAAACATTAGCTGGTTCAGACTTTTCACCTCTGTTTTGTTTCCTTATAAATTGAATATCATTTGGGTTTTGGACTGTTGGTCGGACTAATCCAACCCTGACCCGAGGTTTGGTTGTGATTTTACTGGTACCAACCATGAATCGAAGATACAAAAATAACAAACGGTCACTAATTTCATGGCGTCATTTGGGAAAAGCTGAATTTGTGTCACGCATACCCCCTTGGACATTTAAACGGAGATGTGTGGACAGGACTGGAGGCTGATGGGTAGAAGCAGAGGTGGGGCCTGAAGAGAAACGAAGTGAAACGACCCGCTGACCATCCTTCATTCCTCATGAGGTCATCACAGCCTCCCTCTAAGAAGTAAAACCTCTTAGAGGGTGACATCATTACTACTGAGACCTGCTGCATACTACCCCATACATATTTCACCTGCTGCTCTCAGTCGCTCTTTCTTTGCTTCTCATAATTACTGCTTTGTGATCTGTGCTTCATCTCCAAGCAACAGTGTGCACAGCTGTCCTGCTGCATGAGCTGGCATCAATAGTCATTTGACTGTGTGGTGTTTATGCCTCTGTGACCAGGATGCGTTCTGAGGATGTCACATTATGATGAGTCCCCAGGGGATGCTGGAGGAGCCTTTCAGCTTTAAGTGTGAACTAAAAAAAAACTATGTTGCTACTGTTTCATTAAGTGTGTTTTCGATCTGTTTGTCTTTTAAAGTGCAGCTGACTGTAGCCTGTGACTCTTAACCTTTAGGTCACTGTGCATTTTCACTTGTCACGTTAATCTGTGAATCCTGGCCTCAGCCAACATGGGAAGTAGGATTTTCTAATGATAGGAAAGTTTGTTTTTTTTAGACTATTAGAGCTTCTATTTGATTTGTGGCAAATACTAATTAAAATAGCCTTGTTAGTTCATTTATAAGTTGTAAGCAGAATCTACAATTGTCCAATGTGTTAATTCATTATTACCATACCACATTTTTATTAAAAGAAATTACTTTCCCTACTTTCTGATGCCATTCTGGACCCTAAACATGTCTCCTACAGTACAAAAGAAGGTTGTGGAATTGATCTACACATAACTGACAGAGTTATTATGCAAATCAATGAGTACTTATAAATTATATTTTAGAAAAAAAGGTTTACCTAGTTTCTGCAACTCTGATTAACTTGTAATGTCCATCATCATGCTTCGATGATTAACTTTATCTTCAACCCGAGGAAAGTGGTTCACTTGTTGAGTGGAAAGGGGCCTTTCCACAACGGGAGAGATCAAACTCACAACATGCCTGAAATTATATTTTTAATTTCATGTCAGTTTCACTCTTCTCCTGTTTGGGCCAATGGTATCACAAGTCAGCGCAAGGCTCACAGTGCTACTGTCGGTGTCTGTACAGTTCCGAGACGTTCACAGCTGCATGTGTCTGCATTTCAGAGCGAGAGTGCCGTTGTGAAGGAGAGGGAACTGTCCCAGGAGCTCGCCAGAATCAGGGATGAAGTGGGTAAGTTGGACTCACTCTCACAGATAAGGCAGGAGAGAATCCAATGAGTCACAGCATAATATGTACAAAACATAAATAATAACAGAATGCGATGATTTGCAAATCTCCTCACCCATTTTTATTCACAATAGAACATAAACAACATATCAGATGTTGAAACAGACATTTTACCATTTCATAGAAAATATTATTTAACTTTGAATTTGATGGCAGCGACACATCAAGCTGGAACAGGGGCAGCAAAAGGTTGGAAATGTAATTGCTGCAAATTAAAAACAAATGGAGAATCAGTAACACAAAATTGCGTCTAAAAATTGTGGAACAATTTCAGAAAAATGTTCCTCAATGTAAAATTGTGAAGACTTTGAAGATGCCAGCATCTACAATATATTATATCATTATAAGATTTGGAAAATCAGGTAGGATCTCTGTACGCAATGGTCAAGGCTGAAGGTAGAAACTAGAATCATCTGATCTTCAGGCCCTCAGGCAGCACTGGATTAAAAACAGGCAGGGTTCTCTACTGGACATCACTACATGGGCTCAGGAACAATTCCAGAAATCACTGTCTGTGAACACAGTTCGCTGTGCAATCCACAAATGTCAGTTAAAGCTGCATCATGCAAAGAAGAACCCATATGGGAACACGATCATCATGCTGAAAAGGCCTTAGCAGTTTTACAGCAGCATATGCTCCCATTCAGACAATGTCTCTTTCAGGGGAGGCCTTGCATATTTCAGCAAGACAATGCTGAACCACATATTGGATCCATCACAACAGCATGGCTTCGCTGGAGAAGACTCTGGTAGCTGAACTGTCCTCCCTGCAGTCCAGACCTTTCACCAGTAGAAAACATTTGGTGCATGTTGAAACGAAAAATCCAGCAACAAAGGCCCAGGACTGTTGAGCAGCTAGAATCCTGCATCAGACGTGAATGGGACAACATTCCTCTCCTAGAACTTCGGGCAACTGGTCTCCTCAAATCATAGATGTTTACAGATGGTTGTTAAAAGAAGAGAGGATGCTACACAATGGTAAACATCACCCTGTTCCATGAAATGGTAAAATGTCTCTGTTTCAACATCTGATATGTTGTTTCTGTTCTATTGTGAAACAAATACGAGTTGATGAGTTTTGCAAAATATTGCATTCTGTTTTTATTGATGCTGTACACATCGTCCTAACTTTTTTTGATTTGAGGTTGTATTGTAACGTATACAACCACAAGGAACAAGTGAAGTCCGAGAACCCACTGAGCTGGTGGAAATCTGGATTAACCAAAATTCAAACACTATTTTCCAGACACTGTAAAAGTGCTTCTCTGTTGACACCAAGTCATTTCTAACAAAATTCCTGAATTTATCATTTGTTTTTTAATGATTGTGTTCATCGAAGACAAAAATATTATTTGTATGTTTAGGAATTTGTAGACAATTATTAATGAAAAACAAAATAATGAACCCACAAACTAAGAGGCTGTTTAGTGTTAAAATAACTTGGTGTATCTTCTTGAAATAAAGTTGCATGTGTAATTAGTAAATGACCTACATTTGAGTCTTTTGAAACAAACCTCCCTGCACCGTGTTCCAGCTTTCAGTGTTGCACACTGGGAGCAACTGCAGCAGGAGAAGCAGGAATTGGAGCATCGTTTCGAGGCTGAGCTGCTGGGATTGCAGGCTCGGCAGCAGAGGGAGCTGGGAGAGCTGGAGGAGCGGCTGAAGGAGCGACACGTGGCCGAGACGGAGAGTCTGCAGGCGCAACAACGAGCTGAGCTGGAGGAACTACGGTTCAAACAGCAGGAGCAGGTCTATGTTTGACAAAGAAATCTGATCATAGTGCTGCTTCCAAATGAATACAAAGGATATGGAGGAAATATTGTGGTTAATTTTACAGCTACATGTCTTTGCAGAAACATGTCCCCATGGAAAATGTTAGCAGTATGTTACTTGTTACCTTTTGACAACCCTAGTATCTAGTACCTGCACTGACGTATTTTTCATTACTTTCATATCTATTTTTTATTTTCATTTTTCACCATCCAGTTATATTTCTAATGATATCCTAAGCTTTATGATTATTTTTATTATTCCGCCCTTTTTTCAGTTGCTATCTACTTCTCAACAGTTTGTAGTGGAACCTTTGTTCAACTTTCAAATCGTGTGACTTCTTCCCTGTATTGCTTTGCACTTTCTTTCACTTTTTGTCACTTTTTCTATCCATAGAAAATGAATGAGAGACACTTGAAACTTTACTTCAACTTGCCTTATTTGATCAGCTTACTGTATCATCATACTTTGGCATAAAAACTTAATTTGAACTTTCAACAATTCTAGACACTTTCAACTTTTTGTCTGTCGATCAGCTTCCTTGTATCTTTTGTACTTCTTGAATGGTGGCAGTTTTAGTTTGACAGTTTTAGTTTGACATCACATGCTCTTCTCTGCTTCCACTCTTGTCAACTTTCTTTTTCTTTTCTTGTGTCATCTTTCATCTTTCAACAATATTATACATTAAAACTTAGGTGTTTTTGTCTTCATTCAGGAAGTGTAACTGTCAGAGTGACAGGACTTATGGTTCTTTCTGTATGTGGCCAGAAGCAGACAGAGTGCCATCTGAAACTCATGTTGGAGCCTCATAATGGAGGTCCAGAAATTCTCCTCAAATCACAAAGGGGCTGTTTTAAAATTGCCAGCATGCCTTCATTTTATGGACTATCTTCAAATCAAGAATATCTCCATGTTTGGTGAAGCCTTCTGCCACGTACAATTTTTTAAATTCTTTCAATGGGCCTAATACTTTCCAAATTTTGCACATTTTACAAGGCAAAGTCTGAGCAGTTTACAGCTTTTCTTCAGCAAATGTGAGTGAGTCAGCAGAATGGCAGCAGTCGTTGTCATGGTAACAAGCACAGCTGAATCAGGTCATGTGATCAGTTTACCCGACAGTTTTTCTCCCTCAAGAAACACAGTGCACACACACACACACACACACACACACAAAGACAGCTCTAGTTCTGACTGACTGATTAACTGTGTTGGTTAAAGTGATGCCATTTATCAGGTCGGCCATTTTCTCTCCTCTTGGCAGAACAGGTCAGCATTTCTAATTTCAGGTCTGTGACACTCTGCTGGACATAGTGGTCATTATTTAAAAGGTACATGTTGGAGCATGACTTGACAATATTGGACTACAGGAAATGCACTTTCAAAATAAAACCAGCTTTGGTTACTGGCTTACTTTTTTCAAAATATTAGCATTTAAATTGTAAACGGAGTTTGTGGTTTTAGTCTACATGCAGTAAAAGGTCCAGGTTCTAACAGGAGCTTACGTCCATGACCTACAGGAAACACACTTTCAACATAAAAGTCCTTTATATGTAAAATGGGTCTGTGGTGACACCTACCTACAGTGGAAACACACACACACACACACACACACACACATACAGGTCTACCTACCTAGTGTACCTGCAGTAATAGTTCCAGGTTCTAACATAAACACAGATTTCTGATGTACAGGATATGCACTTTCAAAATAAAATAAAAACATTTATTTACACCATTTAAATTATGAAATAAGTTTGAAATGACATCTAGCTACACGAAAAGGATTCAACAGAAACACGCATCAATACCTACAGGGAACAAAATTTCAAAATAAAAGGATTTTTTTACTACAGTCATAATTACAGCACATGTTTTTTGGGAATGCTTTTTCTAGTTGTTATTGTGAGTTCTGTCTTCCGTAAGTTATTTTGCGCCTAACTGCTTCGGCATACTTTGAGCTAGAAACACCATTCAAGCTTCAAAACATTCAGCTATCAAAGGACATTATTGCTTGTATAGGGCTTTTTAATATCTTTGATACTTTTTCAGATTTTTATACTTTTAAAAATTGATGATGTCATCGACTGCATCTTCAATAACGTCACATAATTGCCTTTGATCAGTTTCCCTTTGAGGTTTTTAAGGCTAATTAAGTTTGAAGTTTGCCTAACCAGTATATAATGAAGTGACATGTCTTTTCAGCCGTTTAGGCTAAACTTTAGGGAATCTCAGCAAAAACAGTTTTCAGATTTGCTTGGAAAATCCTTTCAGCGCTGAAGCATTCACATTGCATTTTTGTTTTGGAAATGCGTTTTCTAAATGTTATTGTTATTTGTCTAAATCTTAATCCTGGCCCCAGATCGAGGAGATGACTGAGAACCATGAGGTGTCCTTGATAGAGATGGAGACCGCTCACAATGACACGCTGGCCACTCTGCAGGAGGAGCATGCCAGGACTGTGAAAAGTAAGCCACATATTAGGACCCTGTGGGTCGTCTTTGAACTTAAGTCATGACATATAGGAACACAGGGAGCTATCTCATAGGGACCTATAATATAGTTTAGCATTGTGCAGTGCTGTAATGACTCATCTTGCTACAGATTCACAGAGGTAATGTGTCATCTCTTAATTAGATTTGAAGATGGCCCATGAACAGCAGAAGAAGTCTCTGGAAGAGGAGTTTGAAAAGATCAGACTGTCGCTTCAGGTAAAGCTTTGAGTTTCTGTTATTGATTTACAGGTTTATAGACACACAACAATATACATTTGGTGGTGAATTGCAGCAGCAAACCAATACATTTCTGACTGCCATCCAGGATCAGGTGGACACACTCACATTTCAGAACCGCAGCCTTAGAGACCGAGCGAAGCGCTTCGAAGAAGCTCTGCGCAAGAGCACAGACGAGCAGATCGTGGTAAGTGCTGCACGATACAGCACATGATGATCCACACAATCATTGTTTTATTGATTGTGAAGATCGAAGGTGATTTTCACTTATGTGCCCTGATGTCGGCAGGAGGCTTTGGCTCCGTACAAACACATTGAGGAGGACCTGAAGAGTCTGAAAGACATTCTGGAGATGAAGAATCAACAAATCCATCAACAAGAGCTGAAGATTTCAGAACTGGAGAAAATAGTAGGCTTCAAATTTCTGCTTTTGTTCAGTGCCTAAGGAAACTTTAGAACATACCTTTTTATGTGGTTACACCAGCTATTACTTTTTGGTCTGTTCCTCTTTAGATATTGATACGAGGAAAACGACGAAGTTTTTCCCTTCGTCGTTTAAATAATTTAATGTTGTGCCCCGTTTCTCACTGTGTTTTTGAGCAGGCTGAAAAGAATGTGTACCTGGAGGAGAGAGTACAAGTGTTACAGCAGCAGAATGAAGACCTGAAGGAACGAATAGACAAGAACCTTGCTGTGTCCAGGTCAGTTTAAATGCGCACTGCACATTTCAAAACCAGGTTAAAGCGGCTGAAGTTAAATTAGGTAGGTTTATTAGGTCATTATTTCTGCAGCCTAAAATGTTGCTGCAAAATGAAAGGTGAAGGGTTAAAGTATAATGTCTATGCACAGGGAGTTTTGAAGCAAATCTCAGGACACAACAATCTGTCTCTTCTTCAGTGCCACTGTCTCTAAGCCGAACAACATCGCTGGTCTCACCACCGTCTTGAACACCTTTCCTTTCATTCTCGCTGATCCTCTTTTATCACACAACACAGCTGACACTTTTCTCCACCCGTTCCAACCTGCCTGCACTCGCCTCTTCACCTCTTTTCCACACTCTCCGTTGCTCTGAACCTTTGACCCTAAGTTCTTAAAGTCCTGCACTTTCTTCCCCTCTGCTCCCTGTAACCTCACCGTTCCACCTGGGTCCCTCTCATTGACGCACGTCTTCTGTCTTGCTCCGGCTAAGCTTCATTCCTCTGTTTTCCAGAGCAGACCTCCACCTCTCTAGATTTTCCTCCACCTGCTCCCTGCTCTCACTACAAATCACAATGTCATCTGCAAACATCATAGTCCATGGAGATTCCTGTCTAACCTCCTCTGTCAGCCTGTCCATCACCAGAGCAAACAAGAAGGGGCTCAGAGCCGATCCTTGATGCAGACCCACCTCCACCTTGAACTCCTCTGTCACACCTACAGCACACCTCACCACTGTCTTACAGCTCTCATACATGTCCTGCATCATTTAATATACAAAGGACAGACATTATAACAATGAAAGTTTTCTGGTTTATGCTTTTTAAATGAATGCAGGAGTATTACGTGGCAATAACATTTAATCTTTCATCTTTATCTCATATCTCATCTTCTTCCTCAGACAACTCTCTGAGGAAAATGCAAACCTGCAAGTGCACGTGGAGAAGGAGAGCAACGAGAAGAAGCGTCTGAGTCGCACTAATGAGGAACTGCTGTGGCGTCTTCAGACAGGCGAGCTGAGTCCTCGCATGTCTCCCAGCTCTTCCCCCATCCATCGATCCTCCTCCGGACCAGGGTCTCCTGCTCGGCCACACTCCTACCATCAATGACCCCCTAGCTGGAAACTCTTGTATCAAACACTTTCTTTCAATTTTTTAAAATACTTGTTATTGAATGTTTCTCTCAGTTAGGAGTAGGAGTTTACACCATGCACACGGGAATGTCACTCACCCATGTGACACATTTCCCAAACCCAAGGAATTTTAATGTCTGACCTAAAGAATTGTAAAAATGATAACGCCTTGTATTACACAGAAGGAATTTCTCTTCCCTCCCCTTTTTCTATTCCACAAGAATACACACTGCAGTACTGAAGTACATGAAAGACCTGGTCTTTGTAGACGTCAGAGAGAAGGATCAGAGTCATGGTGCCTCGTTTCCATATTTTCGCCTCCCCAGCATCATCGCCTTCTCATCCAGCACTCAGGATGAAGGATAACCGAAACAAAGTAAACATCAAAAGCGCCTTTTTCCCCGTCCATTCTCTCCCACCAGCAACGTCTACCGAGGCACAGGAAGTACACTTAATAAAACTCTTAAAGTTTTAATTCTCCTCTGGGGTCTGGCCTTTTCATGCTGAGATATTTCATATGGGGATGACTACTTTTCCATCTAACCTCAATCATCCATCTTACCCTAGATGGTTAGACATCAGCACGAACCTGAAAGGGATGAAAACATAACTGACAAAGTCATTGAACTGCCCTAATAGTATAACTACAACTGCAAAACCATGTTATTGATTATAAAATTGTACACAGATTGTTACTTTAACGCATGTTCTGTCTTCCAGTTATAATGAACTTCATTTTAGGGTTTCTTAGAGTGCGATGAGTGTGAGGGGGAAGGGGCATCACAAGTCACCGTATGTCTGTTAAAACCGTGCAGCATTACTGAAGGTGAAATCAAAAATGAACTAGCTGCGTTCTACACGTCAGGCTGATTTCACAGTTGGAATGCAAGACTGTGTCCCTCTACTTCAGTCGGATTAGGTGAATCAAACCATTCCCTACAAATCAGTGTGCATCTTTTGAAACCACCAAAGAGGAAAATCACTAAACACAGCAGTTCGTTATGTACTGTAGCTGTCATGTGCGTGGAGGAAAGTGCTGCAGAATCAGAGAGAAATGCTGCACACATTGCATTTGTCTCTTTAAAGTCTCAAAGTACTGACTCATGTAAATCCAACATCTGTTCATTGTGTTGCATTAGAATGGTTTAACATACATATATCATTTGAGGTCTTTCAGTGTACTGTATCGTTGCTCATGCAGTTAACTGGACTTGTTGCCGTTTCCTGTCATGCTTAATGTTTCCTCTGTGTGTTGACACTGACAACAGAAAACCCCGTGAGCAAATGTGAGGAAAAAAGCAAAGGAAAAAATGCTACAGCTTCCAAACATTGGTTCTAAAGCTCCAATTGAATTTGGACACAATTCCTCACAATGAAAGAAAATGTGCTTTATCATTTATTACAAACAAGCATGAAGATCTGCAAACTGTTACCTCATGTCTCATTTTCGAGAAGAATCTCAGGTGCAGAGAATTATGAATCATTGAAGGGAATCAACTGCCATCAGCTTTTTTTATTTTTTGCATTAGTTGTACTACAAAAAATTCTCGTGTTTACATAACCACATGGCTCAACTGTCTTTTATTTTTAACAAATTATTTGAATGTACAGAATATGTCTAAATATTTTAAAGAGCGTAGTGCGGTCAGTGAATATATATTAAATCCTCTGAAGAAATATTGCTTTATTACAGTAATGATAGAATAATCAACTCTTCCCAGACATGACAGAATCTGCTCACACGTGAATTTGGTTGCAGGTGAATTGCATTTCCTGTTTCCTGACTATGTTGACTTGGTCCGTGGTAGATTTTACTGTGGTCTAAAAATGAAATAATATTTCTCTCCATCAGGTACTGCTATTGCACTGATTGCCTCTGTGTCCTGTGGACATGACCTTGGACTAATTTACTGAATGTTTTGTCAACACTAGAGAAGAGGTTTTGTTTACAGTTTGCATCACAGGGATGTTGGTCATACTGTTCATTGTACACATTGTATTCAGTATTTCGAAACTTCATGCTCTGGATAAGTGTATATGAAAGCATGTATTTATAAGGGTGTGGTGCATTTGTTTTGTTTTACATTTCTTGTGTATTTTATATTTCTTTATTTGTCCTCCAGAACTGCAGCTGTAGCTTATCGGTTTTAAGCATTGTGATCAGTGATGACACTGATGTCTACACTGTAAATGTTGCACTTTGCAATTTAAGTATTAAATCACAAGGAAATAAGTGTTCAAATGAAAGACTTGCGGATATTGATTCACATACATTATTCTGACATTGAACATGGTTTTGCTCAGAAAAAAAGGTTTGAAGAACTAAGAAGCAAACACGTTAACCCCATTAGAATAAAAGAATAACATTCATACACCGCCCATTTTTCTAACGCTATAACTCTGTGGACAATAAGAAAACTGTCCCGTTGTCATTCACTTAATCTGCACTGAAACATTGTAATGTTCCTTAGTGTTGTCATATTTACAATCATAGTTACAGTATGGCATGTTGAGCATCATGGGAATATTTTAAGGGGCTAAATTGAATTTTTGGGGCAAATAATTTTGAACAGATGCTGCTGAACTTGTAGCATTTCTGCTAAAATAACCGCTTACACATTGAAATAGCCAAATGTTAAATTTCTCACCCACTTTTATCCTTGAGGCGTTTTCAACTGAATCATCATCATCATCTTCTTAACTTCAGTATTATTAGCAGGTCAGACTTATATTGCAAGTCCTAGTTTTATAATTAGACAGTTGGTTTATAGTTTATTAACCCTAAATCTGCTAAATAATCATTGACTGAAGTGTTAATTCATTTACTCTTTTTTTTGTCCCCGTCACTACCGTTGCTTTTTAAAGATAAATCTGCATTAATGTCAAACATTAACATTTCTCTTATTAATAAATAGATGGACACTCTGGGTTCCACTGTCAGTGTTTCTTGACCCCAGATTTCAGGTTTAACCTCAGCGTTTGTTAAACCTGGTATCTGATATAGGCCCACGGGAACTTTGAGATTCAAAGTTTCCTCTGCATGAAATGCTGCAGTATATCTATGGGCAAAGGGAAGATGATGGTTGAGTTCTTCTCTGCTGCGATGCTGTTGAGGGTCTGCAGGTATCGCAGCTGCAGAGCAGAGGGCGACTCAGCGATCACCAAAGAGGCTTCTTTCAGAGCCCGTGAGGCGTTCATCTCTCCCTCTGCAGCAATAATCTGAAACAGACAAGGAATTAGTTGTTTTTTTTCCTTCAACTGATCACTCATAGATTTAATTTTAGGGTAGAAGGTATAAAACCCTCTTCACCTTAGCTCTGGCCTCCCGACTGGCCTCTGCCTCCGCTGCCATGGCTCTCTGCAGCTGCTGAGGTAACTTCACGTCTTTGATCTCCACACGCTCCACCTTAATTCCCCAGGTATGAGTGGCTCCATCCAGAGCTTCCTGCAGGGAAATAAACAAAGCTAAAACCACCGGTAGTTGCACTAATCGCTTTTACAAAAACGCATCATCGTAAACAGAGATTTTATGCAAACAACCTCTGGCAAAACCACAGAACACAACAAGAGGAGACAACAACAACATCAACTGGGGCAAAGTGAATAATTGAATAAACATTTTTAGGAGAAACTGTCTCATATTTATTAGTTGGTGATATACTGTGATAATGCTTGACCATTACTGCTGTATAAAGAGATGTTAGGGGAAATCTTTTAAATTTTTATTCCTTTTATTGTCAGAAATCATTTTTACATCTGAATTTAACAGTCCCACTAATAATTCTGTCCTGCAGCTCCCCATAAACTGCTCCTTACCTGCATACTGTGTGATATGCCCTCTCTGTCAGACAACAGTTCTGAAAGGTTCTTGGTCCCGAGTACATTCCTCAGGGTGGTCTGAGCCAGCAAGCGTGTCGACGTGTTTGCGTTGGACACATTGCTGACGGATGAGATCGGGCAGTATATGCTGAAGTAAACTACGCCATCCACAGACACTGTGACTGAGTCTTTGGTTAATAACTGCAAAAGTAAAAAATAAAAAATAAAAGTTTGTTGTTGTGTAACTAGTTTGAACATCGAGGGCAAACAGAAGATTTGAGATACAAAAACTTGCCTCTTGTGGAGGGATGTCAAAAGACACAGTTCTCAAATCGACTTTCACAAAGCTATCAGTGCAGGGCAGAACAAAGAAAAGTCCTGGAAAAAAGATTTTATTTAATTTTATGTATCCATCATGGTCAGGGGACGCCAATCCAACAGGTGTGTGACTACCTCTAGTTAAATAACGCACTGTGTACTTTGTGTTTATTTAAATGACAAACCTGGGCCTTTAGGCTTCTTGTCAATGATCTGGCCAAGTCTAAAAATGACAGCTCGCTCGTACTCTTTCACTATCTGAAAGTTGAATAAACAGCCAGCAAAAGAGAAAACATTAGAAAAATAAATCAGTGTAAAGGCAAAAACACAGTCGGTAATTAATCTAAATGCAAATGCAACTAGAATAAACTCCAGTACTCTGAGCTGTATTAGTTAATGTGTCCGCACCACAGCTGCTGCATCAGCCGATAAAACACTTTTGTAAATCATTAGTAGCACACTTCCTACAGCTGCATAAATGCTTATAGGCTGGTACAGAACAGGACAGTATTTGCAGAATTGGAAAACGTCAGATGTGCCATGAACAGCTGTAGGATGCAACAATGCACCTGTACTCAATAAACTACACTGATGTTGTCGTTACCTCATTTTTGACAGTTTCCATCAAAGTAATCTGATCGATGCCTTGATCACAAAAAAATTACAAATACTAACTGCAAGGAGCTACTATGTGTAAATACATCAATGTAATGTTACAGGTGTAACAATAGATTGAAAAGCAGAAATATAGTTTTAGCATTTTTCCTTACTCTATTACTGTATTACTGTTCTAATCTGCATCAGTCAAAGACAAATGGTTTTCGTCTTGTCCGCGGAACAAGTTCTGAATGTTTATTTGGCATGTGATTATATGCCGGATGCCCTTCCAAGCAAAACCCTCCCATTTTTTTTATCCCGGCTCGGGTCGCCCTGAAACACCTGGTGGGGTAGGATTCAAACCGCTTCTTTCTGCATCCCAACCCAATGAACCACCAGGCCCCCCGTTCTAATCCGGATCAGTAGTCCACTTAAATAAAAACATACCCTACCTTTATACACATAAATATTGTGATAGGAAAGGTTGCTATCACAAAGAGCATGGACAGGCAGACCAACAGCCAACCGCAACATCCCAGTCTTCCTGAGTTTTTAACTGTAGACAGAGTGGAAAACACTTTACAAGCTTATATTTATAACTCACACACACACACGAGTCATTGTGCAGTTACACAATGGAAAAGTAATATGATCCAGTGGAAGGTAGATCAGTATCACCAAGGATGCAATTCTAACTGAAGTCACAACACTTCAAAACCACCCCCCCAAAAAAAGAAGAAAAAAGTGTAACTATGGACATAACATCAAAAAAATAAATAAATAAATACATAAATAAAATTTTGTTTTAATAATTAATAAAAAAATTTTTTTAACTGTCCTCATCTAGGGTGAATTCTTCAGTTCTTCTTCTTTAGAGTGAAAGATCACTATTTTTAAACCAAAAGACAAAATTGACTTTTAGAAATGTTTTAAAGTATTTACCTTCCACATTCCCCACAGGGCTGATCTGAAGTTTACCTTGTGTAACCATCTCTGCTCTGCTGGACGTTGTTGAACTCATCGCTGGTATGTTGTTTGTGTGATGGAGCCAGTGAAGCAGAGCTGCACCTGCCTCTTCTCCCTGCAGGCTGTTGACTGTCCCCTCCCCTCCCCTCCCTATCCATTGCCTTCCACGGGACACACACACACACACACTGTAAACATATATACCCATTTGCTGTGTGACTCCTGAGCCTCACTTAATAGGTGCTAACAGGTAACACAAACCACAGGGCCATGTTGGAAAGCTCAAAGTTAAGGTGAGGGATCAGGTTGTCCGACACCTGCAGAGTACACAAAATGAATAAACAATGGTTGGTTTCCAAGTCATGGAACATGAGATGGGGTGCTGGAACATGTGAATACACAGTTGTCTCCCCTCATT
The DNA here is from genome assembly GCF_033026475.1 of Channa argus. NCBI lineage: Eukaryota > Metazoa > Chordata > Actinopteri > Anabantiformes > Channidae > Channa > Channa argus. The sequence goes on from NC_090202.1 coordinate 23,760,867, forward strand.
AACAGAAGTGTAAAAACTGACTCCACACGGATGTGTTGCTCCACTTAGATTAAAAATATGAATTAAAAAAAAGGTGTACTAATGAATAAACACATGGGGGGAAAAATTACAATAAAAGGACATTGCATAGATGAATCATATTTTATAATACTTTTATGAACAGCTGTAATTGCGGTCATGAAAGAAAACATACAATGCAGTGTATGTGTGAGCTAACTCGTTACCATAGCAAGGACATTTTAATCAACATCATCTGATACTTACTGCTCTTTACATCATAAGCATCTGAAACCAAATTCTGCTATATTTGATTATTCATACCATTTATATGATTCACATCCTTTTCCTTTACTTATATTTAACTTCTCACAGTTGGTGCATGTCAAAAAGAAACAACACTGATATTTTTTAAACTAGACAAGTCAATATCTAACTGACTAATAAAAGAAAAAATAAGCTGCAAAACTACAATCATAAAGATACAATTCATGTGAAAGAAAATAGAAAGTTCCTTCTTAATCACATCAAGTGATTACAAAGCATCTTTTACACTGCAAATTACAGTTTGGGTATAATTGAAGTTGATCCCATTAACAGTGGTGAAGTGTGGTGAATGTGAGGTGAAGTACAACAGCCCTGGTATCTGGGCACAGACTGTAACGTTCACAAAGTATTAAACCAAGACATATGAATGTTAATACTGATTTATTTTAAATGACTATGGCCAGCACAGTACAAAAATACAATGGTCAGTGATCAGGATACTGTTTTAAAGTCCCACTGCATCCAATGTTAAGACTCAATAAAACTTTTAATCATCTACTTGTGAAAACTCTAAAAGACCAAAGGAGTGTTTCTGCACAATATTTGCTTCAAGTCGTTTTGCACGTTTGGATCGTCGTTTTGGATCCTGCACATCAGGAGCCGGCTCTCTCCATCATAAAGTTGCGACTAAATTCATAAGCCAGGAAGAGTGCTCCGTTGGCAGGGAAGGTGCGTATCATGGTGGGAGTCAGGCCTGAGTACAGAGCAAAGAACCCTGTGGGACAAAAGAGTGAAACAGCTTAACAATTCATTCCCCACAGATGAGTCAGGCCCCAGCTTGGGGCCATTAGAAAAACATCTATCCACAATCTGGATCACAGTTACTGGACTGACCAGATCAGGGCTAGTTTTATGATTTCATCATATTTTGTGCCAATAATGTAAATGTTTCCATTACAAGTACATTAAGTTCTGACGTTTAATACTGTACTGTATTATGATAGAATACACACTCACTATAACAATCACAAGTAACCAGCATTTGTGTAATTTCTGCTGACATCAGTTAATAAACCTTTTCTGGTTATGTCTCCCTTATGCCAGCAGATGGTGCAGATGGTTTGGCATGAGGCTGTGACTCGAGTACATAATGATTTACAGAGAGCAGGGGAAGACAAAAACCACTTCAGAGCTTAAGAACATCAGTTCTGACTTGATGTAAAACTTTAATCGCAGCCCTTTAACTCACATTTTTAAATTGAAGCAACGAGTTACATTTTACGGTGCAGTTTCTTACTTTAGTGCCACAAACACACAGACTCCAAATCAATACTTGCATTTTATCATGATATAGTATAAGTATTATATCCAGTGTCATTTGTGTTGCTCTGTTTGCAAACCCAACACAAATCCAATTTCCTTCATTTTTTTTGTTTTTTAAATTTTTTTTTGGATAATGGGGACGGCTGAGCAAGACTGTATAAGTATAAATAAATACGGTTCAATTCACACATATATCTCTTCTAAACACTTTATAAAAACAAAGTACAGTCGCTTCAGAATGAGCGGCTCAATTTTTGCACAACTCACTGTGTAATCATGATTTAATTTTAAGTGGATAAAATTGCCATTTTTGCCAATTGACTACCCTAAAAAACCCATAATGGTAGAACCAAGTACCAATATGTTTATTTTTATATTTAATACATTTATAAAGTGAAATCTGTCATTTACAGGCTTAATCTTACTAAGCTATGTCCAATCATTTCAATTTTCCACTTACTACCTACTTTTATAAGTGGCGATTTTTGAAAGACATGGTCGCTGTAATGCCTGTTTCCCAGACTAGTCGCACTGTATACATTTTTTTGAAGATGTAGTAAAAATAAGTTTAGAAAGCAGTCGAACAAAACAATGTTGAAGAATTTTTTTTTTTAATGAGCTTTTAATAAGGAAATGTGACGGATATCTGAACGTCTAGGCAGTTTTTGTGTGAAAAACTGTGTGTGAACATCTCGGATATTTGAAATTACAAATGCCCTTAATTTCTATCCGGCTAATTATAAAGCTGTAAAGTTGAGTTCCATGCCCATGTGGTTACATATTACTTAAAAATGTTCTCTGAAGCTTACCCTCATTTCGCAAGATGCCCCTGAAGGTGTTCATGAAGCCTTCCTGCCTCCCAGCTAATGAGTACACCTGGATCCTGGACTTCACACAGTCTATGGGGTAGACCACCAACCAAAGACAAGCTCCTCCAAACCCGCCACTAAACATAAGTGGAAGTATACCTGCAAAGACCAAAATTGTTTTTGGTGGAGTAGAGTAGATCATAGAAATGAATAATAGATCACATCATAAACTGAAAAAAAAAAAAAAGGATTGATTAAAAATGAGAGGAAAATAACATAACCATACCTATACCGTCCTTTTGTGTGCCCATGTATTTCGCAAATGTAGACCGACACAGTTCATAGGCCCCGAAAAAGCAGAAGTAGCCCGGTATCTCCCTAGCGATGGTGGATGTGAGTCCTTGGTAAAAGCCCAGGGGACCATTTGCCTTTAACACCGTCTTCACTACTGTCCACACTGTGCTGAACACCACAAAACATTACCTATTCAAAAGGTGGATTACAAAAAAAACTAAGTGTTCTGCTCATTCGACTGCCTCCAACGGTCACACTGACCTCCTCTGTCCGCTTGCAATCTTGCCAGACGCTTCCATTTCATGCATAGCCTGTAGGCGACACTTTACCAACTCAGTGGGACATATTGCCGTAGCGGAAAAGATGGAGGCCAGAGACCCTGCCGATGCCTTCTGAAGGTCACTGAATAGCAATGGAAAAAGGAATTAAGGAGTTACAGTGTGCATAAAGTAAGATGTCCAAATGTATTCACGTCTGCACAGAAATGTAAGTTATTTCCAATCCTAACCACATATTAGGATTTGCGTGACCTGCGTCCGTCCACAGGGAGTGGGCAGACATAGCAGCAACCCTTAGACAGCAGGAAATGTGTAGCAGATGGGAACTGAGTGCCTGAAAATGTTTACATTAGCAGGAAAATCTTATGAGAAAGAAAATCCAAATAAGTCGCCCATAACGGTTCTGTTTTCTGTTTTCTGGAGGGTTCACAAGTTTAATTTGTACATAAAAACCATACAAACCACAACTGTGCCAAATATCACGGCCTTGCTTTGGGTGTGACAAATTTCTTGATTGTTCTGAATTTTAAATACATTTACTAAAATTATATGCCATTTGCCACTAACTAGGGCTAAATGTGTAAATATATGTGCTTTTGTCCTCTTTACATATTTAAACGTTGTAAAAAATAAAACCGAGCAGCTGTAACAACCCACCTGTAACCACTGCAAACTGGTCCACGAATGCTTCCAAAACACAGGTGACCTAATTCTGAGGTGCTAATGTCATTTCCCCCCCAATTATACATTTTTCACATTGTTCAAAAAGTTCTAATTATTCAAATGAATTTAATATATCGCTCAGTCCTACATCACAGTCAATTGTGGACCTGTTACAGATCCAAAAATGAAAACTCCAGTTCCAGTGTCAAACCTGAGTTCCGCCCCTTTATCCATCCCGGACACAAAGCGCACCACATCCTGGCAGAGGCCATAGCTCAAGAAGAGCACCGCGTTCTCAGTGATGTTGGCTATAAGAGCTGGGGTCGTGCCTTGGTAGAGACCACGGACTCCCACCTGTCTGAAGGTCGAAGCAAAGCAGTGGATGAAGCCACGGTACATGGTGGGGAAGGTCTGCATCTTCACCTTTGTGGTGTCAAATGGCTGACCGCTCAGCACACAAGCTGTGCCACCTGAGGAACAACGAAGGTTCATTAAAGAGAGATGAAAGCAGAGGCCTGGGAACAGCGTAAAGACATTTTACGGTCACGTTTCGTCATATAAATAGACATAACATGTAAGATTCTGTCTTAGGAAAAGCAGCCAGATGAGATGTTGACCGATTTAAATACAAACAGTAACTACACACACTAATATTTGGTTAATGTAACCAGGGAAACTGTGTGGTCTGCTGCTGACCTCACGGCTTCAGTTCAATTTCCTCGTACCCCATAATTGGAACAGGAAGACACTATGGGTTGTTCCTAAACTATTAACTAAAAATCTTACTCTAGTGTGTATTTGAATGGCTCTTTAGCAAAGCACGACCTGATGAAACTAAACGAATCTAAGAATATCAGTGATAAAGCACTACAGCTTCTTTTTTTTTTCTTTAAAAACTATATGTAGAGCTGTAGGGGGAGACATGACATTAACCACAATTTAACAAACACTGCTACTAGCATTAAATAATACGTGGCATTACAGCGACCACGTATTTCAAAAATCACCACTAGCTTAAAAAGATTACGATCACCATCTCTAAATGACATACGTTTGAAATCTTTGCAAATGTATTAAAAAGAAAAGCAGAAAAAAACAAATGTACATGTGCATAAGTAATCACTTTGTTGAAGCCCCTTTGGCACCAATTACAGCCTCAAATCTTAGAGTATGATCCTACAAGCTCATCAAACCTATATTTGGGGTTGCAACACACTTCTCAAGGATGATCAGTAGAAACAGGATCCACCAGAGCTCAATTTTTAGTGTCATGGCAAAAAGGCCTTGGATACTTATGTACATGTGTGTGTTTTTTTGTTGGTTTGTTTGTTTGGTTTTGGGTTTTTTTAAACGTGACCCACCTATTGCTCCAGCTGAAAAGTCGATGACTGCCTGGATGACAGGATGCGGGGCCATAATTCAAAACAGCCTAAAAATGATCATAAAAAAAAAAAAAATCACACAGAAATAAGTTAATCAGGATCAGGATAAACTCGCTACTGGAGTCTACAGACACCAGGCAGGAAAATATTTCTTTATATGAAGCAGCTGCAGCTGGTTACCTGAAAGCTTGTCCGCCGTATCTCCACGTGGACACACGACGAGCTTAACGTCCTTAAATCCTTACACTTAACAGCATCTTACAAAAAGTTTGCTTTTGCTCATCTGACTTCTCTGAGGTTTTTCAGGAACGAATGACAAAGTCTGAACTGGCTTCTCGTCAAGCGGTTGGAGGTTACAGTGTCATCACACTTCCGTCTTTTAACGAACGCGTTGTGAAATCCACCGGCAAATTACAGCGAAGTCCGTGCGCGAGCCATGTCCACAGGAAGTCACCATAAATCAGGAAGCAGCTCTTTATTAAACCCAATTTAAAAACATAATAACCATTATACTTTTTATAGTATACAATATAATTGAATTGAAAAAGTAATAAAAATTTACATTAAATTAAATAACAAAAATAAATAAATAATAAAAATAAATAAAATTAAAGTAGCGTGTTGCATTTAGATGTATGTAAATAGCTGAAAAGTTACTGCATCAGCATAGACCAGGTGAAAATAAATAATACACTAACATGGTGTTAGTGGGATATGCGGAAGTGATGCGATGGGGGCTCAGTCTAATTGTAATACCTGACAATTTCCACAAGATGTCAGTGTAGTCCAGAGTCAGCTGAGGACGTCAAACGACTACACGCACACAACGGACAAAAGCTGATTTGTTGCATTAGCTCAACTTTAAAGAGCCACGCGTTTATGATGTGGTAAATAATATTAAAAAGATTTTTTTTTAGTTATTATACAATTTCAATATTGTAAATATTTTCAAAATGTATGCTGCTCTGATAAATGTTTTTGATTCAAATTATTTGGGTTTTGTAAACAGTAAATTCTGTAATGTAAAATATTACATTATCAGCTGCTGCAGTAGTAGTAGTAGTAGTAGTAGTAGTAGTATATTTCAGTAAATAATTCATAAATCTCTCTTAAGTGATACTGGCCAAAGGAAAAAGAGGCTATGATTTAAAATATTGTCCCCTAAAATCAACTGACAGATTATTAAATATAACATTAAATGCTATAAACTTAATGGAAATGAAAACACAAGATGCAAAATTCACCGTGGTTAAACAACAGGCTACAACAAATTTGGAAGTTGATGAATTTCCTGCGAGGAAGAAACATCGTGGTCAGGAAAAAAAAAAAAGTTGAATTATCTGGTTCCTGACAAAATGTTTACTAGGAGAAAGAATGAAAACAAAGATTTTTTTCATGTGACACTTTGAAGTCCACTGATTGGCGCTTTTGTGGTGTCAGTCAAATGTGGGCGGTGCCTGCGGACAAATGACACTTCCAGTAAGTCCGCACACGCCGTACAACAGTGAGAGTCAGCGGGCTGAGCGGGGCGCAGACGGAACATCCTCACCACTGAATAACAAAAACAAACCAGCGGGTCGACCCAACTCTGGCAACTTACACAACTTTTTCCACATGAAAGCTCTTTTTTGAAACATGTTTTTTGTCAGTGCTGACTCCGATTTCTACCCGCTTGGGATGTAACTGGCAGCGTAGAGTTTGTTTTCCCCCCGACAGATTGATCTCGGGCTCGCTCACTTTGCAAAGACCAAGTTGCTACTCTTGAGGGGCGACACGTTTGGCACATTTACATGACATTATAACACTTGGCTCCGTCACCTTTCGACCATGGCGGAAGCGGCACAGCAGCCACACCTGGTGGAGATCGACCCGGATTTTGAGCCGCTGTCGCGGCCCCGGTCGTGCACTTGGCCCTTGCCCCGGCCAGAGTTCATCAACCCGGGCGACTCCAACACATCCTCGCCGGTGCCGTCTGTAAAGCAGGAGCCCACCGGCAACAACGAGTTTCTCAACAACCTGAGCCTGCTGGAGGAGACCGAGGACTTCACGGAGCAGAAGCCCGGCATCCTGTGCTCTGATTTCCAGTGTCAGGAGAACTGCGTCCACCAGCAAGCCCCACAGCAGCAGCAACATCAGCAGCAACATCAGCAACAACATCAGCAGCATCAGCAGCAGCAGCACTCGAACCCGCAACTCCCGCAGCAGCAGCAGCAGCAGGTGCCTCTCCTTTCCTCCCCGGTCGGCTCGGCGGCCGCTGCCGCAGCAGCCGCGGCCGCGCAGAGGAAGAGCAGCTCCTCCCGGCGAAACGCATGGGGGAATATGTCATATGCAGACCTCATAACCAAAGCTATCGAAAGTTCTCCGGAGAACAGACTAACTCTGTCTCAGATTTATGACTGGATGGTGAAAAGTGTCCCTTATTTCAAGGACAAAGGAGACAGCAACAGCTCTGCAGGCTGGAAGGTACGTTTATGTGGATCTGTTGTGGTACTTATTCACAGTATGCAGAAGTGTGTGTGTGTGTGTGTGTGTTCCTGCGTGTTCGTGTGTTTATGCCTGTTGCTTATAACTGATAGAGGTAAATTGCAAAGAAAGCCCCTGGTCTGGGCAAAGTTTTCCAGTGGGGAGTTGTCGGTCTGTCTGTTCTAACACACTGGGTTCACAGGGACTTCATTGTCCTTACTATGTTTTTATGTCCTGTGGTATCACTGTAATATCCCTCCAGGGACTTCTGGCTTCTCTGTGGTGTTTAATACTGAGTTTAGTGTTACTATATAATGCATTTTGGTCAGAGTTGCTTCCTTTTTTTTTTTTAATCACTATCATCTATCATCATCCCGTAAGTTATCACTGTTGCATCTCCTGCAGAGACTTTTGTGTTTTTACTTTTTTCCACTAATGGTTCTACATTGAAGATAAAGCCTGCGTACAGATTCAAGCGGGTGTTAGGTTGTTATTTGCACCCAAATGGTCCCGTGAAACCAAATCTTCCTGCATTTTCATCCATTCCATCCAGCTCATGGCAATTCAGTAAACTGACCAATTGCTAACATGACCTTAGACAGTCATCTGACTTCTCCCTTCTGCAGAATGTGGTTTATATGAGTCTGCTGACTCAACAGGGTTTTTTTGTTTGTTTTTTGTTTTGTTTTGTTTTGTTTTGTTTTTTTTTTTGTCTTTGTCTTATTGCTTCCCTGAATGTGCTATTCAGAAGTGATTTGCGTTTTGGCTTAGTACGATTGACAGAGCTCTCTTCTCTCTGTCGTCTCTGTAAAAATGAATCACAGTTTTACACAGTGGATTGTGTGCCTCGAATGAAGCCGTGTTTGGATGTCTGTGTCATAAAGAAATTCCAAAAGCATTAATGTGTCCTGGAAACTGTCCAGAACATTACCCAAGAGGGGACTTAAAATTTCTGATGTGGTGTGACAAGCCCTCCCACTAAACACTATTGAAGGGCGTAAACCTCCCTTTGGAGACACATAGTTTCAATGGTGTCTGACAATAAATTAATGACAGTCTACTCTCCCAGTGGGAAATTGAAATGAGCCTGTAGTCACCAAGTGAGAGATTTATTACAGCTTCCCTGTGTTATATGCTGTCTGGGTTGTCGATGAAATTTAAAGCATTTGTAGAGTGTCTTTTGTTTCCCATATTTGACTCTGAGTGATGGCTCACACATAATAATCCCAAATGCAAGTGAGACTTTATTATTTTTTCGTCTGTACTGAATCACTTAAGGGAGGTTTCGCTTTTTTTTTTTTGAACCACCGCTTTTCAGCTTTCACAAACGGCACAAAACTCCTGTTGAGCTGTCGAACCTGGTCCTGGTAAGTCAGATTATACAAGAGTGGGAAAAACCCTGTCGGTGCAGTGAGATACACACAGCAAACAAATGGGAGACTGGACAGATGTGTTGCTGGGGAGTAGGCTTTGGTCCTTTATTTATTCATCAGGCTCTCTGGTACTTTAATGTTTCAGCATCCCATCCTGTCTTTTGTTGAGTATGTTGGTTTGCAAGGTGCTTTTAACCTAAAATGTGCTTCTCCGATCTCTCCATTACCACAGATGGCACATAAATCAAACTTTCATTGTGTGTGTGTTTTGCATAAACATTAATGTAGGGTTACCAACACAAGACAATGTTTTTGTTTGACAAAAAATATCCAGGGAGCAGTGAATAACACTCGTCCCAAATATGTTTAGATGATTAATAATAAATGAAGAGGAATGCATTAATGTAGGGAATTAAAACTATGTGAATCTATGAGGACACCAGGGTAATCATTAGCAAGTTTGTGGACATAAAGAATCTATGAGTGTGTGCGTGTGTGTGTCAGGTGACACCTCAGAACACACACACACACACCAGAACACAAGGAAAATCCTTTCTATTGTTAGTTTTTTGCACAGAAAGTACTTGAGCAATAAAAGGTGAGAGCTCCAGATTTCACTTTGCTGGCTGATTGTCAGCAGTCGTACCAAAGCCTCAGTAACCATGAGACAAGGCTGTGGTCAACACGTTCTCAGCAGTACTCACTGCTAATAGTGTAATTAGGAAGTTATTATATTGCAGGGTGTAGGTAAGACTATGAGTTAATTGTCTCCAATATCATGACCTACAGTAGTAGATCATTTACACTTTGCAGAGCGTGCAGCCGAGGCCCTGTGACACCGTCTGCGCGTCTTTATTAATGCACCTAAACACACAGTGAAGTGTCTCGCAGTCTTTCCAGCCATTTACAAGTTTCTGTGTGATTGGTGGCTTGGAGAGGGGCATTCAGCCGCCGCCTGGGCTCGCTGCTTATCCTGCCATGATGGGGGTGTAGGCTGAGTAATACTGTGGGAAAGCAAAGTGCCATTCACTGCTGTGAGGGGAGTTATTCATAGAGCTCCCCTCGGCTCTGCACAGGGGGGCTGTCACACATTGTCTTTTCTGAGCGAGCTTACTTATGAGCTGAGGAGAAAACGCCTCTGTGGTGAAGATGACAATATAAAATGGTAATTTTGCTGCCAGCTATGTGTTTTTTCAGGCGTTGTTTCCTCAATTGCCTTTTGCTTTAAGAAGTCATTTCCCGACGGTGGTTAAATAATCAATCGACAAATCAGTATTTCACTAATTCCTTCACCAAATTTTCCCCTTCGTCCGCCTTGCTATATTCTGTCTCGGTGGAAACATGATAATATGTAAATTGTGTGGCAGATTTTAGTCCAAAGATGCTTTGCACAGACATTAAAACAGAAGCTCTGAGGACTTCCATTCCAAATAACTTTCCATTATACCATAACCCCTTGAACCCTTAAGTGAAAATACAACAATGACTAGAATGTGAAGATATTCTGTGGTTTGTAAAACTATTGGGTTGACTGATTGGGTGACAGTTGAGTCATATGTAGGCTGACGTTTTTGGTGGCTTCTTTTGTGCTGCAAGACATAAATCACAATGACACAAATCATAGCGCAAGTGCCTTGACTTTTCAGCACCGTAAATATCAGTTGTAACTTACTTTCGCAGTCTTTCTGAACTCGCCGAGGTTCGTGTCTCCATGTGGCTGATCTCTCTGAGCAGCATCTCCTGAAGTGAACTGGCTGCAGCGCACCAAGTTTTCATTATTCTGTGATTAAGACTGTCTGCTCTGTAACCGTTTGAGGCCGAGCTTGTTTCACACTGCTGCTGATCCTTAACAGTCGTATCTGAAGTGAGTCATGACAGCCTCCACACTTGTCAGGCCGTCTGCGGCAGTGTGAATTTTGAGGACAGTTGTGCCAGGTGGGACCAGCTTGGAGAAGCTCTCCAAGTGGACTAGACACTGGCCCTGGCACAGAATACCATCCAACAGGAAGAAGAACAGATGGCACAAATTATGTATAGCCAAACCTCTCTGCAGAGCTGCTTATTTATTTCTGTGTTCTCTTTCCCAGGAGCCGGTTTTTGTTCTTTAATTCACTCTGTAAAACATGAATAATACTTCTGGACACATCTCACACACACACACACACACACACACACACTGGCATTAACATAGTACAGTAAATACAGTGCACACACATCCTTTCATACCTGCCAAAAATCTGTTCTCTCCTGTGCTTCTCTACTTTATGTACGTCACCACAGGGTAAATATTTGTTTTCAGCCACTGCAGCTGGATGTCTCAGGTGCTCTTTGATGTCAGTATCGAGATCAATTTGGTGGTAGGTTTTTCTCTGTACATGGCGCTCTCTTGACCTGAAATTCCTCAGCCTACGCTGGTAAACACTCCCACGGATCTCTAAACAAACGGTGCCATAGCAGACAAACACATAAGTCCGAGCAGATTGTACAAGTGACACGAGGGTCATTACCATGTAAATGCACCCACTGACTCCCGGCACTCTTAGGTATACTGCAAACGCTGTAGGTATTAACGAAAGGAGATGCTCAGATTTGCAGCATGTCAGTATATGAGTGTGTTTGGAATCTCTGCATCTTTGAACATAGAATGCAACTCTTTATAACCAAGTGCTTCCAAAAAAAAACACAACCGAATAAACCTGACGATAGCTTGACAGGCCAAAAATCCGATAACGAATGAGCTGCTGATAATTCCGTAAATGCGTGGAAGGCAAACAACACTTTTAAAATTGCATCGATTGAGAAAATGATGCCTTTGTGCCGGACACAGCCGTGGAGTGAGACATCGTGTTTTCAGCTTGTTCAGACATCTAATTCTCGTGAACGAGATGTGTTTGAGAGGATTTTTTTTTAAATTTATTTTCAAAATTGGCAGGTCTCAAAGATGAACTGATTAGATTTTAGTCACTCCTTGAGGAAATTTCATTACATCTGACAAAAACACACCATTGGACTTGTGGATGAACTGATTAGAAAACGAGTCTGAACTGACATGTTTTTAACCTGCAACTCGACCCTCTGGTGGAGGCTTACAGTTAGGTGGTAATTCTACTTTAAAACCTAAATTCCCAAGTGTGTCTATTCCAGTGGATGCAGCAGTCGACTAGACCTTGATATCTGATTGATGCAGAAATACAGCCAGTCCACTATCACCACACATAAGCTCATGACTTTGTAGCACTGTGCACAATAGTTTAATACAGCCAGAGATGTCACATCAGTATCAACAGTTTGAAAATATTTCTACCAGCTAACAGATTTTTATTGTTACCCATTATATGCTGCATATTACCCAACGCCACATAAAAGGTCATTGTAATTGTCTTGTTTTGATTGATAATTATGTAGAGTGTTCACTGTTTGCAAGGTAGCGATGATGCAAAGGTTGATGTAACTCCTGTGTTATCTAAAATATTACCCTGTTTGCCCCAGCAATCCCACTAGGATTAAATACACAAGCTGAGAATGGAGGTATTCTAATCCTGAGTGAGCACAAAGCTGGATGCACTTTGTCACCAATCACAAACTGCTTGTTTCCCTGGAACTGAGTGTGTATTAGGAGGGCGAGATGGATAGAACAGCAGTCCTGTTTGTACTGGTTTCACACACACACACACACACACACACACGCACTCTCTCTCTCACCCCCCTGAAGCAGTCGAGGAGTCCAACCTTGGCATTGCCCCAAGACATGAGGGGCAGCTGTGTTTCTCAGGCAAAGAGCTGGAGTAGCTCTCCTCACCCTCCTCCCCATTTCCTGCCTGTGCCGCCTACCGCTCCATTCCTAGTTTTCCGCCTCTGCACAAAGGAGCCCACACTTAATGTTTTGAAGGGCTACTGGACACACCCCCCCAACACACACACACACACACACACACACACACACACACACTGCCCAGTCTCCTCCCCAAGGAGCTGCTTAGAGCCTAGAAGAAAAAATTAAGAGATAAAGAGAAGAGAGGGAGAAAGCAGCAGCGACCCAGAATGCTCAGAATGCTCTAAGTTCAGACTGGGTGACACTTGTTAGGAGTTGCATAACAAGACATTTACTGGAATCAGGGAGCCGCAGGCCAAAGTCTGGTGCCACTGGTTAGTCAGCGGAACTGTGAGGCACTGTGTTAGAGATATGTGGGACTCTATAGTCTCGTGTGTGAGTGTGTGTGTGTGTGTTCACATAACCTGGGTCTCATAATTAAAGCCCTGCTACTGGCAAATGCACAGACACGATGGCAGACAGACAGGCCGACACAGGGAACATTCCAGCACAGGCTTTTATATCTTTTCTTTTTTTTTTTATTCCTTCATTTCCCAGCTGATTTTAATCCAGTATCTCCTTACAACTGCATTTTACCCTGACTCTCTGTTTTTCATATCACTTTGAGTGCTTTGATGTGCTGAATCATCGTAGCTGGCACAGCACGGGACTAAAAACGCCACTGGGACTTGTGATGAACACTTCCTGTTGGTCTTTGATGTCCTTTCCATTTAAATTCTTGTATTTATTTTTTTACCCTATAAATTGATGATTTGTTGTGTCTATGTCTATAAAAAAAACAAAAAAAAAAAAAACAGCTCCAAGCAGTTGTTGAAGAATCGGCGAACGTTTGTTATTTTCATTGATGATTGATTTCAAAATCAAAACCATGCAGTTGTGCATACGAGTGCGGCATTTGGCTCAGCTTGCAGATTAGCGAAAAAACATTGTCATGTTCAGAGTGACGTAACTGTTCTCATCCACGCTGATGGGATTGAGCAACAGTGTGAACTAGTAGCCCCACAGATTATTTCACAACCTCATGTTTTCCTTCTGTCCCGCTCCACATTTGTTTACCCCTCAGCCCTGACATTAGTACCCTCTGTTTTTTTTCCTGCCTTGTATGACTTATTTCCTCAAATTAAGATCAATCTCACACATTAACGACTGATTCAACCTCAACAGTGAATAAAAAGGAAAGCAGGTCAGCGTGGTGCGGCAGGGGGTCACATGGGGGTTGTTGTTGTTTTGAGTGTGGCACACAAGTGTTTATTTATGGATCCAGTCATTCTATGGCCATGAGGTCACATCGCTCTGAGCTCAAATGAGTGTTGACAATTGGCTTCATGTGCCGGTGTCGCCTAGGTCGTCGTTTCACAGTAAATCCTTAGCAGCATGTCCAGAATGCCATGGGAGGAAGCCAACGGGCAGCAGCTGAGGTCTGTGAGACGCATACCACACAGGAGATCATTTCTGCTTTCATGTTCGCAATGTACAAACTCTGTTGGGCCAATGCAATCATTTTGTTGTTTCGCTCAAACGTCTGAAAAATCAAATGTAAATAAGTTTCACTTTAAAAGGGCAATAATTAAGATTTCTGTTTCTGTATCAGGCAAGGGGCTGATGCTGCTTTTTGATGTTCCAGCTGGCCTGCAAAACATTACTCGGTCAAGCTTTTCCTGCATCAACAACTGTCTGGGACATTTGCTATTCTTTGAAAATCCATCTTGTTTGATGGTTTGAAACAATTGACAGTGTAGAGAGAGAGGGAGAGAGGGGAAATAGTAGGGAGAGCGAGGTGAAGATGGAACACGTGACCCCCCCCCCCAAGTGGAAGTCGTGGGCGTTGTTGAAAATAAAGTTAAATATACTTACTTAGAGCATGAATCAATTACATCAATATGTTTTCTGAGCTTGATGAGTAGAAGCTGAGGATACCCATCTATATCCCGGGCTGGGGCCACACTACAGGATAATCGGGCAGATTTTGTGCCGGATTTGCCCCTTTCAGTAGCTGGAACCAACGATCAGCCCCAATGATCCTGTGGTGTGACGGGGATCTTGACGCTCCCGACTGGCTCAGAGGCCTCCCTGATGGCTAATCCCACATATGAAATATGATTGATATTTCTGAAATCCTGTAGTGAGGAAGGATGATTGAGTGGAAAACAGCAACACAGTGAGAGCGTGAGAACTGGAAGCGGCACCGGCCGGCTGCCGTGTACGTTTAGCAGTAACTTGCACCAGCGTCGTTTAAGACTAAAACTAAATCTTCGTTTCCTCTTCCTTCACTTTTTGTTATCCTAGGTGTCTCTGACAGTCTGTCTCCCTCTTTGTTTTGCTCTGAAGTCGCATTTGATCACGTAACTTTCTGTTAGGTCCCAATTCCTTGGAATTGCATGTGTGTTTTTAAGAATAAACTATTTTAATGTGTGTGGTCTCCCACAGTTTTAAAAGTGCAGCCGCCTTGAAGTATGCACAAAGCAAAATAGCTGATTGCTCTCTAAACACATTATACATGACAGAAATTGATGAAAACATGTAAGAAGTCTGGCAGCTATGTAGTAATTCATTGTTTTTCATTGTTTCTATGGCCAGGCTTGTTCGGGCGGGGTTAAAATGAGGCTCGATGAGGCACTGCAGCCCCTACCCAGAACAAAAACCATATTCAAAATCCCTATGATATTTCAAACATGGACAGTAGCTAAAACAAAGTAGCGTCAGAAGGCAAAAACCATTTAATAGTATTTAGTTTTGTAGCAGCCTTTAATGAACACCATTTCCCATGAGGCCGAGTCCTTCGCGTCTCGACTCGACAGCAGGGGAGAGCCCAAAAGGGAGTCAACGGGTTGACAGCAAGTTCAGACAAGTCAGGAATAACAGCAGGACAGCGAGATGTTTTTAGACAGCAGAGATTACTGCTGGAATGTTGAAATAATGACTTTAGAAGAGAGCCGCTGTGAGATTTATGGATGTGGATGAAACCACCTTACGATGACGTGTGCTCACGCTTCACCTGACATGCCCCGTCGTTTCAGTGCAGGGAGTGCTGCTCCTCTTTTCATGGTTTTAAAACGTAATTGTGTGGTGACTTTTGCCAGTCATTTAAATTTGGCAGGGCGATAAGTAACACGTTTTTCTGTGGTGTAACAAAACTCATAAGTGCAGACCATTTACCATGATTACAATTTACGCTGACCGATCCCAGCTGTCACTGGGTACACCCTGGACAGGTCACAAGTCAATGACAGGGCCAGACATGGAGACCTATCTCAAACCTGGTGCATGTGAACTAGGGACACAGTTCTAAGGCAGCAGCTCGAACCACTCCTCCACCTTGCTGCCATGGCAGCATGGCATGACTATATAGTAACGGATATTTCTAACCTTTACTAGTACTACAGCCAGTAAGTTCACACTTAAATAGCATTTATCTCACTGGAAAGGACCAGGGAAAATCCCCTTAAAGTGTTTCTTCCATTTATTGAACTCAAACACGTGTCATATGTGTACACGGGTGTTTCCACCCACCTCAGACAATGGCATCACAAAACCCTGCTACACTCATTCCGGGCTTTTGCTTTGTCTTGTCGTGTCCTTTTTGTGGCTGCGCACCAGATGAGAACTTCTGCAGTGAGAATGTAGTGTCCAGTTATGGACACTGTAAAAGGTCACAGCAGAGAGTGGAGTGTTTTTCAAGAGGTCAGAGGAAAGGTGCCCACGCAGGCTGCTTTACACTAAAGGTGAAGAGATAGAGAGTTGACAGTCACCTCCATGGTCAGATAAACATTTCATTTAGGATGAGTCACAATGTTTTTCATGTGGGTTCGCTAGAGATGGCTTGAGAGCATGTGATCGTCTGTTTTGGCAGTGGGTTTTGTCCAGGCTCAGCAGCTTGTTTCACAGAATATGCTGTTGTTTGGTCTGTCTGCCATCGCAACTTCTCATCAGTCCGAAAATTGGGAAAATCTCCTGCAGGGTTAACAGGAAGACCGCTCAGCATCGCTTTATGTTGTGAGAAGAGGAACTGTTGGTATAGAATTTAAATAATTTCACTATTCGGATGAGAAGTGAAAGCTCTTAGTGCTTATTCACACATAAAAATGTGGTGTCCCATCCGTGTGTGTGTGTGTGAGAGAGAACTGGCTGCAAACACACATGGTGCTAAGCAGAGCACTTTTTTACGGGACCACTCACTGCCGAAGGCCCCAAACCACAGGCATTACCCAGACCCACATTGTTGTGCAATACCCGCCCTAAAGCGATTATGCACGGTGCCTGTGAGACTGGCCCGGCATTATCACACAGTCACACATGCATTCAGGCACTGCATCACACTCGCAAGCGCTCACTGCAACGTCGCAGCCGGCTGCCATGGGTGGATATTTAAAAGCACATTTTAATCAGAAGTGCTGTTGTGACGTTAGACTGCATCCGTCCCACTGCAGTCGTCATGGGAACTAGTAGTTTGCACTGAGGTCAAAGTGCGCCACAGTGTAACCAAACTGCCGTGAGACGTGTGCACTTTAAGTTTGCATTGTGCCATTGTGCGTTGTTCAGCGAGGCTCCTGGCTGACCTATAAGTGAAACCCCACAAAGAGGGAACGGGAAAGGTTATCAGGGACACGTTTCACTTAACATGAGTGAGTCTAATAGCACACGCTGCTTGAGCTAAAACTGAAATTTAGTTTAGGTTCAAAAATTGATTTCTCTTAGCCTTTGCAAAAGCAAGTGTGGGATGTCATTACTTTCTCCGCTGAGCCAAAGATGCCGTTTTCACGAAGGTATTGATGCACGTCTCGGTTACTGCTCGATATAAACATCCATTTCAATTTCGGAGGTTACTAAATGTGATCTACTGTACACTTTGCAGGTGGCATATCTATTTCCAGTGTGGCTCCCAACAGAGGCTCCTGTGTTGGATTCAGGCAGATGGCACATGTAATCACATGTGGACTCAATTTTCTCTCAATGAATGATTCATGTTCTGCTCGTAGCAACTGACGAGAGGAAATTAGTTTGGAAGCTTTTGACTTTCTGATCAGTCCCTATCTATCATTTTGCATTAATATCGGAGATTGTTTTAAAAAAAATGCGATTACAGCATCTGTCTTATGTAGTTATATATGTCCTTGCTTCTACGCTCCTCTCCTCCACCTGCTGCTCTTTCTTTTAAGAGATGCAAATTTCCCTCTGACAGGAAGTGGGTGCTTGAAAGCAGATTAAGGTAGGCAGGACCAGGCTAGTGATATCATCAGGGGAGGAAGCAACATTGAACGTGACGCCTGATTCAGTGGCTTCTTCCTCTTCCAGTGTTTCCTTCATTATTTTTTCATTCTTCCTCTTTGCTCAACTCAGAGTTCTGAAATCAATGCTATTGCTTATCAGTCCCCAGCATGATCATTCCTCAAATTACACACACTGAGATATTGTGGTTCGCTCACAATCAGCGAAATAATACTGTATGGACTTGATTTAAACAGAGCCAAAGTAAATGCTGGGGCGAGGCTTTGGTTTACTTGTGTGTGGTTCATGTCCTGATCTGTACTTGTGCCAGTTTGATAATGGTTGCTCTGATTGAAAAGCTGCATTCAGGTCTTGGTGCCCTTGTTTAATGTCATACTCGCCGTCTACTGTGCCTCGCAAAAATGTGAGCCCTCACCACAGCCGATAAGGGCTTTAATATTCAGTCCACGAAGTTATCGAACATTAAACAGTGGTTCACGTTAATGTACTAGATCCAGAGGACGTTTAAACAGTAAGGACACCTTTAGATTAACACAGGGCACAATCCTGCAGATCCGGTAACAATTGTAGATTAAATATGCTTTCTATAATCTAATGGTGCTGGTGTCATAGGTACAAGGCCAAAGAACGAGCACACGGATTATTTAACAAAAAACAACTGTGCTTTCTTTTATGTTAAAACACTTATTTTGCATTTTGAAAATACATGAAGACAACCATGGTATGAGAAGCAGAGTCACTCGTCATCAGTTTCTGTTCAGACAATTATGAACATGTTCAATTATTATGTGACGTTTCCTGTTTTGTTTTTTTTTTAAATAACGAAATAACTACAAGACTTTGTGATGAAGCAGCTATAATGACTCCCCTGTGTAGATGGGTTTTTTTTCAGCCGTCCTTTTCTGTGGCACATTGTGACTCATGCTAATTTTAGACCCAACAAACAGGTTAAGTGCATTACAGCATGATTTAAATGCTGGCTTGTGCACATTGTGGATATCCACAGTCATCTTCTTTTCTTTTCGGCTGTTCCCTTTCTTCAGTTGCCACAGCGAATCATCACCACCTGCCTGGCAGCTCCAACATCAGCATCCTTCTAAGAACAGCCTCGCCAACGTGTACAAATCCACCTCTCCCGATTTAGTGTCCAACCGAGCACACAAGTCCTTATATGCTCTTTGTTTGGCCTTTGCCACCTCTACCTTCACCTTACATGCATCTCCCTGTGCTCCTGTCTACTCTCTTCAGTCCTCTGTGTCCCACTTCTTCTTAGCTAACCTCTTTCTCTGTATACACTCCTGAACTTCCTTGTTCCACCACCAAGTCTCCTTGTTCTCTTTCCTCTTTTCAGCTGACACACCGAGTACCCTCCTACCTTTCTCCCTGATCACATTAGTTGTAGTTGTCCAGTCATCTGGAAAAACCTCCTGACCACCACAACTTCTTTCTTTTCAACTTCCACCACTTCGTCCTCTGCTCTGCGTTTGTCCTCTTCATCTTCCTCACCACCAGAGTCATTTTACACACCATCATCCAGTGTTGTCTGGCTACACTCTCCCCCACCAATACTTTGCGGTCACTGATCTCTTTCAGATTACAACGTCTGCACAAGATGTCGTCCACCTGAGTGCTTCTACCGCCGCTCTTATATGTCACCCTATGTTCCTGCCAACATTCAGCCATAAAAACAGTGCAGGGATATCCCGATGTTTGCCAGGTTGAATTGGGGTAACAAGCACATAAATATAACTCCCCAGTCACTCCATCCACCCTCCTTCCCGTGGTGTGTCTGGCCTATGGATGCAGGCCGCCACACAGGCACCCAGCCGCGGTCCACACACTGCATCTTTATCCCGGCAGAGCAGGCGGCAGCCCAGCCCAGCCGCCGTGCTGATCAGAGGCGAAAAATATCCCCCCTCCACAGACACAGCTCTGTGCATTCACAGACTCACATTGTCTTACACATAGCAACACATGCACATATTTTAGCATGGTAAGCTTTGCCAGCACAACTCAGTCCCTGTCTGTGCACATGAGCTGCGTGCTGCTCAAGTCTGAGTCATGAAATCGGTGCTCAGCATGTCCACACCGAGCTCTGTTTGCCGTTGAAAGGTTGCTGGGGCAGTACTTTAAAAGTGCATGAAGCTGTGATTAGAAGCAACATATAGAGATTGAATCTATTGTTATTCGCTTCTTTATTCAAACAAGTTTGGCCAAACTCCAGGAAAAGGGTAGATGATTTTATCATTCTCTAAGTTCTGTTTGTTTGGATCCATCATGAGGATAAATCTTAAGCAGGGGACTGTTTCTGAGATGTACAGTAACAGCTTTATCTGCCAATATAATGCTACTGGAAAAGCCAACCTGGACAATGGCCCCTCTCCACTTTTTCCTCTTGTATTGTCCGGTCAGGCCACAGTTTTGATTAGGAAGTAGTGCCTCCTGAACCCACTGTTTTCTTCAACTAGTTCCTTACATTGCACCTACCGGTGGCTCATTTTTACTGTGTTTTGCACAGAAACCAGAGGCATGAGTGAAGTCAGTATCAGGGCTGACCAGCTCTTCCTGTGCGGATACAATGCAGCAGGAAGTTCGCTAATAGCTCCTCCACTCGACCACTCGTCTCACTCTATCATTCGGTGATGAAAGCTCTTGAAGCGTCACTGGCTTTGCTGCTTCTCACCATATGCACAAAACCACTCGCAATCTATTTATTTGTCTGTCGCCTCTGTGAAACCAGTCAATCTTCAGTTTAACCAATCACCATACGCTCTGGCTTTCAAGTTCAGCTCTGTGTGTGTGTGTGTGTGTTTGGGGGGGGGAACGCTGGTTGCACTCAGATTCCTTGCAGAGGATTGTGAAAAGGAGATCCTGCCAAGAGGCCGTCAGTAAATACATTTGCAGACAGATTTGCTTCTGCGTGACTTGTGTTTTCTGCCTTTCCATCTGCACTTTACAATGGTCCTATACGTCTGCCAATCTGACAATGGACATTTTGAAGAGGTGCTTTCCTGGAAGTCACAGAGTGCCACTTTGGCTCGTAGAACTCTAAAGTGAATTTAAGTAGCTCCACACTGAGTTCTCTGTGTCCAAGCCTCCTCTCTCCCTTCTCTTGGTCAAATTGAATTATTGGAAGTTGACGTCAGTGGGTGAGAAAGGGACTCTTTTTGCTGCAACACGAGAGTGCGATCAGCTGTGGCCAGTAGTGTACGTGCATGATGTCCCACAGGAGCCAGCGAAAAGGACAAGGGTAAATTGAAGACCAGGAAGGGGGTAGGATGGTAGGAGAGGACAGAAACAGTCTATTTCTATCTTGAACCATATCCTAGGGTCAGTTTCCATTTATAATCCAAGACTTAAAAAAAAAGACAGAAATAGTGGAAAAACAGATTTCTTTTTATATTGCTGAAACAGTGACATGTCTATGCTTTCTCGACCAGTCAAACCCGGGGCGTTGTGCTGTGTTCCTTGCTGCTGCGCAACATAAATGACAACAATCATTTCCTTTTCTATGGCCTGTGTTAATGAAACTGAGGGTGTAAATAATAAAATGGCCTTACAGGCTTTACATTTCCTGTGCTCTGTTTATTGTTTTATTTCCACTGCTCTTTATGGTCATTGTTGTATTGACTTTAGTAAATAGGTCATCAAATCCGTCCAATATTAGTGCTGATGATAACCTATCAAACCACAAACACATGAAGTCATCACAGCCTTCCAGGTTGCTTTGTGAATGTGGTGATGTGACGGTGCAGAGCTTAATGTTTTTCCGTGTGTGCGTGTGAGCAACAGAGCCAAACATGTGCGAAGATCAATACACACATGTAACAATTTGTCTGATGTCCTGTGAGTTTTCTTTAATTTCCAGTAAAACATAACACGGTACCGATTACGATTTGAGACACTTTTGGTCGAACTTTTTCCTGCAAAAACTTTGGTAAAAAAGGAGACAACAAGTTAAATGATTAATAAATCATCAAATCTGACCAGACGTTTAACTGGAGCTTTCAAAATACTGCAGTTGGGTCATCTCACAGCATCCGTCCTGCCTCCTGGTCGTGTGTTTTTTTTTTTGTTAGTATTCACAGGGCTCCAGGTGTTTGAGTCATTACCTTTCATTTACTAATGGAATTAGCTGTAATATACTTGTGGATCCCCCAGTGCTAAATGTGTCTTATACAGAAAGGGGAAACCTGCTGTGTGCATATATTTTAATGACTTTGAGATAGTAGTAGTTGTAGCTGTTAACCATCACTTGTCACCCCCCCCCCCCCCCCCCCCCCCAATCTCACCTGGATCTGCGTGCTCAGCCTCATGCTATTGTTAAGCGGCCAGACCTGCTGAGTTGGTGTTAGGCTAATAACAGGTTTGCATGTTTTGTGTCCTAATCACACTGCTCTAACTCAGCCAGACTCAGCACAGTGCTTCAGACATGACCAAGCTACAACTTTAGGGCTACTTTGGTGGTTAGAAATGGTCCACTGCCTACTCCATAGGTTGTCCTCTTCATAGCCGCAGACATTACACAGAAAATAGCTGGTTACAGTGCAAGAACACTCCTACTGATACGGCTGAAACAAGGGTGATGAAAGGTTTGAAAACACCTCAGGACAGCACCGTTTTTCTAATGAGTTCAGTGGAAATTGTGCAGGGAAACCACATTTTTTTTTCACTTTCATCAGTTCCATATTGCAAGTACTGTATATGCGTGTGAAACTGCTCAGATAACTGCTGGTGTGTGAGTTCGTACCTGCTGCACGCCTCTAGTCAGTAAAGGAGGGAGCATTGCTGCATACACGTTATACCTCTATCTGTATGGGCTCTGCAGCTGAGGTTTCACTTGCGGCTTCACTTGATTCAGAGCAGCCCTGCATGTAGGTGGTGTTGCACTCTTCTGGGGATTTTTTCATTACACAGGTTGACATTTGAGCAACTCTCAGAGTGTCAGAATATCGGTCAGCATGCCAGCATATGTCTGGCACAGTCTCTGCAGTTTTCTGCAGAAACTCTTGGCTACTACCTGCAAGGGAAAGTAGGAGTGCATAAGAGGGAAGAAGGAAGGTAAACAGAGGAGTGGGGAAGGAAGGAACAAGATTAAGAAAGGTGAGGAGAGAGGAGGACAAGAAGGGAAACGAGGCGAGAAGAGCAGACCTGTAGGAGTAGGGAGGAGGTGACAGAGGAGAGGAGAGATCGAGAGAAGGAGGGAAATGAAGTAAGCAGAGAAAACGAGAGGACAAAGTAGATCATGAGAGGCAAGAATAGAAGAGTGTGAAAGAGCAGAAAGAACAGGGGACAAGGTGAGAGGGGGTGGGGACGGTTATGTACCAAACACTGTGGGCTTTCAGTAGTGCTGCCAGTGAGGGAGTTTAAAGCACCACAGTGTGTTCTTAACTGATACACGCCAGCCCTCCCTGTTTCTGAAACAGCCTACTCTCAAATGTATCCTGCTCTCTTTCTCAAACACACACACACACACACCCAGGCAACTATACTGCAGCCCCTTGAGTCATGAAATTCAGTTTCACGATATCACATGAAACAGTGAACATTACTTTAATTTAATAAACGATGTGTGACATCAGGAACTAGTGCCTATTACCAAACCTAAACTTGGGGGGAGCTGGTGGACGGGGGCGAAAGTTAAGTTTGCGGTGTCCACTTGGTTCGGGGGGCGCTGCGGCTTTGCATTCCATGCCTTTTTCTCTGCCTCACGACCGCCATGTTTCCTGTGAGGCAGGAAGTCAGCTCTGTTTCCTGTCACAGACCTCTTTCATGTGGTCACTTCCTCCTGTTTTGCCAGTGCCGCTCTGTTGTGTTGACTCAGAGCACAGAGGTGGTGCTCAGCGCGGTGGGTTCAGGCAGAACAGAGAAAAATCTTATTATCTCTGGCCACATGAACTAACCTTCAGAGATACGCTAATGTCAAGCTACCGCTCGCTTCCACAACATTTATCATGATTACATTCCTCAGTGCAAAAAAAAAAAAGAAAAAAGAAGAGGTAACAATTAAAGCAAGTTTGCGCAGCTTTCTACTTTTTTTCTTTCTTTTTTGAGCATTTTGTTGCATTTTGTTCCGGGAATAAACAAAAAGCTAAGACAGTGTTATTGTCATATTTTTCTATAACAGAAGATAGGACTGTCCTCCAGCGACGGTAATCAATGTTCACTTCTGTGAAATCATGGGTTTTGTAACCTTGCTGAGGAATGTTGATTGTGATGGCGGCCTGGCTGGGAATCCTGCCTTTACTGTTTCCTAAGAGATACTAACAAGTTGGCTGTGATTACAATTGAACTTTGCACACAGTGATTAGCTGGAATGTCAAGATTCCTGTGTACTGCACTAAGTGATAAATGTCACATACACTAACGCTGTCCAAAAGAAACAGCCGTCGTTTGTTTAAAAAAAAAAATCCAACAGATTAAAAGGAGAAGTACTTTTACAGATGGAAAAAGCAACATGCATGTGTGTGTGCCTCAGTGTACAGTGTGTGTTCATCCCCGGTCGCGTGTTTTCAAACCACAGTATCACTGGCTGCAGTGGAGAGAGCAACAAAATCAAAACCATTCTGCACTGCTGTCTGTTGTGCTGCCATTCCACTAAAAACATGAGCTGGCACTTACTCTACGACGACAACACACACACACACACACGCACACTCAGTGGGAGACGAGGCTTTTCCATTGCCCCCACCACACACCCTCGGCCGCGCTCCCCACGCAGCACACGGAGTTCTACCGAGTTTTGGCATTTCCCATCAGAGCAGTTTTTATGACCCTTCACTTGTACTCGCTCTCTTGCATGAAAACTTTTGAACTGGTTTTTCAAATGTTCCCAATCATCAACAACACTCAGCATGTTGACTGTTAATGGAGCCGAAATAGAACCAGGGCCTCAGAAGAGGAGACTTTTTTTTTCTAAGAGTTTCCCTTTCTTGTCATCAGGATGATATAGGGCTGTAACAGGACATCCCGGCGTCTGCGTGCACATTGCAGTCATTCCTCTTTGCAGCACAGCTGAAATTACGGGCACTGTTAGTGGTCATGGGAACGAGAGGCTCATGACCAGACTTTACTCCTTGCCTTTTGTCCTATCTACCGATGTCCAGGAGGAGGAGGGAGAAAAGCATTCGCCAGGCTAATCAGGGAAGGGCTGTCACATTCTTCACATCATGCAAACTAGTCCGAGACTATTGGCTGAAGCTGTGCGGTCATTTGATTCGGACGTAATCATTTTATTCACTTGCATGGGGCAAACTGCTCAGGAGAAAGGAAGAAATGTAAATGCAGACGAAGGAGAGAGAAAAGAAACGGGAGGTCAGAGTATTTGACCCAATTTGTTAATTGATCTGTGGATTAGTAGAAAATTTGTCAACAACTATTTTGACTGGAGGTCAGTTAACATGTGCAGTTCAACTCCGCCTGTGAAAAGTGTTGTGTAACCTCTTCTGTGGCGTGGGGGCAGTGGGGGGCGGGGGGGAGGCTGTTGAGAGTTTTTGAAAATAACCCTGATGGTGTCGGTGTGATGTCATTAGGGTTATCTCATCTCAGAGTAAAAATTACTAACCTAAAGGTTAAACCTGCTGCAAAGTTTCAGAGACTTGAAAAGTCATGGGTCGTTTCAAAAAGCACGTTATGAAGCTGCATTATGGCGAATGTTTCACCCATAATATTTAAATCCAGCATTTCACCATTTATTTTAGCCCCATGCTCCACAAAAGTGCAGCAATACAAGGGCTTTAATCTCTCTTTAATCATTTATTAGGCGAAAATGCTCCGCTATTTTGAGCCGAATGTGATCCTTTTCCCTCCTTTCTGACACGTTATAAGCTGAGTGTCAGCAGGGTTTGCACCCTGTGGAGACTCATGATTATTGAGATTTCAGAGATAATCATGAGAAGAGGTGGCAGCGATAAGAACGGGAGGTGAAAGCAGAGCAGAGGGCAACCAGATGTGAAGCAATGACTCACAGCAGGAACAGACTTGATGACGTTAGCCACCATGCACGCTAAGCTCTGTGTGCCGGGAGTTCCAGCCTTTCTTCCAAAACAACAAGCTTTACGCATGCACAGTAATGTCTGGCCAAGGCTCATTACTTCATGTTATGGCCTGGACACAAAATGAACTAAGTCATAATACTAGTACAGTGCAAACTATTCTCGGAGGGTAAATGGCCACTTAGGCATCGGTTTGGGCCAAGCTAGAGTTTAAAAGTCATAACAGTCTGAAAAGCAAAGTCTGAGTAAAACAAGTGCCCCAATACAGTAGCGGTTCCAGTAAAGTAGGACAGCAGTGGCGTCTCGCTCTCTGTGGTTTGCTCACCAGACATTTGCCCAATATTTTTCGCTCTTTTGTTTGCCTTGTTTTAGTGACGCTTCACTTGCTTCCTGCACAAAAAAATTAACTTTTTCCACTGGGGGTGTCACTAAGCAACATTAGAGTGGAGCATTAATGTGTCTGTAAGGAGGAAAGATTAGTGTGTTTCCTCCCTTTGATTCTGTGCTGGTTTAGACAAGACACGTAGACAGGTGGAATGTGAGTGTTGGCATAATGGTGTTTTACAATGGGCCCCTTTGTTTTTGTGAAGGAAATAAAGGTCCACATGTTCAGTATTTTGGGAGATAAGAATGTCTGCAGTTTAATCCTCCCTCTGTTCAGGATGTGTTTCTCAGGGAGAGTGTGTACCTGTTGACACCTGTTGTGCGTCTGTGTTTGTGCACGTGTTTCTGTGAATAGCAAATGGTATTAAATTGTTGAGTGACCTCAGAATCTCTGCTTTCTCTACTGTAAGTCTGCTGTCAAGCTGAGTGTGTGTGTTTTTTTTTTTTAGAGCGAGCTACCTGTAAAGATGGATTTGCACTTGTATGCGAAAGCGGATTTGAAGTGTTTGGGGCAAAAGGGCAAACACAGATCTCTCAGTCTGCCTGCTCCTCACCCAGCTTGTCTTTTTTTCTTTTCCAGAACTCCATAAGACACAACCTGTCCCTGCACAGCCGCTTTGTTCGCGTCCAGAACGAGGGGACAGGGAAGAGCTCGTGGTGGATGTTAAACCCGGAGGGTGGGAAGAGTGGCAAGTCTCCACGACGGCGAGCGGCCTCCATGGACAACAACAGCAAGTTCACCAAGAGCAGAGGAAGGGCAGCTAAGAAAAAGGTAAACCAATTCTTCTTTTTCAAATCCACATTCATGAGAAGGGAAATGGGTCGTTGGGCTTTTCAGAAATAATTATACAGTCTGTCACTGCTAGATATGCTTTATCCATATACACCGTAGTATGTTATAAAGTCCAGACATCTATTGTAATAGATTTGGGTAATATTTCATTTCTTTAGTTTTGAGCCTTTAAGGCGTGTAACAAATGAGGTAGGTGCAAATTTCTGAACTAACTAGACTATTAGAGATAAAATTAATAAAAGACTTTGTTTGCTAATTAATTATTTCCTTTAGCCATCTTGTCTGTAAACATCCAATGATCCAGCATCACCCAGTCCCGTTCGTTCTTTTCAACGGTTCCCCAAAGTCACATGTAGTTGATGTTGGTACACTCAGAGTCTGCCTGTCTCCCCACAGCTGTCCCTGCAGGGCGGCCCTGATGGAGGCGCAGACAGCCCAGGCTCCTTCTCTAAGTGGCCTGGCAGCCCCAACTCCCACAGCAATGATGACTTTGATGCATGGAACAGCTTCAGGCCTCGGACCAGTTCCAACGCCAGCACTGTGAGCGGCCGTCTCTCACCCTTCGTGCCCGAGGACGATCTTGGGGAAGCAGATGTGCATATGGGCTACCCAGGAGCCCCTGGAGCCAAAATGACAGCCACGCTGCCCAGCCTCACAGAGATGACTGGCTCTCTGGGGCACAGTTCTGAGAATGTCATGGAGAACCTGCTGGACAACCTGAACTTGCTCTCGCCCAACAACCCTCAGGTTGGAGGAGGGGCTACGACCCCAGGCTCCTCACAGTCCTCCCCCTCTCCTATGATGAAGCCAAGCCCAGGGTACCCCGCTTACAGCTCCCCCAGTATGGCCACGCAGCCTCAGCAGGAGTACCGCAAGTGCGTGTATGGCCAAGCAGGGATGAACACCCTGTCGCCCATGTCGATGCAGACACTGTCGGAGAACAAGCCCGGCTTTGGGCCCGGTATGGGTCAGTACAGCTGCCCTGCAGGGCTTCTGAAGGAGCTGCTAACTACAGATACAGACCAGCATGGAGAGCTCATGCCTTCAGTGGACACTGTGGTTTCTCAGTCCAGCGGAGGCTGCATGCTGCCACCGTACAGCAGCAGCCAGCATGCAGCCAAACTCATTGGAAGAGGGAACGGTCACCCGCACGCCCTCTCCCACACCCACCCCCATAATGTGCACAGCCAAGCCCCGGCCACTATGAATGGCCATTTGCTCATGTCCCTGAACCAATGCACCGCACGTTTGCCCACAGCCAAAATCCCTATGCAGATGCCTTATGCCCTCTCCGGCCACCTCAGCGGGGGAGTCATGCCTGGAGGCTTCTGCCCTCTTACCACCAACGGATACAATCGACAATGCCTCCCGCCACCCTTGCACCAGGAGAAGCTGCCCAGCGACTTGGATGACATGTCCATCGAGAAGTTTGAGTTTGACATGGAGACAGTTCTCCACGACACTCTCATGGACGGGGACTCGCTGGACTTCAACTTTGAGCCAATGGTCCCCCAACAAGGTTTCCCCCATGGAGTGAAGACCACCACACACAGCTGGGTGTCAGGGTAAAAACTGTAGTGCTACTTGTTGTTGCTGCTGGTAAAGAACACAATAGAAAACTCACTTGAGACAAAAACAAAAACAAAACGTATCCGTCGCTTGTAGTTTCCGTGCCATCAACATTTCTGTTTCTGATCACTTCAGCGTAGTGGTTGTTGTCTGCCGAGGGCACGTCGATTCTAAAGCCCCCGATGTGGTGAAGATGAATTCAGATGAAACATGTTCTGCACAAACCAAGTGCCAATCATTCTGCCTTAATGTAAGAGCCAAACTGACACACACCTCTCTGGTTTACTTACTACACGATGGTTGTGTCTGCGATCTTCGGAAGTGACACTGCCGACAACATCTCATCATCATCATCATCATCAGCAGCAGCAGCAGCAGCAGCAGCAGCACAAACTAGAAGTGCACAAACTCGTACCATGCTGTTTCCACAATCAGACTTTTTACTTATGTACAGCGTAGTGATAATTGACTACCACTACGGATGAATTATGAAGTAATCTGGCTCATGGGTTTGTAGACTAACTTGATGTAAAGTAAGAGACTTGTCAAGGGATACGCGAATGATGTTTCGAAATAACTTTCTTTGTTATTGCCTAAATGTACATAATGTCGTTATACAGTCTGTAAAATCAGGTCTCGTAGTGTATTTTCTAGAACTGTAAATAGTGTTTACAGAACAGAAGCAAAAATCAAGGCAGCAGAAATGAGCTCACATAGAAAACTGGATCGGTTTCTTTTAAAGAGGTGAAGTGGACAGATCTATCTCAATCAGGCTGTTAAATGATAATATACTTTCTGATTTC
The DNA here is from genome assembly GCF_033026475.1 of Channa argus. Taxonomy (NCBI): domain Eukaryota; kingdom Metazoa; phylum Chordata; class Actinopteri; order Anabantiformes; family Channidae; genus Channa; species Channa argus. The sequence continues at coordinate 23,790,317 of NC_090202.1, forward strand.
TTGTACATACATTAAGAATGTATATCAAAATAATGTAGTGGATGTTTACTAGATTTAGTATATATTTGAGACCTAAATTATTTTGTGCTTAACGTAGATTGATGCTGGTGCATAACCTGCACTCAGACACCAGAATTGTTTCGAGTCATTTGTCACTCTGAACCTTAATACCACAGGGGCCTATTTATTGTGCCTAAAAAAGTACATACTGACTGCAGGCTTGAAGGGTTTTATAAAGTAAATGTCTACGGTCCAGAAAATACTCAAATCCAGCAGTATGAAAAACTACAGTGAATTCTTTATTTTTAGTTTCCTGCTTTCACAAGGAGAGCGAGTGACTGTAAATTTATACTGTTAAGATTTCCTAAAGGCTCTGCGGCGCTGTGAATGTTAGTAGGTCGAGGCAGTTTGGTGCATTACCAATATTCTCAGTGCTACCGTTGTTTTCACACCACAGTCCAAGACCTGCCAGAGATTGTCATTAAAGACACTGTGAGTAACCAGCCTGCCCCCTGTTCAGTTCAGAGCTTCTTCTTTTTTTTTTTTTTTTACCCCTTACTTGTCTGGAAAGGTTAGTGTGATTGAGTTTAAACTAGTTCAGCATGATACCTTTTTGTCCAAAAGAGCCCTCTGTTGCTCCAATCGCCTTTTAATACCGAGTCTATTTTAGTTCTAAGTGACCCCTGAAAAGCACCACTAAGTGTTAAGTATCTTATCTAGCTTGTATATTTGCGTTTTCTGCCTGCTTTCTCCACTTATTGCTGTAATAACAATGAGTTCATCAGCCTGTCGGTGACTTATTATGCAGAGTCACATAGAGTGACTCTATACAAGGTTGCGGGGACCTTTGTGAAGATGGTATCTGTAAAGATGACTGCGTCTTATTACGTAGACTAGTTCAGTGGCTGAAAGTTCAAGTGGTTCGGAGATTAAAGGAAAGCTGCCCATTGAACATTCGCGTTTATTGTGTGGAACCACACGACTCAGTGGGTGTCTGATCATGCGTTGTCAAGAACTCGGAGTATGTCGTTTTCTATTTACTACTAATGACTTCACCTTAAGCCAGAGGGGAGAGCTCTTTAATCAGTTGTGGTGTTTGCTTGAAATGAGAACTCGCATACTCCAGACCATCGATGGCACATGAGCTGACACTGCCGGTATAGATTTATGAAAAAGCGAGGGTACAGGGCAGGCCTAAGTAAAATGAAATTCTTAACATTTCAACAGGCTCTGCAGAGAAGCCGTTAAAGATGCTGCTGTTTGGCTTTGGTGCCAGGTGTTGCCTTTTCTTACCCAAACATACCATAGTGTACTATAGCCAAATTTGCCTTTTAAGTCAAAGTGATATATTTAGCATTTTTATCATGTGATATGTTCAGAATTATATATATTTGTGCCGGTCACTCAAGTCAGGATAAACTGTAATGAATCCATGTAGTCAGTGTCACAGGGTTCACTCTAAAAGTAAAAGAGCTGTACTAAGTAAATTATATCTTTACATTTTTAAATGATTGAATCTATGCATTGTATTCCTTAATTTTATGTTGCTATTGTTATATTTTCTTTTTCTTTTGAACTTATGACAGAGATATTTTATTGTATAGCGCTATGAGATATATCGGTGTTGTTGTTGTCAAAACTCTATGTTCCAGGTAGTTATATGGGGGAAAAAATGAAGTTTATTTAGTATATAGATAATGCAGTGATTGATATGCTAAGCTTTTGTAAACTGACAATGTTGTATTTCTTGTATTTAGCTACGGTTTTTAGAAAACGGCAACAAACAGCGAATTACTGGAAAAAAAAAAATTGTAAAGCTATATTCATTTTTAAAATGGAAAAACAAAATATTTAGCCTGTCAGGGAACTCCTGTAGGATGCAGATTCTGGACCAATTTTTGTAATTTTATGAGTAGAAAGATATTGCACTTTTACTTACATTTTATAACAACGTGCTCCTCGTAACCAGAGGAAGAGTGCCCATTACATATTTTAAACTAAAAATCTGTTACATTTAACTTATACAGTTATACAGGAATAAATTGGAATTGTGCTGTGTGATTTGCAATCAATAAGCATATGTAACATGTTCAATATTAATGTATTAAGACCTGAATAAATGTACTTCTGTGTTAATGATGTGCCAGACTTGTCATTCAAAGTTAAGGAATCTGTAACTGCTTCACGGGGGGCTGGAACCTATTCCAGATGTCATAGGGCAAGAGGCAGGGTCCACCCTGGAGAGGTCTCCAGTTTATCTCAGGGACAACACAGAGAGACAGACAACCATTAACACTCACAGTCACACCTACAGGCAATTCAGAGTCACCAATTAACCTAGCATGCACGTCTTCAGACTTTAAACTGGAGTAACCAGAAGAAAACCCACTCAAGCACGGGGAGAACATGCAAACTCCGCACACAAAGGCCACGGTCGGCCGGGGACCGGCTGTTCATAATGATAAAGTAGAGTAACAAAGAGCTCTGGGCTTTACAATATCAGCCACCATTTAATTAAATATCTTTGCCTTTAGAGCAGTCACTTGCTGATTTATAGAGACACATCTTTGTATACTTCTAATTACAGTCTAATTATTATTATTTTTTCTTCTTCTGTCTCTGAGGGGCCGTTTGGCCAAAGGTCAACCCAAGTAGGTCAACAGCCAACTGACATTCCCAGGTCAAGGCAATGCACGGAGAGTCACATGACCAGTCTCCTGTTGAAGCTGCAGGGAACTAATAGCAAAAACGCAAAGGAATTTTATTTACTGTCAGGAACTAAATGGTAAAAAGATTGAAAATCCGGTTCCAATATGGGACTTGGGACGTGGAGAGTAAGCAGATCCCCCACTTTAGTCTTCCATTCAGTGCTCACTTTTAAAAACTGGAAAGTGCACATTGTCACAGTAGATAAAGGATCCAGAACTGGAGATTTAAGCCATGTGCACAACCCTATTTTATAAAAGACTGAAAACTCTCTGCCTCACTCCCAGTCCTGGCATCTCATTTCGTCCTATAATGATTCTTCCTGGCTTTTCCTTACAGCTACATTCCACACCATGCACCCCCTACCAATGAACCCATTCACCCCAGACAGAAAAGTGCATAGTCTCTCTGGCTCCGCTGTCTTTGACTTTGACTTGTAAGTAAAAGATAACCTTTAACTAGACAAGCCTTTGGGGACTAGTGTCATAAAAAGGTTCTGGCAAAGAGGACGGTGGCCAAGGATCCACACTTTTCCTTTTAGAATAGATGTTGGTCCTCTTCCTTGCTTCTACATAGCTGGATTACACACTGAAGAAAAAATTCTGTGAAATCCTTATGAGCATCTGGGTACAGTAGCTGAACCACGGATGCCATCCCAGAATCTTAACAAACCTGTGAAAAATCCACATGCATAACAAAAGAAAGCTCGGCTCGAGAAATGGCACGACATATGCACCTCCTCCCCCCCATGTCCAGGAAAGAAATGTAATGTTTGCATTTCTTTACAGTGCACAGCAATGTGGGTTTTGGTGTCAGAGTGGGAGGGAGGAGGGACAGGGGGCAGCGAGGACGCTTGTGAGCACATAGTTGAGGAATGTGGGTGTGGACTGCTGCCAAAGGCATATGCGATCCTTATGTTCCCCTGGGTGAGAGAAGGCAAAATGCGGTCAGACGTTTGGGGCCATGTCAGGACACAAAGACAGTGTGAGGACAAAGTAGTACGCATCAGACTTGAGGCTGTATATGTGTTTTTCACAATGCCGTCCAGTTTCCAGCTAATGAAGCTTAAAGTCTTATCTTATTAATCGAGACTGTCGAGTCGGCGTTTGCAAAAAACAACACAGAAAACTCAGTACTAGAATTCTCCAGCCAAGAGTCAAATCTGTTATCAGAGCCACATTCTGGTGTTTGACAATTGACAATGTGCTTGTTTGGGCCTTCAGTGTCTTGAATAAACTTTTAAACAACTAAACCATAAGTTTTAGGGCAAATAAATGGATTTTAGGAAGTGTCGAGTACCGTTTACTGACACACACACTCTTAAAGCGTGTATCAAACTTATATCCTGCACCAAATCCAATGATAGATTAGTCTGTCAGATATTAGAGTTTCGTTGTACAAAATACCCCTTCTTTGAATATCCAGTCTAAATACTTTGGGACTCAATTTAAGTATCTGAATATCTTGCAAACTCCGCTGAACCAAAAAAGTACTGTAACTGGAATAAGCCAAAGCCTCATTTAGAAGTATCTACTGTACCCTGCCACACTTATCTTTTCAGGCTATCGAGCAAGCCTGAACACGCACAATTGTGTGTATGAGATGGAGGTGTGTCTCCTGGGCTCTGTAGATGACACAAATAAGTCTCAGAGAGACTGTGGGCCCAAAAGACACCAGTTACAGGCAGCAGGGCCTGTAACTAGTGCAGTGCTGTCATGGATCACAGAACCCATGGGTGGTCACTAGCCACAGCTGAGCCTGTCTGCTGAACACTGGCAACTGACCTGCCAGATTAAAACGGTTAATTGGAGAGAAGTTTCGTTGCTGCATCCAGGAGGCAGGATGAGACATCAACAAGTCTTTTCAAAATAAAAGTAATTTATTCAGGATTTCTTGGTGTCATGTGGACGTTTTTATACTTCAGTTTTGCTCACATTTACAGCCAAAAGATCCAAATGTCCTCTGACTGCAAGTGGTGTGGACACCTTGTCTTGACTTTCTGGTTACCCTAGGAGCCTTTTTATTTGTCGTCCTGGTTGGCTGAAGTGCACCCCTGGTAGGACCTATTGTCCTCGAAATAAAAACTCCTCTGGTTGCCCTATGTGCTAATAGTTCTCGCACATCTTTAAAACTCTATGGTCTCCCATTTAAAGGGCCATTTTGGTTGTTCCGGCTCTTTTGTCTGGTTGACTCAGGCGTCTTTCTAGTTGACAAGTGACCCTCTGGTTAGCTCAACACTCTTCAAATCAAAGTGCTCCAAGTGCTTGTTTCAAGTTCAGTCAGTTAGCGTTGGTGTAGTTATTTAAAGGGGTAACGACACCACAAAAGCTTTGGTCGGCCTTTTTGGACGGGTGTGGTCGGCCTGGGTCCGGTTCCGGCTGCTCCAGTGCACCTTTGGCAAGCCCAGGTGACCTCCTGTTTGGCATGAGCGCCCCTTGTAGTGCCTCTGTGGTCGACTCACGTGCTAATCTAATGTGAAGCTGGGTCTTCATAATGCCTAAGCCTAAGTCTAAGCCTGCCCCCTGTGCTATGTTTTCCTACCTACCTCACAGAAAGCCTCTGCATGCCACTGATCAAATGATCAGCTGCGCTCCATTGCAACACATAATATCATCATGCACCGAAGTAGCTCTACTGTGAGGCCAACACACATCACTGTAAAACGACACACACACACACACACACACACACACACACACACTTTGGGAGTGGGGAGAGAGACAAAGAGAGAAAGATGTAGAGACCAAAGGAGTAAAAGAGAAACAGATGTAGCTCGACTGTTGTGTAAGTTGAGAGCAGACAGCCCAGCCTGGGGCTCTGATTTGCGTCCTGACTTGACCTCAGCGGCAGCACTGATAAGACACCCAACATAACACACACATGTTGATCTGATTCGTCTCTCCCTCTCTGTCTTTATCTTTACTCCTTCTGACTTTTCTTCTGCACTGTTTCTGTCTGTGTCCTTCTTTCATCACTGGAACCAATCAGCTGCATATGACTTTAGCTACCAGGAGAATCCAAGTCCAATGCACTCTTTGCCCCTTTGCAGCCTTTGTACAATCACATTTTAGTTTTTGGGCTCCAGGAGCCCTCCTTTTCCACCTCTCACATTATTTCAGTACCTATCATTGCAGTTCTCAAAAGCCTCATTTTTGTCGTGTGCTGTAAGCAATTTAAGGAGCATGGCAGAGTCTGCGGGTAAGTGTTTTGTCAAAGACCAAAGTGTGCTCAAGTGGAGTTCATTAGGAGCTTTTCTTTCATGCTGTCAAACCTGCTGGTGCAGGGAGCTGTGCAAAAGAGTGAAAATTCATTTTCAGGCATTTCAAAATAAATTCAAAGGCTCATTTGTGATGCTTAATGGATTGAACTTGACAGTCCGCTAATATCTTATGACTAACCCAGCAATGCACAGAAACAATAGGAGCCCTTTTCCCCGGCTATACCACAGGCGATGGTTACTACAGGCTGCCTTTGTGTTGCTCAAAGCTGTTACTACATGCAGTGGGTGTCTATTTACGGCTGTTCGCTCAGCCTGGCAGTGGCTCGCCCTCAGCCATATTCCATGATTTATATGAAAAATGGCCCTCTCCATCCAGCCTGGGTTTGCGGTTAGTTGCAACTGGCACGCGACCCATGGTATTTCCTCCAGAATGATAGTGAGAGAGTCACACACCGGCACTCTCGAGCATAAACAAAGTCTTTCTGAAAGGCAAACAGGATGTAAACACTGAAGTTTCTATGGTGAAACTACAAGAGAATAAAGTGAGACAGAAGGAGAGAAACGAGGAAAATAGGGAAAACTGAAATACATTAAAACAAAGTCATCTCAAAGCACAAAGTAAGATCAAGACCAGGAAGAATGACAGAGAAAACCCAGGAAATCCACGTTGAGCAAGCACTATGTGACGGCGGAGAGGAAAAACCCCCTTGACAGAAAGAAACTTCCAACAAAACCAGGCTCGGGGCGGGCGGACGTCCGCCTCGACCGAGGACTCACTCTCTGAGTTGAGAGTGGAGACAGAAAGGCAAAAATGAGCAACAAGAAGCACTGAACAAATGTATGGTCAGGGAGGGCAATGAGCAGCATCCAGGCATCATCACTGAGAGAGGGGAGGTGCACAGCCTGGCTGCTCATGTCCTAGAAGATGCAGTGGATTTTCTGTGAAAGAATGATTTAGTCTTGTCGGTTGGCCGACGTGGGCTATACTATACCACACATACTGATTTTGCTAATTTAGTTAGTAATTGAGGCTGAAACCAATTCAGGAACTGGATTAGCAGGTACAACTCCTGCAATAATCAGTAACCCACACACTACTTGAAGGTTAGGGCAAATTCTTTAAATGACTTTTCAAGTTTGGATTTAAAAATATTACAATGCTTATTGATGTTACAGTAACGTGTAAACATTTGACAGTTTCCGACAAAAACTTGTAAATTCTCGCACTGATGCCATTTGTTTCACTGCAAATGGAAAGCACCCAGATGGTTACATTCACCTTTTTAATTCTGTTCTTTCTTTCCCCAACTGAAGTGTGTGGTCTGTCTCACAATAGAAACAAAAGGAACTGTTGTTCCATTTGTTATGTTTCAATCCAGCAACGAATTCGTAACCTGTCTAAACTGTACTTCCACAGAGACAACTATGCGAAAACAACAGGATGCTGTGACTGTACTTCGCTGGGTTGTGGTGCAAAAGATTTTCTGGTTTTTCAACAAGAGTGCTCATTTGCATGTTTCAGTCCAAACGTAATACCCATGAGCCCAGATTGCGTCTGCTCTTGCTTGCTGTGGCGGGGGCTGCAGAATGATACTTCTTGGAGTTTGCTGTTATCAATATGACAGAAAGAGCGGCCTTCAGCTGTACCTCAGCAGCAAATGGACACATGTATTAGTATTAAATGTGGTTGGCCTTGTTTTCCCATAAGTCATGCGTTTTAAAGTGTTACTCATGAATGGCAGGGAATGGGAACAGGTATCCTGCTGCAGCCGTGGCTCATTCACCCGGTGATGAAATTATTCAGTAGTGTATTAGATCCTGTGTCCCCTCTACTCATGCGTGTCACAAGGTGGTTCATGCTTGTTTACATTTCATCCAGGAACATATCAGTTACCTGAGCCCCGGCCTAGTAATCTGCATGTAGGGTACATGTGGGCGAGGACCAAGTATCAGCAGGACATTTGAAAACAACACCATCAACAACACTCGGTGTGGCTCACAAACACCGATTGCTGATTGCAACAAAGTAGCATGTGTGTTTGGAAAAGTCTGGCACTGAGTTGCAGGTGGTGGCAGCCCCCCCCCACTTCTAACCACAGGATTTATCTCATTGCTTTAGTGGTCAAAGATTTGTCTTCTGATAATAGAGTCGACAACAACCTCATTGTTTGGAGCTCCAGTTTTCTGAGTGTCTGCTTTTGGGCTAGTTTCATCCGTACATAGCAAAGAGAAAGAAACATAACAGTAATGAGAGAAGAAAAAAAAAAAAAAACAATGATACTCCCAGCAGAGAACAAAGCAAAGGAAATGGAAATCAAAACCATCTTCTTTTTTTTTTTCAGATTTATAGCATATATTGTTACTCTTCATCTTTCATGTATTGTTTTTTCTTAGCTTAGTTGTGGTAAACACAATATTTCAGTTTAAATGGTCAATTATTTAACCATAAATGCTCAGTCTGTAACCTCCCCTTATTCCTTTCACCCCAAACGTCACTGGGTAAACTTCGATCTTTGCTTTTGATTTATGAAGAAGCTAAAAACTTCATGATTAGTGACAGACATCCACCCTGACACAAAATCTTCCCAGTTACTGTAGGTCAAAAATGTTTAAAGACAAAATGTTCCCTGCAGCTTTGAGTCATTAGTAGTCATTAGCAGTCTAATCCTATTATTGCTCACACCAGCACATTGTCACTAAATTATCCATTTATAGGCTAATTTGCTTTTGTTACTACGATAATGACCTTTGTTAGTTGTCATACCCCTTTCCCCTTTTTCGGGCCATTGCTCTGTATTTTTGAACATAGTATGGCCGAACAATTTAATAAAGTGGATACTCTCATGCGTTCGATGAAAACAAAAGTGAAGATGTAAATTGTGGTTTACAATCTGTATGCAAACAATACAATCTTTCAGTGGATTGGTAAATTGTATTATAGCCAAGCAAGAGACAAACATCAAAATCAGGGAGGGGGCAACTCTGTGAAACCATTAACTGTGTGCAACACGGTAAAATCAACGCTGACACATGGGAAATGACCCAGAGACCCCTCCCCTGTAATCACACAATGCACCTTAAACTGAACAGGATTAGAAAAAAGTCCCGATTCTTTATCTATATGATGCATGTACTGTGGTGTCAACTCTTTAGATACGGGGCTAAAATTACGCTGATACCCTAAATCCTTTACTTTCTTTGAGAGTTGGAGCTCTGTGGCTGGCTGAATGTGGGTGTTCTGAGTTACTCAGTTATCGACTTTGAGGTTTCAGGGAGTAGCTCATGTCAATAAACTGGCCTGCCCCATGCTGGCTGCACCATATGGAGAGGTCTGGTTGTAATTCATGGGACAGGCCAGGGCATAGTGCCAGGGAATTAGAGATGCGGGCGGCAGGAGACATTTTAATTTGTGCTGCCATGTGCAAAGGCATGCACCTCCATCCTGGGTCGGTTCCTGTGATTAGGCCGGCTAGCATATTCTTAGAAGAGTGGAGGGGATGGAAAGCAGGGAGAAATAGAACAAGATCCAGGAAATATAATGATGTAACATGGTCTTACTGCAACATCCTACCTCCATCAAAACACAAGTATCACCAAAAGGTCATCATCACATTTGGAGTTAAGATCTGACATCACCAGCGTGAGACAGCAGTGACAAACCACTGATGAAACCATTTGGTTGAAAACACACCAGGCTGAGATCACGGCTGGATTTAAAGATTCAATTTTTATCAATATCTTTATATTAAAAATACTAACATCTAACAACAATTTGATTTGATTGATGGTGATGACGGTAGTATCCAATAATAAAAGCGATGCTCATCCAGTCTATAACTAAAGTCAAATTTCGCTGTTTTGGTCTATCGATTATAGCTGCTTTAAATTGATAATGTATTGCTTAGTTACCTGAGAAGATTTGTATTTTTTTTTTTAAAAACTGTGACGTCACAGGCATCACAAACACTGGAAAGGAGGTGGTGTTTCCATTAAATTTGAAGAAAGATAGTTCATTAATAGATTAATAAAAAGCACTCTGTAAGGCTTTAACGCCACATTTTATTCATCATTAATAGAGAAAAATACGAAAACAACCCAATGTTTTTTACAGCAGTGTAGTCAGGATAACAAAGACTAGTGTTCCCCTAATTCTCAGCAGCAATGGATCCTTGAGTTTCTCTACAAAATAAAATTGTAACTATCAGAAAAAAGTTATCACAGATAGCTCCTGATGTACAGTAGCTTTACAATCATTTATAGGAACGTATTCCTACCTAGACTACTTCTTCCCAATAGACCTCACTGAACTAACTTCAACTACAGCATCATCTAAACCATCAACATGTCTCTTGGACCCCATCCCACCTAGACTGCTCTAACATGTTTTACCCTTAATGGACACATTCATATTACATTTGATAAAGTTATCTTTATTAACATGTTCTGTACCACAGTGGCTTTAATCAAACCTCTTAAAAAATAAAATAAAATTTCTTGACAATTTTTAAAAAAGTAGTTGCAAAGCAAATGATGTGCCTGTGCAGGAATAACTTGTTTTCAGTCAGAGTTTAAAGCACATCAAAGCAGAAACAAGACAGATTTGTCTCTATACATGTTCTACTAAATCCTAACGCTGCATTTGACACCATTGGCCACAATGTTTTATTACATAGACTGAGACACATCAGTGGGATTTAACCCTTAGATGCATTAAGTGGGTCAAAAAGGACCCGGTGAGGTCGTTCTCTTGCCAAGTTGTTATCATTTCATTGTCCAGCTATTTCTCAGAAAACATATTATCAGTATCATGTCACTTACATTTTTAACAAGAACAGACATTTCTGAGGTACAAAATTAAGCCAACATTAGTGTATGTACTATGTGTGTGTGTTTCTTAAAATGTATTATCAAATTTGCCTATTTTATAGTTTGTGAAACAAGCTACTGTAGCTAACATTGCTGTAGGTATCGCACGAGTGTGTGTGTGCATGTATTTATATAGCTACATTTTGATCAACAGTTTGGGTGTCGGTGTTAGAGATGAAATGTACCTGTGTGCGATGATCACAGCCAGAAAAAGGTAGTTTGTCACAACTGCATACAGTGAGCAGACAAGGCGGCAAGAAAAGAGAGTTACAGCCACCTCGATGGCGGTGGCTGTACACAGCGAGGGTGTGTGTAAACGGGTCAATGAGAAGCAACATTGTAAATCACTTTGGATAAAAAGCGCCACATAAGTTCTCATTTACCATTTGTAGACACACACAAAATGGATATTGACCTTGTTCTATTGCGGTAGTTTTCTTTTCAAGTGTTAAAAATGTTCAAAATGTGAAGAATTTCAAACACAAAATCATTCTTGTGTAGACACAAATATAATACAAATGATTTCTTTTAACCAAAATGACAAAAGAGGCATAATAACACATTGTTCCTAAAATGTGTCAAAGCAGAATTTTCCAGTCACAGAGTCCCACAGGGCTCTGTGCCAGGGCAGATCCTTTTTTAGACAAAAATCCACTGCTACGCAGATGACACCCAGTTGTATTTATCTCTGAAACCAGAAGAGACGAATCAATTAGTCAAACTTCATAAAAGCCTGGATGCTTTCTTAATTTCGGACTTCTAAACTCTGACAACATTGAAGTTATTGTATTCGTGGCATTGCCTTCAGGAACCTTTGAGTTCTTTTTGGCTAGGATATGTCCCTTCAAATCCCACGTGATGCAATCTCTAGGACCGTCTTATTCCAGCTGAAGAGTATTGCCAAAATTAGGAGCATGCTGTCTCAAAGTGACGCTGCAAAACTAGTCGATGCATTTGTTAATTCTTGGCTGGACTATTGCCTCTAATTATTCCAAAACACTGCATTCAAAATTTGAATTTAAATCGCTCGGTGCTCTTGCTGGGGGGGACCCTCCCCCAATGCAATGAGCTCTTCCCCTCCCTCCCTTCTCCTCACCTTGCAGTATTTTTTTTTTTTTTTGGCACGACACTGACATTAGTTGTTGCACCTTCCTGCAGGTATTCCCAGCTTTAGAACCGTGTGTTTCCACTGTGCAATTGCTGGCCCCACAAACCTGCACTGTTGTGCTGTTGCTTCTTGTTGCTCTTCATTTCTCTTCTCTCTCCTTTCCATTCACCCCAGCCAGTAAAGGCAGATGGCTGCCCACCCTGAGCCTTTTGCTATCTGAGGATTCTTCTGTTAAAGGGAGTTTCTCCCCCCCACTGTCACCTAGTATTCACGGTGATGTAAAGTGCCTCGAGATGATTTTGTTAATTGATGCAATAAATAGTAAGAACATTTTACTGAATTGAAAAAAAAAAATGAGTTTGTTGCTTTGTTGCTTTGCACCTTTGCATCTGATGTATGTCAATTAGGCCCAAATTCCACATGTTGAATAAAGTTACTCAGTGCAGACTGCAGCAACATCGTTCTTCGTTCGTCTACATATTTCTGCCTCTGGAAACACAATATTGCCTGCGCATCGTCCTGCATCCTGGAGGAAAGCACATATTATAGCACAGGTGTTTAGAGTATCAGCATTTGTTTTGGAGGATAGAACGTGTGGCACTGGACAAACATAATTAATTCAACTTCTTATGTGATTCTCTTCTGAATCCGAGGCAGGTACAGTGTTAGTGTCATTTAAAAATGTCACATTCAGCTTAGTGTTTCTGATTATCTCATCATGAAGATTCAACCGGTGTAATTCTGAGGATGGATTTGGTCCAGTGGGATGTCGCTGTCTCCTGGCTCCGGCAGAGAGGGAGCACCTTCACATCACCACGGAGACAGATTCCCATGAAAGGAGCAGAGCAGCACACTCGATACCTACTGCAGATGAGGAGCTTTGTTCTTAAATCATCGAAGGGAAATAAAAGCCTGAATTTTCAACCAGTAATATCACATATAGTAAAGTACATAGACGAGACTCTAGGTTTAGACAGAGACATAGTGAAATGACGCCTAAAGATGCCAGTTTGGTAGGACATATATGGAGTTAAGCTGCATAGTAATGTTTGAAAGCCTTTACAATGCCCTGAGCTGTGATTTATGTTCAGTAATCCTATGCGGCAAAGCTGTGGTAATGTGCTATGTGGTAAAGCTGTAAGCATTCCTCTGTTTCCTAGACAATAGGATTATGGGATATAGACAGATATGTCTTAACCCAGAATATAGGGAATGACCTTGCTCTTATTAGTGAGCGGGGGAACGGACGTCAATTACGAGTCTGCGTCCCGCAGGAACACAGTGGAAATCTAAAGGGACTTGTTAGGTGTGTGATACACTGTAGGTGAAGGTGACACCTTTTCCTCATGTGAGAGACTGACAAATGGATGCACCTCTTTCCGACAGCCTCGCTGACTGTGTAATAACTCAGCATCTTACAGAAAGACTATTTCTCCACGCAATTTCTAGTTCTTAGTTATAATTAGAGTGGCTAGTCACTAATGGCTAAACAGAGCAGCGAAACTCACAGTGAAGCTCTGTAGCATCTGTATTAGAGTTTAGATTATCCACGGGAAACCAACAGCAAATGAACATGTTACATGTACGTTCTGGTCCTTTTTGCTACTGATAACCGGCTCTGACGAGCAGACAGCTGAAACACGAGTTAATTAATCAAACAGTCTGTGTCCCTTCGAGGAGGATTAAAGGGAACATTTCAGATCATTATATGGAGAACACATATTCCTTTTTATACACTCTTTCTACCCACAGTGCTGTGATTGTTGAGCGGTGTAGCATTCAACGCCTGCCTGTGGTAAGCGATGCACAAATAGGACATTTTAACACTTTGTGGGGACTCAATAGGGACGCAATCCCTTCACGTTTCCTGCCTAGACACTTGTTATTTGTATTCATACACAGACATTACTTTTCGCAATGGGGAAATTGCTGAGATACAGGTATTTGGCAGTTGCCCAATAGTTTTACAACTGAGTGCACGGGGAAACCACAACAGCAGTCAAATAGGTTTGAAACAAGTCCAGGATCCATCCATATTTTTCCCGACAACCTATTTGGAAGTATCCCTCCATTGAAAGGCTTAATGTTATCACAGCTTTGTGTCCGTAATATTTTACAGCGCAATAAAAAGATAAATATGTCATCCTTCCAAACATGTGGCCTAGTTTTCAAACTGTTAAGCGGTTTTCTGGCCTTGTCTCTTGCCCTGTTGAACCTGCTGTAAAGTTATATCAGCAATGACATGTCATTATAATAGATCAGTGGCTAAAATGTTTAATTTGCTAAGACTGATGATCAGGCAAAGATCACACGAGCACGCAAGAAATCTGTTATTGTATTGCGAAGGAAAACCTTTGAGAAGGATTTTTTTAACTTGAGTATTTTCTGCTCAGGAGCAGCAGAAATTTGTATTGGTAATAACGCACCAGGCATAGAATCATATACTGTAGGAGAGATGTAGGACATGAGCAGTGCTGCTGAAAAAGTATACACTGCATTAGTCATGATGATACCAACTCGTGCACTGGTGTAACTCAGGATGAGAAATGTGCGCTTGTGTGTGCATGTGCGTGCGTGAGCGTTGGGGGAAAGCCAATTCGGCGTCGCTAATGACTGCCATCCCATGAGCTTAATCAAAGATTTGTACATTTAATTGCTGTGAAGTCAGTGCTCACCACCTGCCACGTCTTACCACACATGTGCTCACCCCCTCTCTGGGAGAATTTCCAGCTCCATCTATCATCCCTGGCTGAAGGCTGAGACAACACAGCCTGCTGGGCAACCTGCACTCAGCCGTCCAACCGGGCCCCAGCCAGGCCTGCGCAGCATGGACACAGAGAGCCTGCTCAGCATGGCAGGAGGTCCGTCAGCACCTGGGCCTTACAGTCCTGAACCGATCCTCGCATCATTAAAAACAGACACCGAATAAAGTCAGTGAGATGTATGTTTTTGTTTTCTTCTCTCACTGAGACATTCACATGGCCGCGCGCAACCTGCCCGTGACATGTGATAGGTATCAAAGCAGATGAGCTCTGTCAAACGCCGCCAACCCTGCACCTCTTTAGGCCTCACCCTTACTCCCACGCCGACCGCAATCACTGTGTTTGAGAATTGGTGGTCTGCTTTGTCCCGCAGCATGGCCCGGGATGGAATGTGGGCCCGATCTGTTATCTGTCTCAGCTTGTTTTTCCAGCTGATGCCCACAGGCCTTGTGCAACACAGCCGCACTATTGCGCGAGCTCTTGCATGAGCTGTGTGAGGATGTGTCAGGACTGTTCACTAATTCCTCTCACCTTTGGATTTGTGGGGCTATTACAGTATGCATGACAGACATTATTCGGCCCCAGAGGGCTCAGCCTCCCGGTGAGCTAGAATACAACTCAGTAATCCAGCATCAGGTAGATTTTAAAGGAGTGGAGAGCTCGTGCTGTCCTCAATAGCATAAAGGATCCAGAAAGGCGTGTGGAGCCTGTTTTATAGCGTGTTAGTCATGTTTTATTTGATCTTCATAGTATTCTAGGTGCTGATGGGGACTGAATATGGTATTGTAAATCCTTTTATATGCCACATGCACCTCCAGGTTTGGAGAAGTATGCAGGTTTCAACTTTAATTAAATAGCCAGACCCATGTCTACAGAGTGAGAAAGCCCATCACCATTGTCCTTAGTGCAGCCTTAACCATTAGTAACGTCTTATAAAACAAATCACATCCCAAAAAGCCTGTTGTGACACATTGTTAGGCCACAATCTGTGCCTCCACGGAGGCATCAGCGGCCGAGAATTGTCATAGACTCACACTTATACACGTCAAAGATTGGTACATGATTTTACTTTCGGGAAGTGAAACAGAAACCTCAAAAGTAATGGAATATGGCCCTAGGAAATAGACCGATTTCACACAAGATCACATACAGTATGTTGGGGGCTCAGGTGTTACAGTTAAACCAATGTCATAGTCATGCTTGAAAGTTTGCTCATCATCCCATGCGAGGCTCCAGGCTAGACAGAGGAAAACAGGCCTGACCTGTACTGGGAGTCAGTTTGACTGTAAGCTGGCAAGTCTGGACAAGGCCCTCCGCAGCCTGGCATCTCCTGGGGCTGGAGCACTTCTTGCAAGGTGTGATCCAGACCTGCTCCCATGGGTGCCTGAGCCAAGGAGCAGGTGGAAGCCTGGAGCTGCCTGTTTGACTCCCCGAGCTCTTCAGTGGCTCAGCCTCTTCACCGACTGCAGGAAGGATGACTACGTGCCTTCCTAAACCTTTATTTTTAAAATAAAATAATAACTTAATATAACACGTTATCAAGTGGGCTTTAGAGGTGCTGGTAGGGATTTGGTTTTGTTGTGTTTTCCACCTGCCATGCTTAACTCAGTCTCACAGTCAAAGCATTCAGCTCTGTCTGGTCCTCATGACTGAACTCACTGTAATTGGGGAAGTCAGAAGCTTTAACTGGGATCCACCTGCTCGGCTTCTTTCAAGGACGACTTTAATTACGAGTGCACAGACGCAGCCAATGCTCATGTCCGCATCCATTTCACTGTAACCTGCAGAAAAATGAGCCAGACAACCCGGTTTGTGGGATGCACCAGTGGGAAGCAGGGTCAACCATAAGGCCCCTCTTCAGGGAATTAAATAAAAAAAAAAAAACAAAGTTCATAATCTCCCTTATATCGTGACAGCAGATGCAATCTGAGTGGTCTGTTTCGCTGACTCATATGCCACCCACGTATGAGAGCGCCAAGCTAAAAATCACACACTGTTTCCACGACAACCATAATTTATACCTTCAAAACAACTTTTTCTTTCATCTGACACAAAAAAAAATTTAATTAGAAACTTGCTTCTGGCCTCACAATATCACAAGAACTGGATTTTTGCTAAATCTGAGCAAAATAAGCACAGAGATCGCGTTCGTTCCTTCCTTAGCAGTAAATGCACGAAACGTGCGTGAAAATAAAGTGAGACACATTCCTTGAAAAGGTCTTTTTGATCATTCGGCAAGTTTCCTTTATGGACACTGAACCCAGACAAAAGCAAAAGCAGCACAAATCTACATACAGTAAATCACACTGCAGGACAAATGGAAAAGTGTTTTGTGCGAGTTTTATCTAACTTCCTACTGTGATTTCCTATTTCAGGTCAAACAGACGTTTCCTACGTCTTGATCAATGTGAAGCATTTCATGTGTCTGAGCCAAGATATCACTTAGGAGAAAGTCAAGACCTTTCTGTGTATGAATGGAAGGAAATTGCTGAAGGGTTTACCCACCATGCCTGTCATTCAATAATAACACCCCTTCTTTTCTTCTGTGTGTTCAGGTTAAATAGCAAAGCTTGTTTTCCCTGCATGGATTTGATTTTGCTTTCACGATTTGAAAGTGACCATATAAAAAAGCAGCTTGTGGAAAGTTTCCAGATGTCTCTCTCTGTCTCTCCTCTCCCCCCTTCCTCACTGAAAACAGGGCCCGAACTGGCCGCAGCCCCCAGCTTGTTGGGACAGCTGCTCAGATGATCTGAGCTCTCTGCAGGTTCCATGATTCACTTTCTGAGTCAACACCACGAATTTGTGCTTCAACCTCGACGCAGTCATGATTCACGGGCACGTTTGTAAAGCTGAATTAATCCCTAGTTTAATGAGTCTGTTTGTCTCACGTTGAGTGTCTGTAACTAAAAATTCGCAGGTTAGAAAAACACAAGCTGCTCTTTTTCAGCTGTGTGCTCAAGTCCCATTTTGCTGAGATTCAAATTTCACACACTGTTACAGGAAATTCTCTGCAGTGTTTGATGGATAATCGTCAACTCTTTCTTCATGTACTCTAACCGCCAGCAATGCATGTGAGTTCACTAACTGTGAACTCGGCATTCGTGAGGTTCGCCCCTGGAGCTTGCGACTGTGAGAGATACTCACCCATTATCAGACATGTCCTGGATCAGATGTAATTATAAACCACGTGTGGTGAGAGTGGTGTGAAGATGCTAAGTCAACTCTGCTTCGTTTACCGTTTGTGCAGAGCGTCGGACTAGTGCGTCATGACCCCAAGAGAAACAGTCTGTTGATGTAGATTATTAATTCATTAATAATTCCATCAGTGGGTAAATGAACACACACAAATCACTTCTATTTAAAAGTCTCATTTAGTATTGACATTATTGATTGATAGTTACTGTATTTATTTCTAAAGAAAGACTGAGATGGACACTACAGAAGGTTTATTTACACAGATGTGGTACTTTGACACAGTGATTACTGTATGTGCTCTATTTACTTTCTTCAGACTCGATCGACGCAGTGACTATTGTTACAACACAAATGAATATACGTTTTTAATATTGCAGTTCTTTACCACCACTACAGATACTTTGCTTAACTTTCCAGAAAAAAAGTGCTTAGACAGTTGTGATGGTGTCATACAAAGTGTGTTACCAACGCGCCTCAAACACAAGAAACATACTTTCACTGGAACTACATTTTTCACATATTTCTACTTTGCTTTCAATGTAGCTAGTTTTCTCACTCGTCGCTCACGGAATAACTAGGAGTGTACGGAACAACTTGGGAGAATCCATCCTATAGTGTGAGAAAGCACACTCCTTTTCTTCTCTAAGACAGGGCATTACCAGAAAAGCTCCCAGCCACTCCCATACGATGAGGGAACGGGCAAAGGTTTTAGCGTGGCTGATCTGGATCACGCTGGTTCTGCTCCTCATCCTGGATTGAATTAGCAGCCCGTCTTTCACCCAGTACCTCCCTTACCAGTCTGGCCTGGAGAGTGTGTGGGCTGGGACGGATTAATGATGTCAGGCCAGCAGTTTTGTCACTGCCACTCCCAGTCTGCGTATAAAGCCACTAATCACCAATTTACCTTCTGCAGACTGCTCCGAGTTCCCTACTCCTACTAAATATTATTGTTGTGAGTTGTAGTTCTAGTGACTCATACTTTCCATTGACATCTTACTCATTCAGCCGCTACAATAGAAGGGAGTGGCTTTCTGCTGACACTGTGCTACACGCATTCCCACACACTTCTTCATCTACTACACTACAATTTGTTATGGCTTCATTACTTTGAAGAAGCTCGGGCCTTTTCTGAAAGCTCAACTAGTGTCTAAGGAGTAGCAGCAGCATCATTCTGTGGCCTGTGAGTGAAATAAATGATCGACTGCCACAGACGCTCTGCTTAAAGTTGCACTTCACTGACTGAATGTCGACCTGCCTGCACATCCTGCGCTTGCCTGAGGGGAGAGAACTAGATGGGAGTTCGTGTGTCCTCAAAAAACACTGCACACATAACCAGTGTATTGCAGATTAAACTGCATGTGCACAGATTATCGGATGAAAAGATGCATAAACTACGTGAAGTTTTGCTTTGTAGCGCTGTTGTCAGCTGGCGCTCCTGTTGCTCGTAGGAGAAAAATAAATGTGAAGGCTGTACCATGTGGAAGTGTCGCTAAAGGCAAACACCAGCTGCCTCCAGTGTCAATTCAGGATGCTCACTCTACTGTAAATATGGCCACTGATGAAGACAGTCAAACTGCCCGATGCTTCGGTTTGTCCTGGACCACAACATACTGTATGAAAGTCAGCTTTAAAGCCAATGAACCTCAGCACAGTGGAACAATGACATATTAAATAACACACATATTCCACTTATAAACTATCAAGGAAAATCTCTATTTAATGCTCTTGTGTGTGTGCCGGTGTGATTCTCTGTTACAGGTTAAGCCTTTTCTCTCCATGTGTGTGTGAGTGTGTGTGTACACACTATGGGGAGTCAGCATACAGGCCCATTTCACGTGGTTCGGAAGGTGAAGGGTTATTAGGGGAAAGGTGAGTGTGGGCCTGCTGCTCTGGGTTATTCAGTAACTGGGGCTCTCTCCTTACCCTCCCAAGCCACCACACACACACACACACACACACACACACACACACACACACTGCAGCTGTGTTACCGTGTTCTCTCAGCAGCAATACTTGAGTTCTAGTTGTAGAAAAACTAATTTTATGTGTATAGATGACCAAAACATGAATCTGGCATCATAAGGTATTATCAGATAAATAACCAAACAACTCACGAAAAACTCACAATAGCCTGAAGCCTCTAAACAGCAGCTTACACAATGTACAGCACAGTTTGTATTAAAAAGAAAAAACCCATTATTTGCACCAGAATAAA
Organism: Channa argus; assembly: GCF_033026475.1. Taxonomy (NCBI): domain Eukaryota; kingdom Metazoa; phylum Chordata; class Actinopteri; order Anabantiformes; family Channidae; genus Channa; species Channa argus. Next base: position 23,810,389 of record NC_090202.1, read on the forward strand.
GCAATTTGCCTTCAGACGATTGGAAAAAACATTTCAAGCAAGAAATAACACAGCTGATTTAAGGTAGAAGCTACAAATCGTTGATGTCATCGCTGATCTGAAACCCTGGACTGAGACTAGAGTGATAGAGCAGCGATTCAGTGCGTATGTTGCCACCTGTGAACTCTCCCCTGCCTTTGCATCACCATCCTCACACTCTGGCCTCAAAACAGCCGTGTGTAATGGAGCCATAGCTTGTGCTCACAGTGATGTTTGTTTACCATATCTGAACAGGGACACATGAAAGTGGGGTGACCGGGTCTGTGGCCATGACCCTCACAACAAGAACAACTCTTGTCCATATCATGTCTGCCTTTCTTTCTCTTCTGCACACACACACACACACACACACACACACACACACACACACAGAGCTCGACCCTGTTCTTTTGCTTCAGGGTGGAAGGAGTCACGAGACGGTGCTTTAAAGAAGGGCGCATTATGGCCGCTTTCGGACCAATGAGAGCAGAGACAGTGCTCTGTGTGTGAGTAATGATTGACAGCATGTTTGATTACTCACAGAGACATTAGTCATGGTGAATTTGTTACATGTTCTTCTTCTTCTTCTTCTTCTTCTTCTTTCTGTTTGAGTGACTAGGTCTGTCTGTCTCACAGTTTCATGGAATTGATTGTGTGCCAGTGGCAAACCTGATGACCTTCAGAAAAAAATGGCAAAGAAAAAAGTATTCAATTGTTATTCAGTCGAAAGTATGCGTTGAAAATCACAATAAACAACCTCCGATTTGAAGTAAATACACATCTCTTACTACCACCGGGTTCCAGGAAATGTTTATCATATTCAAAAGTCTCACTTTGTTGCAGACACAACTTTGTAAACGGTTCCATGTTTTGCAGGACAAAAACAGCAACAGATTTTTCACGAGTGACTAAAATCAAACAACAACACAGGGCAAATCTAGTCATTACTGACACAATTCGGAAATTTCTGAACATGCTGGTGTTCGGCCCCTCGACTCTGTACAAAGTGTTCATACCAGCAAAAGCAAACACGTTTCTGCTGCAAGGAAAAGCTTACACAATGAGGTATCGCAGCCACACGCAATACTGTACAAGCATTCTGGGGCACCATCGGGGGGTCCAACCTTTTCCAGCAGCGCGAGGGCAAAGCAGCTCCATCATTGGCTAATCTTTGGCCAGAAAGAGCCAGTCGTCTCTGCGCTCTCCTCTCATCCCACAACTATCCAAACACTGTGCTGATATGCTTTGTTTATCCGGCCACCTGGACATGCATCTGGTCAGCCAGGGAGTATGCCTGTCAGTAGCAGTGCCAGATGGACGCGCATTAATAACATTATGTGTCAAAATCACAAGCAGCAAATGCTGACTTTTGAGGCAGTTTGAAGAGTTTCTGAAGCCCCCGTGTTGTGTTGAGTACACGGACTGAATGCCGATTAGGGCTACGGGAAAAGCAGAGAATGGGAAGAGAAAATTAATTACCGTGCGCTGGTGTTTCAGGTCAGTATTTCACAGTGTCCCACTTCCTGTGCTAATAGACAAATTACATAATAGCCTCCAAAGAGTGAAAGAGGTTTGACACAAGATAACCCCTCAGAATAACAAAAGCAAGGTGGGGGAAACAGGAGATGTTTCAGGTTGAACAAAAAGTGGATGTCCATGCACAATGCATGAAGAGTGTGTTACATAACAAATGTCTTTTTTTTAATTATTATTATTTTTTTTTAACAAAGCTAAATGGGAGATGTTAGAGGGAAAAGCGCTTCAATACAAACCAAGAATGTGGCTGAGGAGATGACATCCAGAAACCAACCATAAAACCATGTTACACATAATGATGAATGAATGATATTTTTTTTTTTTTAGGGGATAAGCACATCTCTCTTTCAAAACAGTTTGCATACAACATTTGACAAATAGGACCTGACGCAACTCTTCATAATCTGCGAGTCAGCACCGTCTGTGAAATGAAGAGCCAGATCAGAGCAGTTAACAAATTAACATAGCACGCCTTACAGTGTTACTTACTTTGCAGTTGGTGGCACAAAGTCCATCATTTCGTCACTGATTTCCTAACAACTTCCTACAGCACAGGGCCTTATCTGTGTGGGAAGATTAGAGCTGGAAAGTAGAAGGAGGCTTTCTGGCTGTACTATAATATAACTGGTGAGGAAACATTGCAGCAGTAATAAAGGCTTTTATTTCCACGTGTTCCGTGGCTTTTCTTTCTGCTCCAAATTCCCCAGAGGCTGCTGTTTATCATTTTAATCCAACTGGGGTGACCAATTTGAATGTTTGTACTGATCTAATAGCTCTATTGTTTAGTTGTTGTTTTTTTTTTCAAAAATGTTTTAATTTTCTTCTTCTGGTTTCTTGTCCACATACTGCAAACACCACATTTTACTATTCAGAGAGCTGAACTCTTAACTGTGGCAACAGTTATTCTTGGCTTTTCACATAAACGACAGGAAAAGTTTGAAAGAGCAGCCGGATGATAGTTTTAACAAAATGTATGCATAAAAAGAGCAAAGTAGGGAAAACTCATGTTTTTAACAAACAGTCTCTCAATGTGCTGTTGATCCAGTGGATGATTTTTGCCTAAAGCCAAATAAAGGACTATAATAGTTCAAATGTAACTGGCAAACTTTTTCCAAAATAATAATTTAATTTTTCTAATAATTTGGCCTCGTCCTTGACTGCAACACAACATTATTATTACATTAGTAGACGTGCAACTTTATTATCTAACATCAATTTCTGTAATATGCACAGATAGGTTGATTTATTATACAATCACTAAAAAAAAAAAGCCAGATAGATTTCATCATGAAGAAAAATATATTTATAAAATAGCACACAATTGTTAAACAGTGCATGTTTATGGGAGAGCCATGTTTTCACGGAGGCACCGGGTGAAGCTTCTCCCTCTTTCACTCTTAAAATATAATTAGAAAATTAACAGGCATGTGTCCACGTTGTGTTTAATTTACTGACGAACGTTGAGCAATAAACTCAAACTTTAGCCTACAACTAAAAATACTTTAAATGCACATGAGAAGAACTGAGAGGCCACTTCACAGTCATCTTTTTAGTTCCCTTTTAAATCCAGTACAAGAGAATCACTATGTTGTGACACAAAATCTGCTCTCTAACTAGTTACCAAACCCTACATTAAGCAAATGATTCATTTCGTTTTCAAGAGGGGAAGCAATGAAACATTTCTAAGCAAAAATGTAGAGGAGAAGCGGTGTTGGCACAGTAAGAATGCAGTCACACTTGATTTTCACAGATGCGCTGCGAATTCTCCTTTCAAAGTTTCTGCTGAGGTAATAGAAAACTCTAAGAAAAGATTGATCGACAATCACCACTGGAGCGCGATGGGAAAATACACTCAGTACTGCTGGTATTATCCTTTAACCCAGATTCCTGCTGGTCTCATGCTTGAGCAGGCAAAAGCTTGGCGACCGCTGTCATATGGAGCGAATGATGGGATGAATGTTTGACACCCTGCTCACCACTACCTGCCCCCTAAGTGGTGACTCTATCGCCGCTCACATCTGCTAACTCATTAATACAGGCACCAGCAGGAAAAAGCGCTCGTGTGCTGAACTGTGCGGGCCCACATCTATTCACACACACACACACGACTGATGCGCAGCTGAGTAAGTGAATGCATGCATTGTGTGTACTGTCACACTTAAACAATGTGTTGTTATTCAATACTCCTGCTTCTCAAACATTATCCTATTTGCTGCAGAAACACCGCTGAGTATAAACACTCAAGAACTCAGCCAACCAGGGCCGAGCAGAACTGGAAGAGAGGGTTGGTCTATTTAAAGGACTTAAGAGTGCCGTCCAGATGCTGAACTTTGTTGTATTTCATTTATTCCCAGTACTCGATGTCCCGGCCAATGATATCCGAGTAACATCCGGTAGGCTGGGGAAATCCTGGGACTCAGTGCTAGCAGCGCTGCCAAGATCAGGCGTGCTGCCATGAACCTCCATGTAGGATAGTGGAAAAGAAATGCTGCCTCTCAGGCCAGAGATCATAACAACCGACAAGATCAATATTCAATACCTTTACTTTTCAGTGGTGCTTTAATTGGGATTACATGGGCTGGGAGGTGTCCCGATTTTCATTGATATGTTTTTATATGCCAACATGTCAAAAGTGTTTAGTGCTGTGGAGTTGATTTTCAATACAAATTTTTTTTTTAGTTTTTTTTTTTTTTTTTACTTTTAATATAAAATAATATACAAATTAAAACAACTGTCAAGGTTTTGGTCTGGATTCTAAATCTTGATCAATATTATCAAGAAATAGTGAAGAAATATATCAAGATTTAGAACTTTAGAATGTGTTTACTGTGTCATTTAATGCTGTTTTAATAGTGAAGAAAAACATCCCCGTGCTGGCAGAACAATGTATTTTGCCAAAGATTCATCAAAAGGTAGAATTTGTAGGAAACGACTGAATCCATTCTCATTACGGTCTCATTTTCACATCTTAGTCAGCACTGTAGACACTGTTTAAAAACCCAAGTGAGACGGAAAGACATATTTTCCATTTTATCCCTACAACTCAAAACAGTTGAGATGAAAATAAACACAACGTTTGTGCTGAAGCTTCTGAGGTTCGTCTTGGCATTGTGGCTGAATTTTCCCGACCACTTTTAAGTGTGGAAAAAATAAGACGAGCAAGCCCCTTCGTTCCTGTGTATCCTTTTGATTTATATAATGTTCAATATTTTCGATATAAATACACTGTTTTGTACAATTACGGACCCCAAAAAGGGTACATAGTGTGAAAACAGACAGAGAGGAGGAGATTACAGTATGTATTAGAAAAAAAAAAAAGCCTGTCCGTCTGCGGCACCAAAATGAAAGTATCATATACATATAATGTTCTTTCCCCAGCACACAGGAGGCTCTATATACAGACATGGCTCTCTTTGAGGTGAGCGACCCACATTTCCCACACAGAACCCCACCTTAACAACCACTTTTATATACATTGGTGTTATTATACTGTACAAATTACACAGCTCTTTAAATAACCTGCCAGCTTGTCCAGTGCTGGGTTTTGCTCTGTGTTTTTGGGACCAACCAGGTGGGACACAAGTGGCCTTCAGGACAGCAAGGTCTGAACCTGCTGAGGGGATCTGGGCACCAGGTTCTCTGGGTCTTTGTAGCCATTAGCTGGGCTGGTCAGCGCCGTGTAAATCTCGCCATAGGCTCTGCACACCAGCTCTGTGGACTGACGGAAAATCTGCTCCCTGCACAAACAGATAAAACTCATACGATTCTTACACTCACAAGATAAAGTGCCAGCAGTGACATGTTATTTTAACTTCCCACATTTATAGTCTCAATCAGTCAAGCAGATCTATGCTGTAATTAGTCAACTGTTCAAGAGCTGAAATAAGTCAGCCATGAGTAAGAATTTGTCCTAATCACTTTTTTGTTCAGTGACCATACTGTGCCCTCACTGCGTAAAAACAAAGAGTGCTAGTATGTGGTGCACACTGCCATCTATGGTTACATTCTACTGCACTAATGCACAAAGCTCAGCAACAAATAATTAACTGACAAACAGACATGAAAAGAAAGAAGTTTACTCCCTTGAATCATCTTTACGGGCGTGTAAATGTGTATTTTATTTCTGTTCAATGATTGGCTGATTATTACATACGTGCAACAAACAGGATTTGCAGCAATTCTGATGCTTGATTAATAGTTTTATTGGTGTCACACTTTGGATGGTTTGATGGTTGATCTTAAGATCTGAATATGTCGGAGGTTTTGGACTGTTGGTCAGACTTAAAGCAAACTCTGAAGATGCTGTTTATTCTCCTTCTTTTGATTATTATTATTATTTTTTTTACAATTTGTTCTTTGAAAAAACAAAAAAACAAAAATCTCAACAATTAACATTAAATGAAGGACATCATGGGACTATTTCTTGCGGTGGATCATAAATAGAGGGTGCAACTGTCAGACTAGAAGAGCCCAGTGAGAGGACTCAGACTCAGTGGGAGCACCTTTGTTGTATCCCACTCAGACTCCTGAGATCCATATTTTTAATTGGCCCACAGAGAACACAGAACCACAGTGCTGTGTATAACACCTTAGTCCACACCAAGTGCACCAACACAAAATCTGAAACCAAAGGAGCCTAAAAGTATATTTCCAATTATTTGTGTGATACAGGAGGGTTGTCGTAGTGATGGCGGGTGTTTTTGTGTATTTAGTTGAGCAGAGAAGCAGACGTGAGAGATAGCAGGAACGCGAGAGAGAGAGAGAGATGGAGAGAGAGAGGGAGAGAAAAGACAAAGAGGAGGAATGATTTCAGGGAACAAGTGTGAGGGAGAAATGGGCCAGAAGCTAATTAATGGCGTCCTGCCCATCAGTCCTCCCATGTCCATTAATAGAGAACATTAACCTGAGGTACAGAGTGCTCCTCAAGCCTGCTGCACTTCCCAGTAAACGTGACTCACAGAAAGAGCCCTCCAATGTAGCAGCTGGACTGAGCTAAAAGCATGTGCATTTTCTGATCAGCAAGACAAATACAGGCAGCCCTGGTGCCGACTGCTCTCTCAATGTGTTAGTGGCTTTAGCAATTTAGCATCCAAACTCGCTGTGCATTTAGTGAAGTGTTTTGTTTGGAATGCAGTAATGATTGTATTACATCTGGGAAACTAATGAATGTTCAACATTATGAGGTCAATGCTCCCGTTCTATTTTTAAACACTCTGAATAAGCTCTTTCCACTGCTGAAACACCATGCGATGCGGTAAACATTTAACTCGAAGCCTGAAAACTCCATGCTATCCTTACCCTGAACAAGTGCGTTACTATGTTCATTAGGGATAGGAACTCACTTGATGGCTGCGCTGAGCAGGAAGTTGAGCTGCGGCATCACCAGAGTGTCCGGTGAAGACAAGTAGCGATCAAACTGAACCTGTTATGTGTGAGACAGTTAACAGCAGGTGAAAAATAAATAGAATCAGAGTAATTAAGTTATTTGGGTTACACAGGGACATTAGCTTTATTCTTTCAGGTAAGGCAACTCACCATTGCCGCTTTCACAGAAGAGCCGTCCAAGCTTGGGAGGAGGGACAGAGGACCCTGAGACAGAAAAGTAAACATCAGCTTAGAATCCAACTCAAGGTCACGATGTGTGAACAGCAACAATGTTAAATCTCAGATCGGAACAAAGGTCATGCGGCTGAGGTCCTCCATCCATTCATGTCTGCAGGCAGCACTGAAAAGCGTTCTTCCTGTGTCGTTTGTATACACTGTGCAGAGCAGCTGCTAAAAAAAGGATGGCGGTAAGGACACAATGATGCCTAAACGACTGGGATTACCTCTGTCAACCTTAGCATACAAAAGGGACATTTTTTGTTTAGTTTCCAAATGGTTTGTTAAAAAGTTAAAGGTTAAAAACACATCATAGTTTCGAGCCGCACGACTCCATCCAAACCTCAGGGGAAAAGATTATTTATATAAAAACGTTTATCTCCCACTATAAATAAAAATCTCACTGCTTCATTAAACATTGGTTTGATAACATGGATTTGTTGGCTATAAATAAGATTTGGACTATTCCTGTAAATTCAATAGAGTAAATTTAAGTCATGAGACCTTCATAATGTTAATGATTTTATAGACTGTGGTTTATCATTCAGCACTTATTTACAATACTGAAAAAAATCTAATGGAAGGAAATCCAATGTAATTCCCTTTTAGATAATAACTGGAAAAAAAAAAATTCCCTCCCTAAATCCTAATGTTAACTAGAGTCAACACATGACTGGCTTGTGAACACAGCATCAGGTACCTTTAAGGCAATTAGCCGACACTGATTATCCCGAATGGCAACATTAAGTCAAGCTTAAATGCCTAAATTGCCAACATTAAAGGCAGCAAATAGAAGGTAGTGGAGGGGTCAAAGCATCAGTACAGTACCTTGAGAGATTTTATGGGATATGGGCACATTAACAAACATACTATCATCTGTAAGCTGCTAGTCGGTGAAGAGTTTGGTTTTAATCACAGTTGTCGTGTGTCTGACTTGTTTTGTCTGATCTACAGTATCACAGCATATCACGCGGATAGAATGTTAGACAGATTAAACTTGAACAGATGAAAGTAAACCTGGAAAGCTTAAAATAGACTTGGGGATTCTTGTCAGTCATTGACATCTGTTATGCTGCTGAGTGTAGACAGTCAGACTTAATCTTTTCAAACAGAAGACTATTTAAGGAAAACCCACACCACCCAAGGAGAGAAGCAGACTGCGGAAGAATGACAGTTCTTGATTGAGCTTTGTGTTGAGCTGCAGCAGCAGGGTGTGGTGTGTCCTGACATGACCTGGGGTTTCAAGACTTCCATGCTAAACTACAACTATTGGTCTCAGTCAGCCCAGTGGCAAAGTGTGCTACACAGAAGGACGAAGGCTCTGGGGAATCAACTTTCTCATCTGCACAGGGGGACTTCTGCAGAAGCTAATATATTTTAATAGAACATAATATGATCTGCTTCCCACTCTCCTTTTCTCATCTGAAAATCAGACAGAAATGCTATTACCCCGTGATCAGATATTGGTCATGTGGTAACCATAGTGATGGCTATTGTAAAGCCCAAATAAGTAGTGTAAGCAATACTTTTAGAGGCTGTATAATATAACAAAGAGGACCATTAGGGAGTCTAACATAGAGGATTTCTAAAAAAAAAAAAAATATATATATATATATATATATCACACTGTTCTATAACTTCAGGAATGAGTGCATGTAAAAGTGTGGTTAAGTGCTCCATGTGAAACCTGTTCAGCGTTGTGCTGCTGGACACAGCTGTAGAGATAACTCAGTCCGGCCCTGGTCAGCATGTAGGACGCCTGCTCGTTGATCAGAGTGTCAAGGTGAGCTTCAATCTGGAAAGTGTGGGAGAGAGCGGCTTAAAATCCAGTCCAAGCCTGCATTGTGAACCAATGGTACTTGTGGCTAATGGAGAATCACTGTGCTATTGATAATGAAACTTCCACTGCAGCTCTTGTGGTGCTCAATTACAAAAGATGTGCTAAAAATAGAGAGATAGATGGCGCATTTGGACATGAGCAACAATACATGACGCACACCCTTCTATTAGATAGCAAATTAAATGTTTTTAATAAAAAGATTTGGGCTGTAAGGGTTTTAATAAAGGGAATAATAGAGAATAATTAACCATTTTATTGTACAATACCCTATACACAAACAATGGCTGTACATTGTACAATCTAACATTAATGTTAGATAGTTTGGGTATTAAGTTTGTCTTAACCCATAAAATATATAGTTGTTTAGCATAACATGATTTTCTTTAGCTTATTGTAACTCAATTTTAACAGATACCTAAACATATTGAACTATTCAAGTGTTTCATTCTCTACAGTGTGTTAACTGTTACTGGCACACCTGGAACTCAAGCATCTCCAGCCTCTTGTCAGTGAATTCAAACAGAGTCAGTGTGGTCTTCATCACATACAGCGAGTTGACCATGTATGTAGCCATATCAGCTGTGCCAAGGTTACTGGCCGACACCGTACACAACTGTAGGAGGGGATCCAAAATGCAAGAGAGCACCTGGTAGAGACAAGGGAAGACTGAGTCTTAACAGATGATCACAACTGCATTTTCTTTTCTGACAATATAAAAAAATATTACCACATTCATATCCTAGAGAAACAGTATATAATGAAAATAAAAGAATAGAGCAAACTGAATTTCACCTTTTCTCTTCACTCTGATCGTATTATAGAAATGTATTTACCTGAGCAAAGTCAGCCTGGCGGGCATCCAGAGGAACCACGGAAGAGTCGTGGGAGGCCAGCACCTCCCTGAGGAGGGTAAGGGTCTGAGTGAGGGAGGCTGTAGGTCCCAGGTCTGCAGGTGGCAGCTCCACCTGCCCAAGGCAGTCAGGACCATATCAGGACAAAAGATAGTAGATGCAAAAGAGCAAAGTTATTTTTGCAAAGGTTAGTTGTGTGTGAACTGCAGCCTTCATGAAGACAAGTGGTTCTCATGACATTATCAAAGCATTACACATTCCGAATGAGCAGCACGATAGCCTGAAAATACAACTTCTATCTACTGCTACTCTCGCTCTGCTTGCTCAGAGTCAGTGAAGCTTTTTTAATGAAGAGGCTTTAGATTTCATTGGCCTATAGATACAAAACCCAGAATTGAGCCGGGCCACCTTTGTCCATCTAATAGAGCAAATTATGAGAAGGCTGTGTTTCTGGCATTAGCTAGAATTGACACCAAAACCCTGAGGGCCTCCAATTTGATTAACACCAAGCTAGAGGGATAATTCTTGTAACTACTATTGATCAGAACACAGCAAGCATGTAATATGGAAGAGCTCCCACTCGTGCTGATGTATATCTGGATGCCAATTTAACTAAACTGTTACAAGTCTTCTGTTTTTTGGCGGCTAAGGTCATTTCAATGCTGCGGCCAGCAGGCCCAAACTGTTTACAAGCATCAGAGCTACAGAAATAGCCTTGTTGTCTTTGAGGGTTTAGAGGCACAGCTGAAATACACAATGTGTGTCCACAGAGCGCAACACTAAACTTCTGCACTGTTGTTAAAGCATTTTTATGAAAGAACACTGTGAACTGTCCTCGTTTTAAAATGCAGTCCCTCTTCTGTATTGGTTTTCTTCCAGTCACTTAGTTGGATGTGATATATGTGTAAAGATGTGCTTTCTTTATCAAGGATTTAAAAGATTGTTTACTGAAGCACTTTTACACATTAAATATAAGCAGCGATCAACTCAAAATGGACAAATGACAACAGGAGGGCACTAGAAAAGGAACAATATTGTGGACTATTCAAATAAAGATCTTCCTATTCATACTATACCTTATCCATTAGTCTGCTTGCATGGAGGCTCAGGCTGTTGAAGAACATTTTTTTGCTGAGAACATGCATTTCCTCCATAGCGATGAGCAAGGAAGCCACACTGGTCCCGATGATCGAGCTGGACAAAGATCAAATGGATGTACAAGTCAACTAGTGCTGAACCCAGTGATTATTTTAATTATCAATTATCTTATTCCTCCAGATAATCAACAAATAAAGGAGTAAAAATATAGCAAAAACCAGCTCATCACAGGCTCCAGGAACTCAAAGTGACTCCTTAAAAATCATTTTATCAAACCCTCAGTGCAAAATTTTGAATTTATTCACAGTCACACCACATTTCGGCAAGGAAGGCAGCTAAAACAGAACCAAAGCATTTCTTAATCAAATGGATTAGCAAACTGTTTTTGATTATATCAGCTTTAAAGGTAAGTTAAAGTTACACTGCGAACTTAGGCGAACTAAAATACCTGATGGTGTGGTGGTAGAACTTGAGCAGGTTGGACAGCTTGTAAAGTAGAACAGCACCTGGCTCAGCCACGATCACTTGTTCTATCCGAACCTAAGGACCAGATTCATAATACACATGAGCACAACATGACGGAAACCAGAATGCATTCAGCAGAGCTCTTCTCTAATGCTATTTGCTTTCTCACTTTGAGTGGTCTGCAGACTCCCTCCGTGATGTGTCCAACTACTTCCTGCATGTTCTCTTCCACACCTAATGCAAGACGGCAAACACAAAACACACACACACTTAATCCTAATTCATTTCTGTATTAGTTTTAGGATGGGTTGTTACACATAGTTAGCACATAGTGAAACTGACTGAAAACGCAGGGTTTAACATTAACACTGTGTACGTAGCATGTTAGAAGAGCAACAGCAGCAGTTCTGGTGCTCTCTGTGTGTCTTACACCGGAGGCATCCTGGTACAGTACGTAACTAAACAAACTAAAATAATAAAAATACTCTTTGAGGTGCGGTTATGCATGAAGTGTGGACAGCTGCGTTGATTCAACTTGGAACATAGGAGCATGTTAGTCAGAGACATGTGAGACAAATGACTGGAAACCGTATTTGAAATGCCTACTATGTCTAATTCAAATTAAATACAGAAAAAATTTTCCAAAGAAAAGCTGACAGTTGACATTTGATGGTCTGGATGTAACAGCTTAGAGTAACAAAATGGACCAAAGACAAAAACCTGTCTTGATTATTAACGGCTACTTTTTTTTAATATATTACAAGTGAGGGACGGCTCATAAACAAAGGCCACATAAACTCATATGTAACTTTTTTTAATTGGACAGAAGTTTAGTTCAACTCGACTGGCTAATCCTGGGCTAAAACTTAATGTCATTGTTTCACCAAATTAAAAGGCAAAAAAAAAAAAAGTTTGTAATTAGTCTAATATTTTTAAAAAAAGGAAAACCAACTATAGGTATGATGCCATTGATTGAAAGTCAAAGTGTGGAAAAAACTGGAGATAGTGGACATGTAACAAATGTGTAAACACCACGTGGGAAATGTCCTACCTTGCAGAGTGACTTGTTTCAGCAGAGCTTCTAGATGCTCTTTCTCTGACGCAGTGGCTTGGTGCAGCCAGGCAAGCATGTCCCCCACATACCTGAAAGAGCGACAACACAGTCTGCATTAAAGAGTACATCACAGTCAGACCTAGGGGCTCATCTTACAAGGGCCTGGCCACAGCCACATTAAGGCAGGGCTCATCATGTTACAATCCTTTAACACACAAACACATGGCCTTTACATAACAGTGGATAACAGAAAGTTTGAACTTAAATTATTGGCAAGCCTGCGTTTGCGAATGTCTTTCTATGTTAAGATGAACACAATTTAAGTTAAAAACTTTGTAGTAAGAGCTGTTTAAGGGTTAAGACTTGAGGTTTGAGGATTACGGTTAGAATTAGGTTTGGCTGAGGGTAATGGTTGTAGACAGGCATTTCATTGCAGTGATTATGGTTAATGTCAGTGAGTGTCCTCACATATATAGCAGGACACCTTATACGCGTGTTTACTTGTGTGCGTGCGAGTGAGTGTGAGGACATAGGGAGGTGAGAAAGAACTTGATGTTCTCAGAACTGGTGATGCCTCCTATAAAGTGGAGGTGATTTTGTGTTCCACACATGGCTGGTATTCTGAGAAAATCTCCCATTTAGCTCCTGGGCACAGGAAGAAGAGGGAGCAAGATGTGGTACCACAGGGAACACAGACACAATCACACAATCACTCCAGACAAAAAAAAGACATTGAACATCGTTTGGAATAGGGCTTTAAAAGTGAAGACTCAAAGGTGCTTGGAATCAAATGTACCTGATTTCTAGTTCAGGGATCATTACAAATACAAATATATTGCAGATACACTCTCAACTACATACACTTAAATATTATAGTAGCACTTGAGTGTTAATTAAATATTTGTCTTCTTAGTTGTCCATGAGCACATGCAATTTCTTAAATTGTAAAATATAAAATTAATGAATCTCAAAATAAATAAATTAGAACTTGGGGTTCAAGGTCAACTTGCCATTAAGCTTTTGTGACACATAACCATAAATGTTCCTAATTTTAAAGAGAGACACTATTTGATTTTACAGATGTCCATTAATTAAACAATACGCTTTGGATCCGAACCGATGCACGATGTTCAGTGTCTTTTTTTTGTCTAGCGGTGTGTGATTGTGTCTGTGTTCCCTGTCGTACCACATCTTGCTCCCGCTTCTTCCTGTGTCCAGGATCTAAATGGGAGATTTTCTCTGAATACCTAAGTGTACTTATTCAGCTCTTTAATGGAATGTGAGAACTTTCTTTTATTTTACTTTTATTTAAAAAGGTTCCCAATGATGTTAAAAACCTCTTTTTCACTGACAACCATGCTAAGATACTGTCAAACTGTACACAAGGGATACACATACATGTAGACAAGTCAATGTTAAGGAAGGTAAAGTATGCTAAGAGCATAAGCATGCAGCAAAGGAGTCTCTCCCTTTACTACAACATAAATAAAGCCAGCAAAACAATATTGTTTAATTTGATTCCCATCTGACATATTCATTCATTGCAAAGGGAGTCGAGATGTACCTCATCGGGTCATGGGAATGCATCTCAATGGGGCGGGGAGTTCCTCCCGGCCCGCCGCGAGTTAGGGCGTCAATGAAGCCCCGTACCACAGCACACCTGCGCGCAGTTCCAAACTCATCAAGGGTGTATCTGACCAAACAAAAGAAAGAGGACAACATTCAACACCCAAACCTCGTGAGAAAAGACAGCGGCCACTGTGTTTTCGTGCAGACTGTCTGTCGGAGGTCAGTCGCTGACATACATCAACAATGTCGGCAGCTTTTCCAAAAGGAAAGAGTTTGAGGTTGTTTTGATTACTTGACGTTGGCAGACTCTGTGACAGACTAAACACAAGATAAGTGCTGAATTAAGATTCCAGGAACACTGGTCTTCACATCCCTTGCAGGCACATGACCTTCAACACTTTCTGGGTACTGAGACAGGTGCATTTCCGAGAATGCAGTTTGCCAGGTTTGCCATGAAAACATATACTGGGGGGTAATGTTAAAGTTTCTTTGTGTTATTGTGTTTTGTATGAAACACAAAGTCTAAGTTTCTGTGAGCTCTACGCAATTCTGTGATATACATGAGAAGAAACTGGTTTCCTATAATGGTGAGTATACATGCATGCATACGGATGCATGGCATTCAGCGCCTTAAAAACATTTTTTTCATTTCCTTTAACGTGCATTTTCGGTTTCAGCCTGTGCTTTCCTTAAAATAACTATGAGCAATGGGTATTAATTGTGTACTTTTCGAACCACTTACAGGATTTTAAAACTCAGTCACCAAAGCCTTGTTAATTGAGCCGTAACCAATGCCGGCTTCAAAGCAGTATGTAAAGGCAGCATCTTTTTTGAACATTGCTTTGTTTAAATATGAGAAATTTACATTTTTGCATTTATTCATGCTAAAAATGCTCCTTGTTTCTCTCTCTATTAACACAGGGAATCTCTTGTCTCTCTCTTCTGTGTTAAACTCTCAAATCTCACCTGTTAGCACCCAACGAAATCCTGTGCCATACTTAGCCTGACAAAACCTGTGGGAGAACTACTACGTCTTTTGAATTTCACAAGCATGTACTTCTGTTCCTACGACGAATATCTGTGTATATCCTGCTGCTGCCTGGCAAAGATCTATTAAACACAAGTGGTTCATAAACATTATAGGGCCTGTATCTGAGCTACGTTTATCAACATTTAAAGACCTTTACCGTTACACGCGTTGACCTCTACTTGCTGCTAGTGCTCTTAGGAAAACACTGATTGAGTATGGACAGAAAGATAAATGAAAGGCACACATCATTTTTTTCTGACGGCTAAATAAAGATAAAAAAAAAAAAGTGTTTTTTTGAGTGTGTGTTTATATGTTACTTGTAAAGGACAGGACGGTCTTGTAAGGACTCCATGGCTTGAGTCAACACAGGGCTGATATCACATGTCTCCTGGGTTAGTCCCCTGCATTCATCTATGTAGAAGGAAAGAAAACCAGACAAGAAATGTAGCTACAGGAGTGGGAAACTCTCATCCAACTATTGAAAAAGTTGCTGTGGTTAGTAGTAACTATGCTCCATTTGATGTTGCTTAATGTTTTTGACCATGGCAACCATGTGGCCAAGAAACAAATGACACCCAATCATATTTTCCCATGAGCTTTTACCAAGAAGACAGTTTGCTTGTGCTTCAGACAATACAAACAAAGGCCAGTCAGAGCTGTATCTTTCAGTCTGCGGAGAAAATGGGTCAACGCACTCCATTTTTGTCAGACCTTTCTAACTGCTGGAGATGTGTTCTTCAAACAGTGTGCAGTAATATTTTGTAGAAAAACAAAGAAATTAGAATAACTTCTACTGAAGACTGATAAATTACAAAACAACATAATAACTTGCAGCTCTTTTGTTTTTCCATCACCATATTTTCACTTCCCAAATTTCTGGATTTGTGTCTTTTGGCAAATCTAAACTACAGTACTATTACTACAGTAATATAACAGGAACACATAATTTAGTAGATGCTCTATAATTTGTTATTGTATAATTACACAAATGAGGTTTACGCAAATGGTTTGTTTCCATTTGGATTTCAATGAAGAAACATTTTCAAAAACTGGTTTCTAGCATTTAACCTAACTCTGAGGTTATGAGTCACATATGTCCTCGAAGCAGAACTATACACACTATCACTACATATTTACTGCCATATGAAAGTCCAGTTTCCAGTTAGTTATATATTGAACAGGCACAACAGTAGCACGCTTTTCTAGAGAAACAAAAATACTTAACAAAAAGCACTTGTTCGATCTTAACTGTCTGTCTTAGATAACACGACTGGCAAAATCAGTGTGGAGACCTTGTACAAAGTGGGACATAGTGAGTCAAGTTTATCCCCCAGCGTACTCATGATATTAACTGTACTCACTCTGAGCCCAGCGGTAGAGCTGCTCATATGATGTCTCCTGTAACACAGCCATCTGCTCCATGATCTCTAACCTGGAACAAGCACATGAGCAAAACCGAACATTAAATACTCATGACCTGCAGCACAGAATCAGATCCCTGAAATACCAGAGATGAATTTTTTTCCCCCCCCCTACTTGTCTGTTCCACATCTATGGTTCAAAATAAACGCTGTAAACTGCACAAAGACAATCAAATCACTGCAATAAGATGAGCACCTCACCCAGCAGTTTGCTGATTGGTTCGCAAGAGGATTTTCACATCCTCATGGATGTGCTTTACCCGGCTGAGCGCTTTGAAGAAATCCTGGGAAAATGTACATTAATAAATATATTAGAACAAAATGCGTGGCACATCAAAGAACAAAAAAATTTTAAACATGGACTGGTCATGTAATATTGAAACATATAACCTTTATTTGATGCCAACATACAGTATTGCATGGTGTCATTTCATATCTAAATTCTACATGTGCATATAATAGACATATTAAAAGTTAACTTTATTTGATGTTTTACTTTTGTTAACATATTAAACAGTAGGGATATGGTACAAAGTGAGAGTTTGGATGGTAGGAAAAGGTAAAAATCACTTCAAAACAATAAAATTTATATTGTCACATCTTTCATTTTTAAATAAACAATTTATTAGATATTGTGGAGGCATGTTGGCAATATGACAAGACTAATCATCCTTAACTAGAGGATGCAGATAATGGGAAAAAAAAAAGGGAAACAGAAACAGAAGACAGCTACATTTCACCAAGTTAATATTCTGCAGATAATACTTCATCCTCCCATCCTGTAGGTACTGAAAAGAGGATTGAATTTATTAATTTACATTTGAATGACAATTACCTCAGTAACAGGTGCATCTCGAGCCCCTCGCAGTGTGGCCATTTCCTCATGAGACAGCTGGAACTTGGCAAGAAAAGCTTGAGCAACCTGAGATCTCACCTCCAGGCGGTGACTGAGGGGAAGGAGATAAATGTCCAAATCACCTTCACTTGTGAGTGTTGCACTGTAATATTTTTCAAAAGACATATTTATATCTCTGTCTGATGCTCTGTCATTAGGATTTTGTTCAGTTCACTATGATTTGTTTTGTCTGTCGTCAAGGCCTTTGTCGACTTTGTGTTCACATTTTTCCTTATGTCTTTCATCAGTGAGAATTTGTCATACCCTTGTGTTTTCTCACAGCGTAAATAAACAGACCCTGTCAGTGTGGAAAATTGGAGCAATGTTATATGCTTTTAAGTTTAAATATAGTGCAGCAAACCGGTTTGTCAACAAGCTGCAATGCTCCAAGTCCTACAGAAGATGGCAGTCATACTCCTCGCATGCACACGCCTTCGCCTACTGTGAACAGTTAAACAGCAGGGTGGGACACAGTGAAGATATCATGTGCAGCAGTCACAAAATAAATAGCAAGAAGATAATGGCAACAAAAAGAATGCAGAGCTGTACACTGGCCAGATTTTGTCATTATCAATAATAGCACGGCGATCACTATCACAATAAATGTCTCAACACAATAGTGACCATGGCAACTGCCCCAGTCAAACAGGGAAGTCTGTCATGGGATAGCGAAACAACAGCAAGTCCTGCCTCTGTTCCCATCTTTCCATCCAAACCTCATCTATTCTTGCCTTCTCTGTGAAGGCAAGGCAGGATCTGTAAATCATCAGGTTGTTTTAGTGGCGCAGAAAACCCCAACATTATCTGATCATTGTCTCTCACACCACTATTACCGATGCTCAGCCAGTTGTAAGTGTTGTAAATCTGTTATAGGGATCTACAATGTAGTATTTCTCTGTACAACTCGCCGAGCGTCACGCACAGTAGCTTAAAGCTTCTTTGCCCTTTATGTGATGTATGTGATGAGAATTTGTTGCGACATACAAAGGAGACCAATTGGCTGGACCACCACCTTCAATTCCATGCACAGATAGGCTCGGGTAGCACGCTTTAAAATGGCACTTCATTACAGCTCTCTGGCTACATCATCAAAATTGTAAGTAGGGATAAATGATACATTTTTCATTCTATAGAGACACAGGGGCCCTACTTCTACTAGTAAATTCTTTCACTGCCACAAGCCATCTTGTCTGTCACAAATATCCTGTATCTGTCAACTTCCCAAACTTTGCAAGTCTGCACAAAAATCACAAAGGGTCAAAATCCACTCAATACAAATTGAGTGGAGTGAGAGAGAACACATCATGCTAATGAGAGATAACAAATTAAAACAAGACGAACTTTAGCTACCTGGGATCCCAACACAATTACCATGGCATAAGAAAACAGCAATATATGCAAATTAGATGGTAAATGGTCTGCAGTTATATAGGGCTTTTCTACCTATTGCACTCAAAGTGCTTTATACTGTTTCTCATTCACCTATTCACACACACCGAGGGAGGAGCTGCAACGCTGGCCAACATTCACCAGGAGCAACTAAGTTGGGGTTCAGCGTCGTACAAAGACACGTAACATGTAACTGGAGGAGCCGGGGATCGAACCAACAACTGCGGGATTGGTGGACGACCGCTCTACCTTCCTGCACTACAGTCGCCCCTTTGGTCATTAATGAAATTGCGTGAAACCCAAATTAAAGAAGCTGATTCATGTGAACATGTGTGTCTTCAAACAGCGCTTTTTGTAAAACAAAGGAGATTTTATCGCTAATATGTATGTAAATATGCATATGAATTTATGCAGCAAGCTTTAACAAACAAATCAAACTGCATCATCTATTCTACAGAGAATGTACAGAGAAAAACCAGTTATTTGACAGTGAAATGCAGAAAATGCAAATCATTAGTAGTTTTTTCCCCCAAAAAGGACCAAGGCAGCATCCATTTTGCTATTAGTCACCATTCAACATTGTTCTCATGGTTCGCACCAAATGTCTGAAAATTATCATTTACTCTTTTTCCCATGTGAAAAATATGACCAAATGAGTTTCATTTTTAGACAGTAATTGATAACAGTGTCGCTGAGGTAAGGACATGTTGAACTTTAAATGGAATATGGAAGCAACAGCAGAGCAAAGCTTTCTCACATGTCAAACCCGTGCAACACATTCACTTCTCAATTTCTCATGTACAGGCCACTTGTCGGAGACGTGTTCCTCCAGGATGTAAATAACAATATAAAAGGCTGTGCATAGTCGTACAAGTTGAGGAGAAGGGAATTGTGGGAGCTGCAGCAGCAGACCAAAGGAGAGCAGGGGAAGGATGGAGCAGCAGGATCATTTTTTACAGCGCTGTCAGGACTTGACACATTCTTCTTCAGACTGCAATTACCAAATACCAGAGAGAGGCAACAGACTTGGGTGAATTGGCAATGTCACACTGTGAAGGCAAGTATGTAGAGACTCCTGGCTAGTGCTTCAAAGGAAAATGAACTCAATGATGTAAGTTTTTCTCGAAGTGTGCCCAACAAGCACAAACTTTAATTAGATCCAGGTTACATAATGTTATGTGAGGAACAAAGACAAGTTACAGTGTCTTTGTCTTCGCGTGTGTGTTTGTGTGTGGCTGCTTGCGTGCTCGGATTTTCCAACAAGGCCAATTGATTTTGTCTGTTCAAGCACAGAAATCGTTTAAGCAATATAACAGTGCACAATCTCATAAACAGCTTCGTCAAACCGAAACACTGAAAGTGCCAGTGCCTACTTAATAACCTCATAGAGCCGAGCTCGTAGCGCAGCCCCACGCTTCCAAAAACAGAGAGCTTGATCAGTAACATTAGCCACATTCATTGTTTATTATACAGAGTGCAAAGACAGCTTAAACTTTCATTTTCAAAGGTGACTGATAATCAGACCAGTCAAGCAGATCAGCTGCTCTTATAGGAACAAATGAATGTCCAATCACCTCATTAGTTCTGATCATGTGGATTGATTGTCCATAAATATCTGAGGGGACATTTCAAAGCCTTGAGTGGAGATTGGGTCTTCACAAGGCGGAGGGTTAGCCATGTGCCAGTGATAACACAATGCTGCATCACGTCACGTCAGACAACACAAAGGCATATTCACAGCAACACTGTCAGTAACAGCCAGCTGAGGCGTAATAAGGCTCAAGTGTCATTTACATTCTAATTCCCTGATTGTTCTCTCGAGGGTTTCAGAGCTCTTGATTCATTAGTGAGCAACACAGAAGTCATACTCAGAACATTTGCTTTATTCTGAAGAAGAACGGTCTTAATGTAACACGGTTGTATGTCTGATAATGCATCCTATGCCATTGGGAATACTGAGAGAAATAAATCTTAGTTGTGGTTAATACATATGTCTACATTGATCTCTGGCTTGCAGCCAAGCAGACCTACTCCAGCTACCTGAGGGCATCAGTAATAACTAGAGATCTAACCCTACAATCCAACCCCTATTCTCCTCCAGCTGCTTGTGAGGTCACAGACGCATCCGTCTGTGAGACGTCTCAACTTGTTCAACATGATAACATGTCACACTAATGCAAAGATCACACAGTGCAGTACAGGGGGGTAACATTACGTTTCATTATTGAACATCAGACAACACCTATTTAGTGGTCCTGCTGACAGCGTCTTTGAACAGCACCAGCCCAAAACAAAAGACCAGCATGTCTGAGAGCCGGCAGATAAACACGGGTCATCCAGGCTTATGGCCTTGCCTCATCCACCTTTGCTTTGACACACTGTAAGCAAACTGTTGTTTCTTCCTGTTTCATTAAAGCTGACAAATGACACAGTGCCACTGGCAGATAAGACAGCAAGCAGTTCACGACAGGTCTGCTCTGCCAGATAAATACGCATCAGGAGCATCAGCACAGCTTCGAAATTACTGTCTACTCTCAGCAAAGCTGCCCTATAAGCACAAAATGTGATATTGTGCTGCAAATCGTAGCATGGCTATAATAGGCTTTAACAAGAGAGTAGTAAAAAAAAAAAAAAAAAGACAGCGAGTTGGGACTGCAGAGGATTGTGTGACCTGGAAGACTGGAGCTGTGTGGTGCAGAAGCCTGAGTGGTGAGTGGCTGAAGGAAGACAGCGCGACACTGCACATCCTCTGGCAGCTCGCCTGCATCAAAATGGCTAAAGACAAAGTCAATGCCCAGTGTGCGCACACTATCCTATTCTATCTGGCTGCAGGGCCATTGTGGTTGTGCAAATGAAAATATCACACCGTCAGACAGCAGGACCCTATGGGACCACTACACAATAAAAAGCCATGGCAGAGGCATTCATGTAAAACCTCTGACCACTTGCGTTCAGCAAGACCCCCTACACAAAGTGACACGACATTTATTAATTCACTGCCTGCACATGTTCACTGGTGGCATTATTCCCACTGGTGTCTTTCACTACTCCCAGATTCAGAGCTCATCTGCTGCCTCTTCAATCTTGCTGATGTCACCTTTTCGGCATGGAACTGCCATGGTACATCAAAGCTGTCAGCGCCACTGTTTGCCAGAAATCTACATCTTTGCCCGTGTCCCTGCCTCCATGACAACTCACAAGGTCACTGAGCCAGAGGTCAAAGCCGCCACAAATGCTAATGATAGCCCATGTCAACCACCAGCTATCAGCGAACGGGGTGTTTTATTTTTACGTCCCCACAGACACTTTCTCAGCCAAATTCATAGCCTCATTTTATTGGCAGCCTTTCAAAAAAATAAAAGATAAAAGCATCAGTATTCCAACAGCTGTGGATGAGTACCCAAGATACACAGACTCCAGTCATGGCGTGTACTGTACATATTGGATCTGAATATCTGATGGCTCTTAATAATTGTTGTCAGCAAACCTCAATGCATGCGCCTAAATATTAGAACACAGTGACAGGCTGCTCTCCAGCTGTAATAACCTGGCTTTAATATGAAAAGTGCAGCATAAACAGGGACTACTTTAATGTGCATCTCAAGACCCAACATCACAGAACATGACAAATGAAACAAATCAAGCGCTATTAATGATGATTGCTGCCCTACTTATGCAAATAGACAACTGCAGGAGAAATATTCGTCAACTTCATAAATCATTGATCTGTTCTCATCAAAAATAAAAACGTGCTCGTCAGGCTCTACTGCACCAAATCTCTTCAACTTCTGACAGACACAACAACATTTTCTCTTCAGCTTATAAGTGTTTTAACTTGGCAGTTCATTTTTGTATTATTAAAAATACAATTCAGTTATCATTGTGTAATTACATTGGGGGAAAAATCCCTATTGACTGACGATACATAAGAGGCAACTCCTGGAAAACAAGGAGGTGGTATCTCATGCAGCCATTTGACACTTCTCAAACAACATGTTTGCAATAAAAGCTTATATCCTGCAAAGTGTACCATGTTGTTCCTTGTGTTTTTATTTTTCTGGAAAATGGCCTGAACAGAAAACAGAATAGTTTCTCTGTGGAAACACCAGAAACAGTGAAATGTCCGTGTCTAGTGTTTGACTGATGAAGATGCCTATCAGTGACATATGTGTGTGTTTCCAAAATGACTTCACACTTCAATACCGATAAGAAGAGAAACATCGGTGTGAGATTCCTTAGAATTTCTGCTAATGATTTAGAATGAAGTTGCCATCCTATCTCCATGAACTTGCTCACATTCTGAAATGCTGGTTAAAGGTTCATGATTTACTTTTACTTTTCTGTTTGATGGCAATTTAGGTACGATCAGACCAGAAAAACGATTTATGCTTTTAACAGTATATAGAGTGATATGTTAATTTGGCCATGCATTATCACAGTGTCATGAACTGCATAACAGTACAGCCTGAATTACTGTTCTCAGCAAACTCAGAGAGATTCCCATGACTGCACAGCTCACCAATCACTGTCTCGCTGCCACTATTATCTGAACTTTGATCCTGCAAACATCACACTGACACTTTAATATCTTTTTAAATTATGACTGTAAGTAGTCTTTGCCGGGGGGTAGAGCGGTCGTTTTTTGGTTGTCGGTTCGATCCCCCACTCCTCCACATGTTGAAGTTAACTGGATTAACTCCTTTCAGATGCACTGTCTACCACAATTTAACCATAAGTTTAGTACAGTTCTTAGTAGTAATGATTAATCCATGTTGGATTATACTATATTGTACATGAGTTACTATTTTCTAATCACTGTGTCGGAGTCATGCATGTGGCAACAGTTAGTGAGTTGGTCTTTTTTCCCTAGAATTACTTTGTATTTTACTTTTTTATGATGAGTCTTGCAGATTTCACAAACCCCAGTTATTTATACGAGCCATATGAGTTTACGATGGACCATGTCAGACTGACAGCAGGTGAACCTTGGTCACAGATGCACCTTGGATAAGCATAAACCTGGGTTTAGACCCCTGCTGAACACTAATATCTCCACTTAAATAGATGAATCTCTAAAGTGAATCTCTTAAAGGTCAGTATGACCAGGAGGAATGATTAAAGTAAATAAAACCTGTTTCAGGTTCAGTGACGAGTGTTTCAAGACAGACAACATCCACAGACATGCAAAATAACCAAAACTCACTTTTCTCCCTGCAACTTGTTGGTTTTTACAATGAGGTCTTGCGTTTTCTCCTTCACTGCCTGTTAAAGAAAAGTATGCCAAGATATTTTGAAAAAGAAAAGAAATTCCATTAATAACTCATATAATGCGATTTAGAAACAACCCTTTGTTGTTGTTTCAAACAACATGTGCAGATGATTACCATACCTTTAATCGGTCCGTCATTTCTTCACAGCATGTGCTCATGGCCTGGATGTCCTCATGAACACTTTCTAGCTCCTGTGTAGAATCATAAATTACAGTTTCTGCAGAGTTAACTAGGTTACATTTAAGTTTTTAAGACATTTTGTTAGAAATTTAATATCAATTTTACCATTATACCAGACAAATATTAACAAAAAACAGTGGGAATGATAAGGTATAGAGTACGTAAGTGCATAACATTTATTGATATTTACAGTATATGAAATACTTGCAGTATATGAAAATAATTGTGTAATTGATAAGTTGTCAAACATTACCTAGACTAGACAAAAAAAAAATAGGAAATTGAAAGATTTAAAATTGTCTTCGGTGCTGGTATTCTTGCTGTTATCTGTTTGTTTTTTTAAATCCTGCATATTAGATCCTAAAACACTCAATTAGCTTCTCACTGCAGTACATTGTAATGGATGAAATCTGCTGTGCGAATACATTAGCAACTTTTGTTGTTATCCTTTAACTGTTTAAATCCTACATCATCTGTCTTGTTTTGTACAATAGAGTATTAAAATGCGCATCTGGTACCAGTTTTCCTTGTGTGCTAAGGCAGACGGTGTTATTTTTTTCAGAAACCAAATCCTGAAACAGAATCACCTGAAGAAGGCCTGGCACCAAGATGGGATGGTGAAACATTTACATTTACAAAGAAGAAACATCTTCAACTGCTGGTCTTTAAATGTTCTTTTCGTGATTCTGGCCTTAAGGTTGTGACAGCGCGGTTTGCACAAACGCTAATGAACTGCATATTCCGGCAATGCTATTAAAGCAACTCACCTCTTTGACATCTTTAAATATTCCTGCAAACTCCTCGTTAATCGCCAGACTTCGTCTCTCTATGTCACCGCGAAGATTTCTCCTAGTGCGCAAACTGTTCTCACTGAAGAATACAGACAGCGCCTTCAGAGCCTCCAGCATGTCCTGAAAGCAGGAAACCCACGTTATAATGTTAGTTGTGATGTTCCAAGTGAGTATTGTCCGCACAGAACTGCTTCAGCAACTACTTAGCCCCAGTCTGTGCCCGTCATGTATCGCGAGCAACGTTAAAAAACACAGCGTTACATAACAATAATACAACTTTATCGTAAACTATTAGCGGAAGACACAGTTTTCTGGGACACCATTTTTTAATCATTTGAGCGAAAATTACACTTTATCAGCTTAAAGCTCAAATATTGCTCTCAGACAGCGCTACTGTTAGCTAGCTGGTTAGCTAGCGAGAAGCTAGTCTCCGATCTTACCTTATCGTTGTCAAGCCTTGTCTCCAGGATTTTGTTGAGCTTTCTTGACAACGGGTTATTGGGTTGAGGGGGCGCATTTGGATTCTGTAAGACAGTAGTGCTGTCAGCCGACATTTCCACTTTAATATCAGCCATTGTATAGAAACACCTCCACGTCAACTTTCAGAAAGATGTTTTGGTCCGCCACAAATTAACGACCGATCGTTACATCTGTGGAGGAGAAGGTTCCGCTACGCTGTTGACGCTGTTTATTCTCATATTTAGACGTAAAGTGACAAGGGAGAGGTAATGGTGAGGGCATTAAACAAAAATAGCATTTCCTTTCTATATGGGATAATCCCTCCTGCAAACAACTGCAAAACTGTGTTCCTCCATGTTTAGTACTGACAAACGCCCTGGATGATATTAACGAGTTTGCAGTGGATGAATGGACTTTTCTAATGCCAGTTTATCGGTTCGGCATAGTCGTCAGATTATGTTAAACACACTGACATAGGAAAATATTTAATCTGAAAGACAGTGAGAGTGCAGAGACCAATGTTGCGTTCATGTGCTGTTGAAAATATTACACATTTAAATTATTGCCCAAACTAAAGGAAAAAAAAAAACATTTATGTCTTGGAAACTGCCGAAAAATGTACTGCTCTCTTAGTTATTTAACAGTTATAATCAACATTAGTGGCTGCTTCTATATTTACCATCTAAGTCTTGTATAAACTATATATTTTTTGCACAATCTGAACAATTTTCATGGGATTCTTTGTTCTAGTGGGAATCCTCAAAGTGGTGGTTTGCAGCTGAATTGCCTTGGGCTCAGTAACTATTTATATCAACGTCTAAGCATTTCCCAAGTGCACACGGCTAATAGCCCCCTATTGGGATAAGAATAAGATTATAAGAAACTAACATTTAGCAAAACTCCATTTAAACAAAAACAAAATAAAAAATGAAAACACTAAACATGATAGTTAATTTTTGCACTTTATGTTTGATGCATCACTCAAGTTTGACGTAATTAGGTTATAACAAACCTACATCACAAAGATTATAATGACTTTTATCTCATTAAACTTCACCCGATAAAAGGAAGAGCAATAACAATGTTTAAAATTGAAACTACAGTTATGAACAATAAATAAACACAATTAAATCACAATTAAAAGCTCATAACATATGCCCAGACGCCTCGTAGTCCTGGAGTCTTGCAGGGGCTGCTGCGATAGCACATTGCAGCCAATCATGTTGGACAGCAAAAAAAAATCAACAAGGAATCTTCAATCCCCAACTTACATCAGCACAAACTTACCTCTACTCAGCTACGTGAGAAGGTTGAAATACAACACTAAACATGCGAGCACTGTACGAAGCTTTGGCGGTGATAAATGAACTCTCAATTTGCATCATATAACAGCTCTGACCTGAGCTCTTAAATTATATTGCATTTCTAATTGCCTTAAAATGAAGACCTCTCTTTTTTTACCGCATCTAAACACCAACTACAGTAATTGTCACATCTGTTAATGTTTGTCACTTTCGCCCTGAGAGCACCTAGATTTGAAACTGTTTCCAAATGTACCGTTGGACAGTTTACGAGGTGTCATTAAATGCATCAGCAGCATGTAGGCAATGATAGTAGCGGTGAGCCCAGCCCCTGGGTGGGGATTGGTGTGATTGATGGTCACCTCCCGGGAGTGTTTCATGGACTCGCCCCCTCTCTCCCTCTCAGTCTCTCGGAGCAGGAATGTGGAAACGGGGCCAGTCATTCAGCGCCGCGCGTTTCGGCACCTCACAGGGGCGAATAGTTGATCATCGCCTCGCTCAAATATATTAATGAGGAGAAAGTGATTTTTGACGGACTCTGCAGTCACTTTCTTTTTTCAGGATTTACATCCATAGGTCGAACGCATTTCTTATCTCTCTTCCTCGACCGGGGAAAAGTTTGCTCGGAGACTCGCGCACACAGCTGGAGTGCGCAAATGGAAATAAGCTCCGAGTGTCCACGGAGCGCACCTTATTCCGGAGGTCTGCCAGCATGTAAGCGTCCTCAGTCATTTTCCATTTCTTTGCCTTGTTTTTTTCATTTTTCACATTCCGACAGTGTGAGCTCTGCGATAACGCAGCCCGCTCTTCGGGGTCACCCCTAAAGAAAAATCAGTATATAGTATGTAGTGGTTTTTCTGCCGGAACTTATAGACTTTTTCCTGAACTAAAAATCCACTTTGAATTGATTTTATGTCACTTGGGTGTTTCATAAAGGCTCATATTAGAATATAGTACCAACGCTTGCCATAGGCTAAACGTTAATGCTTGTCGTTTTGCAGTGATGTGCCTTATATCATTCTAACGTTTATAATAGCAAAGGATATTTGCAGTTTTGTAGAAGAGGTGACGTTGATTTCGAAATGCAACGAAATTCTCAGTACCTATACTTATTGCCCGAAGTTAAAATAATAGGCTACCTGTTGTGATAGTTGTTATTATGTATTTTCATCGGCGCCTCAAGGATGCTGAACATTGGGAACTAATACAGTAACTAAGATTATCCTATTATTAACACTCCTGTATGATGACAATGGGAATTCACTCAAAGAAATGAACAAGAGGCAGAATATTTTTTGTCCAGGGCGTATTATAAACATTGAATTGGTTGTTTACTGGCCCCGATTATTGTTTTACTATATGTTCATCAACAGTATATGGAATCTGTATTGATTAACAGTTGCTATTACTAAGCCTTGTTTGGTTTATTATGTCCGTTTATGTGTTACTGTGTCCTTTGAGTCATAAAGGACTTTACAGACAACCCAGTTTAACTAATCACCTACAGTATCACATACAAAACTACATAAAGCCATACTAGTCTGCGTATATAAAATCTGGGACACATGGTTTCTGGTTTCCATGTTAAAACTGTTTTTTTCCATGTGACTCCATGATTTTTCTGTCATTGCTCAGTCCGGATGTTTGTTCTCCTCTTGACAGGGACCCGGAGTCACTGAGAAGGTGAAGACTCCTAGTGTTAAATGCTCGCTGCAAGGCTCCCCACACCACAGCAACTGCTCATATAACTGCTGTTAGTTCAGTGACTGTGTAAACCATTCGCAGACTGTTTACCATGGCGTCTAGTCTGACATGTACGGGTGTTATCTGGGCCCTGCTATCCCTGCTGTGTGCTGCTGCCTCCTGTGTTGGCTTCTTCATGCCCTACTGGCTGCTGGGGACACAGATGGATAAGCCTGTGTCCTTTGGCACGTTTCGGCGCTGCTCCTACCCAGTGCGGGATGAGGAGAGGCAGGCCACGGTGATGCTGGAGCAGTGTGGACGCTACGCCTCCTTCCACGGCATCCCCAGCCTGGAGTGGAGGATCTGCACGGTGGTGACGGGCGTGGGATGTGGCCTCCTCCTGCTGGTGGCACTCACAGCTCTCATGGGCTGCTGCATCTCTGACCTCATCTCGCGTACTATCGGTCGGGTGGCCGGCGGTATTCAGTTTGTTGGAGGTATGTTTACGTCTTTCTGTGGTTCTGTATATTTTTGTACTTCCGTCCAGCCCTTACCCAACCTTCACAGAGTAGTCAGTGGGCAGTTTTCATCTGGCTGAGGGTGTACAGTACTAATTATGAACCCGGCAGATGACATATTTTTCATGCATTGCTTTGCACCAAAAGACTGCAGTTTCTCTTTAAGTAAGACATTGGAGCTTATAGAGATCTGGGAGGTTGTAATTGATGTAATTAACTTCTCATCAAATTGGATTTGCTCGTGCCCAACAGAGGCATTGTTCACCAAACAAAATCAGTTGGTGAGGAAATGAAGAGGCATAGAATCATGATTAACATGACAGTTTTATCTCGGTCCAATTTTCCTAACCAACAACCCTTCTGCCGACCCAGGCAAAACCATAGCTTCAGCAGATGCTGAACAGGAAATGAAAAGTCCCTGTGAGATGTTGGTCATGTTACTCACTTAATGACTTCAGCTCAGTTTGCACCTTTTTTTTTCAATGTAACTCCTGTCTGCAGTTGCAAAGCAGCTGCTCGTTTTGGGCACGTTTTAGTGGAAGGCTTTGGTCCCATTTGAAAGGGCTTCAACTGGGCTCACGTATTGTAAATCTGTAGAAACATGTAATTTGATGGAAAAACTCTTCATAGCAGAGTTTCATCATACATTTCGGTATTTTACTCTGACTAGTAATTTTCCTTACTCTTGCTCCCTTAGTATGTGCAGCAGACTTTTGGCATCAATTCATACCCTTTGTTTTTCAGTTTTGAAATGGTGTAAAACTGTGCTTCATTCGACCTACAAGCATGCTTGAAATACATCCGTGTGATTTTCTACTTTGGGTTTGATCCAGAATGCACCCCTTAATATTGAGAAGAGACCCACACCCTTTTCTTTTTCCTTGCAAAAACAGCCCTAACCACCCTGCAGCTCTTACCATAAAAATGTCTCCTTCTTTGTTTGTTTGATTACCGTAAGTGGACACAGATCTGCACAGCACCAGCTTTGTTTATGTGTACTGTTGGTTTTTGCACGTGTTCTCCCGGGATGTGAGGTCTGTGGGAAAGCTCCCATTGAAGCTGCGAGTTTCTTTGCCCTAGTTTAAGATGCTGTGGCGCTCCAGTCCTCTCATTAACTCAAAAACATTTGCTCGCATACTGTGGCTCGCCATGCTGCTATGTGCAATCCCCCATCACTTCAGTTTGGCTTTAAAAAGTGATGTGACAGAAAAGCAGGTTGCAGGCAGATTTGACAAAGCTGCCAGGTTTTTCAGAAGGATAAATCTACAGAGGACCACCACAACGCACCATGTCCTAGTTCTAAAAGGCTTAGCTACTTAGGAACATCAGAATTAATGATGTATAATATGGAGGATGATTCAGGTGAAGGCTGGTTGGTTCTTTCAAAAATGTGCACTTTTATGTAAGGAGAGCTCCTTTTAAGCTCACAGCAACCTCATGCATAGAGCATTACAGCAAGCTGCTATTTTTGGTTATAGGATTAAAACATCCCTGTCTGTCTTTTTCGGCGATTTTTCTCTTTCGTAGACTCACAAATCCAGACACACGTGAATTTAGATGGAGGGAGAGTGAAGGATTGAGGAGTGCATTACAAGTGGCGATGCTCAGATCTTTTAACTTGAATGCTGGTGAGTCAAAGGGCAGAGGTGTCTCAGAAGGGCTAATTGGAAGTGGCACAATTTGGAAGCTCAGTGCTCCGCTCGCTGTATTGTCTTCTATCGCTTATGAAGAGTTTAGAAATGTCAAGGCAGGCAGGGGGAGGTGGGAGAAAGAGGAAGAAGAAGAAGAAGAAGAAGAAAAAAAACCCAGATGATTGAAACATCCAGCATTTACTTCTTATTAACTGAGAACCTTGCTGTGAAATAAAGATCTGCAGGGGGAAACTGAAATGTGTGCCCAGAGATGTGATCAAATCTCAGCGATTAGCAGGAACAGGGCGTGAAAGTAAATGAGGCGAACGGTTGGTGAGGCAACGCATGCAAATTCTCCAGATGCAAAAGAAGCCTTCCGGTTCACCGTATGACGCTGGTTTCGTCCTCCTTTTGTTTCTCCTCTGCCCCTATTTTCCACTAATGAAGAGTGTCTTAAGAGAGAAGCTACAAGTAAAACATCCACTTTATATTGTCCTGAAATTTAGCTCAATCCCATGAAATAGATTAGAGCTAAAAGGATTTATCGGTGGCTTATCTCATTAGCTCCAGCCCAGACTGTAAGAATAACTTTTTACAACAGCTATTATTGTTTCTAATGTTGTTGTTGCCTCTTATAATGATGCTCTTTTTTTTTTTTTCCCTCCGTGAGCGTGTTGTTCCAGAGCTGGTTAATTGCTAATGGCAAAGGCCCAGATTTCCTCCAAAGGCCAGAGAGTTAGAGTCTGAGAGTCTGAGAGTATGAGACTGTTCTGGCTCATAAATCAAAGGCCTGAGATTGCTGTGCTGCTTACATTAAACAACTTCCTTCACTGTAGTTTCTTGTCTTAGCTATGCAGTGGTGTGGACCCGAAGCGGCTGTGGCACAGACGAGAGGTTCAGACATTAAAAGATTCTTGACTTGGATTTGGTTGTTAGGGATTTTGATTCTCCTCCTGCAGAGCTGCGCCTTGTATTTTTTTTTTGGGTTCCCCGAATAAAGCTACATACAGTTGATAGAAAACTGTATAACATTTTTTTTTGTAAAATGTTTTTCACACACTTGATTTATGCTTTTTGACCTCTTTAATTTCATCTATTTCCTCTCTGTACCTGACAGATAGATTTGTTTGCCATTTGATTGCTTCATGACTGACATTTTGACAAGCTCTGTGATTGGATGACTGACCTGTGTCATCGCCAATGAAATATTAAGAGAAGTAATAGGAGGCTGGGAGCTCACTGTGGCATTTTTTAAATGACTTTTTTTTTCTTTCTTTTTTTTCTGTTTTTCTTCTTAGTCATACTATGTCTGATTGGTGGAGGCTTTTGAAAGTGAGATTGATGCAATGCTTATGGGTTGGACTGAGATATCCCAGATGCTGTTAAAGCTTGAGAAAGACTTGGTCATAGCAGTTTGACTATGTGGGAACTCAGACAAAAAAATGGCCTGCAAGGAAAGCTACACCATTATGTACTGTCTGATGTTCTTATTGCAGATATTTTGTGGTCAGGAAAAACTGCTTAGGTTTCTTTGTGGATTTTTCCTGCTTTATATCATATTCTCATGCTACAAAAGTGCTGTAGATTCTCTGCTGAAACACTTCAAATATGTTTAAAATCTGCACATGTCTGAAGGGCTCAGCACTTGGCTCAGGATGCCTGCCTGACCTGACCGAACTTACCGATTTCAGGGATGGCCTTGTGCACCGAGATGGCTCAGACATCAGGATTTTGTCTCAGATCTCATGTCTTTGTCTGAGACAGTCTAATTCATGCACTGTGCGACTGGATTTAAAGGGATTAATAGGCTTGTGATTCTGCCAGCTGCCAAGTCCAACCATAGCTTAAAAGTGAAATCTAAAAACCATTTAAAATCTGGCAATAAAACAATGTGAAGATGCCAAAGTTGTTTCATTTACTTTTTTCCCACCTGACAAATTCCCTGGCACTTTCTTATTATGAAAACTAATTTATATTGTCTTCAACATAGGAAAAGACACTTTTCACCAACAAAAGTGCTGCTACATTTCAGAAATAGCTTTTTGTTGTGTAGGTGTAATAAATGGGGGCCTGGTGGCCCAGTGGTAGGTCATTGGGTTGGGATGCAGAAGGTTGTGGGTTTGAATCCCTCCCCAGGTGTGCCCCTCCCCAGGTGTGCCCCCCCCCCCCCACACTCAGCAAGGCCACGTCTGGATGTGGCGACCCCTGAAAGGGACAAGCCTGAAGCTTTTATGTTGTGTAGGTGTAATAAATAAAAGCTGGAAAATTGTTTGGAGTGAGTTGTATTTAATGGCCAAAAACACTGGATGGAACTGAAAGTTTTTGTCCATTTAGTAACATGAAATGCAAATGTGTTACGTGAGAATATTCCCCGTGGCACGAAACATTTGTGATTTCCCCCCCCCCCCCAAAAAAAAGATCCTAATGGCTGATTTGATTTAAAGCCAAAAGAAGGATGAAGTGTTCTTCCAAAACACCTCAGAAAATTGCTTTGAACAGGGGAGAGTTTCGGCTGGATTGAAATACTTTCATCTCTTGAAGAAATTGTCAAAAGATATACAGCAGTTACTCGAGGCCAGGGTATATAGGCTATACTTTAGTGAGAAATTGATGTGTCCTTGAGATGGAACAAGACAAACAATGTGATGTATGACAGGCTGCGCTTGGCCTTTTTCATGGGTTTGGTGGGAAAGTATATAGGATAGAAGCAGAGGACTTCATATGAGTTGCTGCTGTTTTGGAGGAGGTGCAGTCCTCTGAGGAGCATATTGCTGCTATAAGGGAAGTCCAGTGGGGAATCCACAGACTTAGTTTGTCTGTCATTGATGTACAGAGAAGCATCTCTGCAGGACGGTTTAAAAGTGTTAATTATTGATTAGAGACATTTGACGTCTATCACATTATTACCCTGGGTTCTGTCTGGTCTTTGATGAAATGACATCAGAAAATGTTGGTTTTCACATACATCTCTGGTTTCTGACACTCCCCTCGGAGCGCTTTCACAGTGAAATGACAAACCTGTAATGTATTTGATGCAAACGTTTATCTTTGACGACCAGAACCCGGATCTGAAACTTTTTTTATTAGGCTGGTTTGTCTGATCTAAAGGGTGGGGGGTGGGCACAGTGTGATGCACTGGCTCCAGCCTCTGCAGTGTCCACTGGCGCGTCGGCTGCGCTGGTTGAACACTTCCCCGAACAGCCTCTTGCTAAAACTGCAGTTGACCTGAAATAGCAAACAACTGGCCGTGTTGCCTTCTGGGAAGGCTTCTCCATTTCCTTTCCTGGTTGATTGGCTCTGTTTACAGCTTTGTGCCAGCGTCCCATTTGCCCAGACTGGTGTGGGATGTCAGCAGAGGAACAATATGACGCCTCGGAGAAGATGCACACATGAAACGCATTAATCTCTGGGTCTATTTCAGATAAGTTAGCCTCTCTTTCTTTGTCTATTGTATCACACGAGATGTCATATAGTATCCAGGTCATGTGTTGCCCAGGCCAGATGATATCAAGTTTACTACATGTATCTGATTTACCACTGTAGCACAAAGTGCATATCAAGGGCATGAGCATAAGCGATAAATTTAAAGACATGTAAATAAATTACAGATGGGCTGCCGTTATGGCTTCCATAATGTAGCCACAGGCTGTTTGGCACCGGAGTGTGTTGTCCTGTTTGAGAGCCATACCAGCACAGCCAGGAGCTTTGTCCTTGTGTCGGCTTTGTAAGTTCTTGCCAGCTGGATCCCCTCCAGTCCCAGAGCGAGAGCGTGTGCTTCCACTCCCCTCTCACAACCAGCACTCATTTTCAAGAGGTTCAACAAAATGAAACCACGTCCATGCGAGGACGACTTTGGGAGGAGGAGCTGAGCATTGTTCAATGCTGTCGGGCTGCGAGACATTTCCGGGATGATGGGTAAATATGCCCTGACGTGCCATCTTATCCTTTTGTTACAAAACTCTGTCTGTAATTCTTCCTCCTCATGGGCCTGCCAGTTTGAAGCGATGATGGACAACGCTGTCTTGTCTTTTGTGTAGGCTCTGAGATGGGATCGGCCCATATGTTTACGAGTGGAAAGCCAGGCCTGTCCACCACTGAATAGCTCCTACTGGTATGGTTTTTAGGATGCTGTCTTACTGTGCATTAGTTGTGTTTGTGGCCACTGATGGTTATGAAGTGGATGTCTCATCCCCTGAGTTGATTGATTACCTAAAGTGCAGACCACTCTTGCAACACTGTAATGCGCTTGTGCAGTCCGACGGCTTCTCCTACTCCACATGTAGTTTCCCTGAATCCATCACTAACGCCACCACAAGGGTGAAAAGAGAAGGAGCGGAAGAAGCGTTTCCTGTTCCCAATAGGCAGTCCAATTTCTTCAACACGTTTCTCCTTCACCCTTCGCTCCTTCTCAGCATGAACTCACTTTTCTTCTTCTGCCCTTCGCCTTTCAGGTTACTTCGGTATTATTTCCACTGCTCTCAGTCTTTAATGCTCTGTTTCAGACTTGTTTCGCTTTTCCCCTCATTCTGCTTTCTGTCCACCCCCATATATCCTTCCCCTCCCCTTCTCCATCTCGTCCCCTAATTCTCCTCCTCCTCCTCCTCACAGTGGCTGTTCACATTGCAGTCTGCTGAAAGCAGAAAGAAGAGAAAAGGAAAAAAAAAAAAAACATTGGGCCAGTACCCAGTGACCCAAAGAGCAGACCTGGGCTCAGACAGAAAGACAGAAAAAGAGAACAGATTTAAAAAAAGGAAAAAAAGAAAAACAGTGAGACAGAAACGGAGAGAAACAGGAAAAGCCCAGCATCAACAGGGATTTAGTTTTCTCAAACAGGAAGTCTGGGGGACCAAAGCATAGACAGGAGGGTTATTTCAGCCTGTTCTTCTGTTAAGTCATTGTTTTCACTGCCATGGTAGCAGCCGTGCTGTATATCGGGTCGTTATTGTCACTGGAAGCAAAAGTGTTTCAGAAAAAAAGTGTCTGCCGTCATGTCTGGGAGCTACACGAACCGAGAGGACGGGAGCCTGACAGGACATATATTTGGTGGTGCTGAAACAGTTAGCTGATTAAATGATTTACAGAAATGAATCAGTGACAATCTTGGTAATCATTAAGTTAATTAAAGCATCATTTGTTATTAGTTTGCCAGCAAAAAATGTCAAACATTTACTGGCCGCTGCAATCTAAATTGCATTTTAAACTCTTTTGGTTTAGGGCCATTTATTGGACAGAACACATTTGCTTTTTCCATTTTATAGACTGGCTGAATATTCAGACTCTATTCTGAGCCACAGCTTCTATAAATTGCTATCATCAACATACTAAGTTGATCGTGACGGCCATGCTTAGACGCTGATGCTTAGCAGGTGTGATTTTTGGCAGGCTATGTTCACCATAGCAGTTTAGTGTGTTAGTCCGATACCCCGAACTGATCCATATTAGCCATAGACCTTGTTAAAAACTGTAGCCCTGTGCAGAGGACATCCTGGCCTTTACAGTAATGTCTTACATCAAGAGTTCAGACTTTTAAAAATGGTTGGAATCCACATTTCAGGTGGACATTTAATCGCCTAAATATACGAAATTGTGATGTTCCTAAAGAACATCCCAATGAAATATATGAAATTCAACACATGTCAGGAAACATACATAATTATGTGTTGTGTTCTGTTATAATGTTTGTAATTGGGTGAAAAGGCAGGGTAGAACCAAAGTTCTTATTAATTTCTACTATAAAAGTTTGGCTCAAATGTCATGGCAATTTATCAAATTGAGGCATTTTACTCAAACCCATGAATGTGAAGACATTTCTGGCACTAAAGGAAATGGCAGAGGATCACCAACGTGATTAGAATTCATCCTCTGGGCAGCTCACTTATAAAATCATTCCACCCCTTAGTTTCAGGTTTTTTTTTGTCTGGACCAAAGTGGTGGACGGACTACAGCAGACATTTACAGACATGTATAGCAATTGTTAGATCTTCCCCTCTTGCTTTAACAGAACTGCCAGGAAAAGTTATTGTTAGCACGCATCATCTCTCTACCCGCTGACAGTTCAGACAGTGAATATGTGTGAATGGATGAATCACTGCTCAGACAGATGCTTAACAGATGGCAGAGGCCCCGCTTCCCCGTATCACTGGTGACACACATCTCAGAGGGCATGTTTGGTGTCAGTGTCCTCGCCTGCATTTACAGCGTGCAATGATTTAGTCACAGGTGGGAACACGAGAATCACCTCTTTTCATGCAGTTTGAGCTGTTTCTGCAGTGGATAAAACCTTTGTGTCAACAGAAGCGCAAGGAGCAAGCACGGGAAAGAAAACATACCTGTTTTCCTGAACTTCCCCACATGTTGGGTCTAATTAAGAATGAAGAAGATGAAAAGCTCACATTTGACCCGAGACACCTCTGAGGGAGTCGGAGGCCGTGAGTCCCCGAATAAATGAATAAGCATGGATTGGAGGAATCGGGTCTGAGCCCCACGGGATGAAGTAGTTTGCTCAGTATTCATACCTTGTTTCAGTGTCTCAGAGGCACCGTGCCTTTAACACTACAGTTAATTATAGCCTGTTCTTTCTAGTGAGGGGGCATATGGGGTCAATACTTTACTTTTGTGCTGCCTTCTCATAGGTCAAATAGCAAGTCAGTGAGGAAATAGAATATGGGCTGGATGTATGGAGACAGATCTGCAAATAAAATGGGAATGTGATAGCAAAGAGACGAGTCTATTTTAGGGAAAGGAGTGCACAATAATTGCCTGTCTTTAGTTTCTTTACCCTCAAACCACAGATACATTAAATTGCAAACTGCCATATCCCAAAGAGGCAAAGTGAGCACCCACTGGAGGAGTAAGTGATTTTTGTCCTTTTCGCCACTTTGACTCATTTAATTTGATCCAACTATTCCTGGTCCCAGAACGCAGAGGAAGAGCATTAGGGACTACAGAGAGTGGAAAAGAGTGTCCTCTGTCTCTGGCAGAATTTGATCACGGTCAGCGTACAGCTCTGGGAGAGAATCTTTGCCTCTGAGCGGAGTGGGTCACTCAAACACACGTGACCTTGCTGCTCCACAGTGAAGACAGGTGAAGGTGGCATAAAAGAGCAGCTGCAGATCGGATCAGAGGAGGACAGGGGTGTCTCCTGTGCACATGGATTTGTCTGTCACGAGTGGTCTACTGTCGGCTAATCACTTGGCGGCAATAGTTGCATTTGTGAAAGGGACATATAGTCTTCTACGGTGTGAATACGTTTTTTTTCTTGTATCCCTGTGTGTGTGTGTGATCAAATCAAATTTGATTTGATTTGAAATGTGCATTGTGGGCTTTTTTTTTTTTTACAGATACACAGCTTCAAAGGCACCTTGCCACAGCAATAAGCAAAATGTCACTGCCGTCATTATCATAAAATGACAACACTGTAAATGTGCCGCATGCCTCAGTCCATGAGACGGACACGATATCCAACTTGTGGCCCACGGCTGTACTTGTACAGACCTGGGGGGGGTTAGTGTTTGGGTGGAAGGCGACTCAGTGTGACCGCAGTTTTGCTTTGCTTCCCAGACTCCCATTCCAGCTGGGCAGCAGCAGTTGGGTGGGCTCTTCCCATTATAGGATCTGGTTTCCACAGTAGCAGGGGGTGCAGACCAAAGTAGGCATGGGGAGAAAGGAGGGAGGGTCAACATTGTGAGAAATACCCAGATTCCTGAAGAAGTCTGTGGTTTGCTGCCTAAGTTAAGCTACAAGTTGCATTTAGATTAAGAAACGAACAGGCCATTATTTTGCTGATCATCAGTCCCAGCTCCTAAAGGCTATTTTTTACCTGCTTGAGCAGACTGTAGTCGAGCCTCAACAGTTAAATGGCACCTTGTTGACCGGCCTTCCTGTGAACCCGAAAGAGGAAAAAAAAAAACAGCAACAAAAGCAAGACATAAACTTTACTCCATCTAGCCAGCAGACAAAAGCTCTCAGAAATAAGAGGCCTCAAGATGGGCCGCCCATTCAGTTCACTATAAGACGGAGTGGCCGCATGTATTTTCAGCCACCGAGTTTAAAATGCAGCTCTTTGAGAGCATAACACAAGGTCTCTGGAATGCACAAAGGCAGCTACATCTCAGAGCGGGCAAGAGGCGGCTATAAACAGGACAGAAGACACGCTCTACCCATATTTGTACGTGTTTATGAAGATCAGCAAGAGCTAAGGGCCAAAATAGGATGGCTGTGAAAATCAGCACAGTGGAAGGACCATACGGAGCTGCCTGGGGTTTGGAAGCTTTTACTAAATGCCATGCAGAAATGACTGTTACAATAAATACGCGGGGAATAAACTCTTGATAGAGTCTAAACAGAGGAACTCGCTTTGACAAGTTTACAAATGGCTGCGTGGTAGGAGGGGGGAACGATATCGACAGCGGTACCACACCTGTTATAAGAAACTCCACCTCCTCCTTGTTCATGCGCATATTCTCTTTTCTGTTTCATTTTTGCTTATTGCTTGATTCACGTCTATGCTCTTTTGGCTCGAACAGAAACAAAATGTCACAGAAAACTCAAGTGAAAAAAGGCGAAAGCTGAGAGTTGTGGGAGCATGGGAAACAAAGGCTCTCTTTGATCCAGCACAGTAACTTTGCTCTCTGCTCTAATTCTGGGTCTGGTCCAGTCTGAGCCCCCACAACCCCACCTCCCCAACAATGTTGTTCTTCCAGCCCTGAAAAGCCAACTACACCCATTCCCCGGCTGTGCATCCCCATAGCAACAGCCACCTGGCCCTAGTTACTATTACATGAGAATATTACGGAAAGTTTTCCTGAGTTTGATTTAAAGTCCTACTGTGCCTGAAACCAGGGCTTTTTAATCCCCATACTCCAGCTATTTCTTGGCTCATGAGTTGATGTCTGAAGCAGGAGATCGTGTGGATGAATCCAAATGATCAAATATAAGTTAATTGTAGGCTTTATAGACTTACCAGAATAATAAAAACACCAGTCTTCTGTGAATTTCTCTGAGATAATGCAAATTTGTGACCACCGCCATTCGTCTTCTTGCTGCTGTCACTTTCATTCTGAATAAGTCAAAATAATCAAAAGCCATTCAGAGGTGAAAATGGGATCAAATAATTTTATTTTCTGGCAGTGTCTGAGCTGTTCTGAACAAATATAGATTTTTCTATGAAATACATAAATGTCATTACAGCGCCCACACCCTTTTTATAAATGCCATTACATGGACAAATTAAATGGAAACCAGCAAGCTCTTAGGGCGTCACCTGTTAAGGGGAAGCAGAAATGTGGGGGATTATAATTACAGAGTCAGCAGTATATGTCGAACCCTTGGGAGCTGAAGCGCACTGCTCTTCTATCAGTGATATCACTCACTTCTATTTATCTCCTGCACCGCAGGCAAAGAGTTGATCATTAGTGAATGTGCCACTGTCACGACGGTCCTGATAATTCTGCTCTAATGCTGGTCCTTTGCTGACATTCCCCTCAGGGCAACTCTCTTTCCAGCCTCCTCCTGCCTCCCGTCTCACTGCTTAAACATCTAAATGCATGAAAACTGAAGAGCTTTATTATTGCAAATAATGTCTAAATTTCTTTTCAGATTTAAGGCGACACACACAAGTTATTTCAGGGTGAAATTACACAAATAAGAGGAGGTTCGGCTGATTGCTTGTCAAAACAACATTGTTTCTGCGGCTGGCCGAATTATTCTGACACACTAAAGCGGTTTAGAAGTCAGTGTTATTTTTCCTAAGATTGCTGATTCTTGGTGAGAGCTGCTGGATCAGGAACTGAAGTCCTCCAAAGCTGTTCTGCTAAACATGCTTCAGCCTGACTGGGATGTGCTTCACCGCCTGACATTTGGAGATAGTGTGTGTGTGTGTGTACGCTCTAGACTTTTAAACTATTGAATTGAGGACATTTTGACAAAGTGTGGGCACTTCTAACTTCCTTGCAACCCTTCACAGGGCTGTTTGAGGGTGGAGACTTGGTTTTAGAGTTGGGATTTCTGTGTGTGTGTGTGGTGAACAGACTTGAGCACTCAGCCTCACTCATGCTGGATGCCAAACGGCTCATCATGTGCACTGAGAGAGATAATAGAAGCTGAGAAGTCCCTGGCACTCAGTCCTGCAGATAATATAGTTCATACCGTCAGTCACACAGCAGAGTGGACAAGGCACAGGTTGGACAATTTGGATTGCCAGCTTGATATCTGATTTGTGGTTTGATGTTACTAATTTGATGCTTTTCTTCCCCAGTCGACCGGCTCCAACGTTAAATGTTGCTCAATAATGTAAATTCTTCTCCCCCCACTTTTGTAACTGCATAGCCTCAGTGGTGTGAGGTGGCAGACCTGGTGGGTGAGTTTGACATCTGCCATTCTGCACATCAGATATAAACGGCTGCAACATTTTGCTGGACATTGGACAATAATTGTCCATTATTATCTCAGCTTCCACTGGGCCTGGTGCTCTGTGAGCATTTGGCCTTAAAGGTGGTGCAGTTGAAGAGTCATCCATTATTTTGCCTGTCAAAAAGCCAGAAAACCCTAAAAAGCATGTGATCTCTGCTGGAAATGTGTTTCCGGGTGGATTCAGGATTTTTCTTCATGCATCTTGGTGGATCCTGATTAGACTAACTTTTGGAACAGAATATATAACAAAAGCTGCATCTCCTTATGGAAATCAAGTGGAATATCTGTTCTGTCTGTTCTCCAATAGGTTTCTGACTGTCTGTGTACATGTTTAAGCTTCTCATCTTTTATTCTTTTGATTGGAAAAGAACAAATTATTACTGCATTGAATATACCCTGACATGTTGTTAGCAATAAATAAAGTTAATGAGCACTACCTGAGCTGAACTGTTTTTTTTTGTTTGCTTGTTTGAAACAGTGAAATGCAGTTTTGTCCGGAGTTTGTAAAGCACCTCGCAGTCACATAACTGAGTTAAGTATTATTGTCCCTAGGTTCATAGGAACTTACCAAACAGGAAAAACAGTTGAGGCAAAGAGTCTGAAAATGGGATGAAATGTCAAATGTTTCAGATGACTTATTATTTTAAAGGACTTGTATTCCTGAGGGTTTGTAGCTTTGATGTGTTGGTGTGAGTCTCACGCTCTCTGGCTCTTCTCCACACCTGTTTTCCAAAGAAAAAGCGAATACCACAGAAAAAATGGCAACTATATAGTTACTGGTCAATCCACAGCTTTGTTCTCTATCCTCCAGAGATCATTACAGAGAAAGACTTGAGAGGAGCTGAGCCCTTTCTTTTCCGAGCAGTTGTCAGCCGGCTACTGGCAACTGGTCCGTGATTTCCCCCGACAGTGTACATTCACTTTGGAAAGACACGTTTATACTACACATATGCCACTCCAAACTTCAAACCAACAAGGCACAGGTGTTTTACAGTTACTTTCAGTGTAGTCGCTGAGATGGTTTTCACTGCTGAAACACGGGATGGGGGGATAAGGTGGTCAAAAGAGCCCAATTTATAAAACAGTGCAGTTTAGGAAGAAAAACCGTTACATAAAATGGAAGTATGTAGGTCGTAGGAACTCTTTTTGGACAAGAGATTTAAAAAAGGTTTCCTTTCGAAATCCGGTTTGAAGCTCCCCTGGGTTTTCACAGACATCCTGTTTCTTCGAAGGCAAAGGAACAAAACAACAATTCAAAGCCGACAGCTTGTACAGAGGTATCATGTAGCTTTATAGGTGCCTTATCATCGAGGCGAAGTATCCAAACAGTCACCCTTCCCACCTGCTTATTGATGGGATCTCAGCAGGGTGTCGCTGAGTCAGGAAGACACCTGCCCCAAACCACAGCAATCTGTAATCATGATCAAAGCTCAGATCCTTCAGCTGGGAGCCTGTTAGTGTCCTCGCTCTAAGCTTTGTTGTTGTGAGCGGGCTCTTCTCCCCTTGGCGAGCCCTGCAGGCAGTTACACCGGAGGCAAGCGGGAGTCACGGGGACAGTGCAGGATGGAGACTCGGACACAAGCTGGCACCGGCCTCTGGCTTGTGACAGTGGCGTCTGCAGAACTTATTGATCTGTGTAAAGAGATCTACTGCATCCTGTCCTGATCTACCCGCAGGCCGCTGTTTGTCACTTTGGCAACTTTCATTTGCCTTGCTGGGAACAGTGGATGTGTTTTAATTGTGTTTTTCCTCACACATTTTCACACACAACACCTCTCTGTCTGTTGCCACTCATCCAAAAAATAATTAATCTGACACCACGTCTGACAATTAACTAACCCTCCTCACACCCCAGCTAAACCCATCAGCCTTTACCATCATCCTCTTTGTGATAATTACCCGTTTGTTAGACCTTGAGCTTGAGAAGTAACACCTAAGCAAGGGCAAAGTGCCGCGTGCAGAGCGGGACTGTGATTCATGCGTATGGCTTGCTATATATCTTCAAAGAAGCAGGTGGGGGTTTGTGAGGTGAACATGGGGAAAATGGGACGCTGTCGCTCGAGTGGCTGCTAATGGGGTCGTTCTGGCGATAATGAAATAATTGGAAGCTGGTCTGTTATTATTATGCTTCAACGGCCTTAATAATAAAAAATGAAAAGCCTAAAGCTGTACATAGGTTTCTCGTACTCAATACTGATATGTATAATGTTACAACTCATTTCCCAGGGGCCAGTGGGAAGCCTCCGATTGCATGTTTTG
Organism: Channa argus; assembly: GCF_033026475.1. Lineage (NCBI taxonomy): Eukaryota > Metazoa > Chordata > Actinopteri > Anabantiformes > Channidae > Channa > Channa argus. The sequence goes on from NC_090202.1 coordinate 23,853,658, forward strand.
TCCAACCAACTGTCCGAACATTTAGTCCAGTCCATGCTGACATAAAGCAGAGAGACACGGTGATTTCTCACATTATATAAATGACACAAAGTATTACGCTTTAATCATAATTATTTTAATGTATTAAATAGTTCAAAACATCTCAAATCTTGTGTTTGGTGCACTACTTTCAAAGTTGAGAGAATCCCTCCACCCTCTCTCTCCACCATTACATTGCTTTTTTGCTTGGCATGTCAAATGTGATCCAGACCTAATCTACCAGCCCAATAGTGAGGTCCCTGCAGGAAGCCTAGGGGCCCCAAGCCCTGCATCACTGCCTCATCCGTCTTCAAGACAGGTTCGAGGCAGGGGCCAGCGTCATGCCTGTCCTGTTGCAGTTGCAACGAGGGGATGCTGAACCCTGAAGCCTTCATCTGGTCACCAGGTGGGCACCAGAGCAGTGGCCTGTCTCTTCCCCCGCGCTCTTTCTTTCTGTGAGCGTGGAAATGAAAATCAGTAGAGACTGCCCTTTTTCCCCACGGGGAGCCTCCAGCCTCCTCAGAGGCAACAAGCAGGCGTGACCGTGCTCACACACTGAGGTGACAGTGAGCAAACGGCACTGGAAGTTAGTTTCACCAGCCGTGCTGTTTGTGCAGTTTGCTGATTTCTCTCTAGGCTCCATTTTGTTTTGGAAGCTGCTCACATATTTGTTCGCTGAAACAAGATTTTCTTCTTCTTGTAAATTTTAGTCGTAGTTGGTCACGTCGCCAGGATAGAAACTAAACAATCAGTCTGGCAGTTATGCAAACACATGGCGCAGAAGCAGCCAAAGGTGCACTAACAAAGATGCTCCACCATCAGTGTGTACACAAAGACTTTAAGAAGACAGAAACTGTGTGTGATGGGATTTTGTGTGATTGTTTGCTTGTGTTTTGTCAAAGACAGCATCCACCTGACTGTAGCTGAAACGCTTTGCAGCCTGCTTAAGAGGATCTGTGTAAATCACCATATGGCAATAATGCATAAATCTCTCCACATTCAGATGAAAGAGTTTATTATTTATACTCAAACGTATTTAATTATTGACTAGAAATCGAGTTTTAACGCACAAGAGAATGGGACTAAGTGCAGGCTTGCAGATGTTTTGCACACACTGTACATTAGCTCCACCATACTACAGCAGACAGATGGTCAGTCTTATGGTGAGTTGTTTACTGTGGCGAGTACACTCTGAAAGTCTTACAGTTGTGGCAAAGTGAATGACATGTTGCCACTGACAAAGCTGCTAGAAGCCAAGCTCCTAGTCAAATACTGGCTTTACAAACTTAACACTGTACTGAAATCGAAAGCAGATGCTGATTTATCATTAAATTAGAATATAATCATTTTAAACTTTTTTTTTTTTTTTCAGAAGAAAAATAAGCCATGAAATGAATCCTTTACATAGCAGCTCATCTTTAACCATCCCATCCCTCATCTCTCCCCACTTCATCTCTGCACCCGCACATTGAGTAAAGAATAGATTAGTGGGTAATGAAATAAGAGCGTTTAAAGAAAGATTTGAATTGACTGTCAGTCATGGGTAGGCGATCACATTACCAGTTGTCCATTGCAATGACTTTCTTCCCCATTAAGAGGCATTATGATCTCCTCTCCAATGTAATTATAGTGTGCAAATGGGCCCATGTCTGTGCTGCTAAAAATTGTATTTGTCTTTTCTTTTTCTTGTGCTGGTGCCAGTATGTTGGTGTTTGGAGATATCATTAGATCAGAAAAATCGGCTCTTGGCAGCTCGGCCATACTGCCCTGCATTTCTTGTAGACATGGAATGAAAGAAAATTGCCACCTACACTTGCTCCGTTTGTAGGTATAAATCCTTAAAAACCCTGCACATTTTTATACTGAAGTAGAAAGAGGCTTAGACATTTTAATCAGCCTTTTCCTCTTCCGTGCTCCAAACCTCTGCTTCCTACAACCTCCCTTTCAGGGGCTCCTAAAGGTTGATGGAAGCTGAGGCTGGGGGGAGGGTGGTGGAAGGAAAGGGGCTCTTGAGGCCACCCGTGGAATCTTTGCATACCACCAGGGAAAGTGGGAGGATTTCTTTACACCTCCGCAGGCTCCAGACACCCCTTTCTCCCTGTGCCTCCCAGCCAGCGTCATAAACTGCGAAGCAGCAGCAGCAGCTGGTGTCAGAGAGGAAAAATGGAGAGAGGGAGAAAGAGAAGTGACGCCCTGCTATCTGACTTAGTATCTTCTTTAAATAAAGGCCAGTAAGCAGGGAGGGGGTAGATTACACAGAAGAACGGAAGATACGGCACCCATCCCTTCAGCGAATCACCAGATGGAGCAGATCTAAATCAAGTTCCCTCTGCTATAAATACAATGGAAAACAGGCAGACGCGGGGAATAATAAGCGGCAGCATATTCCGTGGTCAACCTCTGTGGGTAGAAAGGAGTACTATTCCTCCATGCTTTGCATTTTTTCCTCTGAATTCACCCATAAAGGCGCCCAGTTTAGCATGCACCACAGCAGAACAAGCCCCGGCACTAGGACATGCCAGTCAGACCCGTGGCCCTATTCTCATGTTTTCTCTGCAGAGAAAAGAACAAGTTGTATTCAGTGAAAAGTAACTCGTGGGGGGAAACGCTGCACTCTCCTCCAGCTATATTACAAAAGAGCCAGTCCCTCTTAGCTCTGTGATTAAATGTTAAACAAAGGCCTCGTTGGGTTAAAAGCTGCAGGTATCATAATCTTTGAATGGACGGACGAGGGTTTCTTTTGTTGGCCTGTACGGATCAATTAAGCCATCAGGAGGGAGAGACAGTAATAAGACGTGTAATGGAAGGTCTGTGTTCCTTGGGGAACCGTATTAAATTCATCACTGCTTCGCGTTCTCCCATTTATCACTGGCGCATTACAACTTGTAATCAGTCACAGATGTCAGGGTTGGTGCTGACTCTGTCACTCCTCCTGCTTTGACACTGGTTTCAGTTACTCCATAATGCATTTAATATATTTTCCTACAAACTGCATAAATCCTTATGTGAGGATTCCATGTGTGCACATCACATTTAAATAAATAATCACTTATAATGTTATGGATAGGATTATGCATGGGATTTGTTTATTTAATTTTTTTTTACAAAATGTGACAAAACTCAGTTCCGTTTTCCCCCCAACAGGAAGGACACACTGACAACACCTTCCCATTTGAAATGAGCTCCCAGCTGAACACTTCACACATGAAGTGTGATCGTGGGATACCAAGTTTCATCCTCACATTATTAGGTGCACTCCACATGCCCGTCTGCTGCACATTTCTCCAGAGTCGATTTCACACTTGCGTCTGCAAATTGGTTTCGTCCAAACACTGCTGTTGGGGGGGGGGAGGGACTTTTTGTCTGCATAAAGTGCAAAAACATGAACGAAGGTGCTTGATGTTCGTCCCAGCAAATCGCAATACAGCCTAACTTTCCAGCTTGAGAGCTGCTGGGTTGCCAAGGTGAAGTGTGGCAGCAGTTTCAGTCCAGCAGTCCTGTGTGCGCTGACCAAAATACTGCTGCACTGCACCTTGTAATTTCTGTGTGCTCACACAGCCAACCCACAAATTTCACTTTGCTCATTGTGGTCTGGCATGAATTCCAGCCATGCTGTACAGCAGCTGAATGACAGTCCTCTTCTTCACTCGTGCATTGTTATAAACCCTTTCTGCACCTGACTGCACAAACACACCACTGACCTGGTGTTTCCACTTGATTTCCAAATGAGCTGAAAACTGGGGGGAAAAAAAATGGCAATGTTTATAGTCAGCATTGTGACCGACACATAAATTCTCCAGTAATACTGGTCAATAATGAGTCCTGCAGCAGAACAAAATTATTTTGTACACTCAACACCTAGTTGAAGTGGTTATTCATCAGCATCTGAGTTTTGATTCACATCATCTCAATTGCTCCCATAGTTCAGTGATTGGTTTGCCAGCTGTCACACTCAGTCCGCTCTCAGCGGAGGTTTTTGGAATTTACGAGCGCTGTGTTGGAGTAAGGTTGAGGCTTTTGGAGGATTCAGTGTGGCTGCGTGAACAAACTTCTCTCCCTGCCTTAATAAAGCTGCCTTCTTTTTTGGATTTCGTTGTCCCTAGATGATTGATTTATTTTATTTATTTTTTTCTCCTTTCAGCTCATCCCGTGAGTTTAGGGTCGGAACAGCGGATCATTGTCCGCGTGTTGTTTTGGCACAGTTTTTACGTTGGATGCCCTTCTTGACGCAACCCTCCCCAATTTCTACCGGGCTTGGGACCGGCACTGCACAGCTGGGGAGGGGAATGGGCTGTTAGGGGTTCAGTGTCTTGTCCAGGGACACTTCGACCTATAACCGGGACCGGGGATCGAACCACTGACCCTGTGCTCCTGCTATAACTTTAACATGTTGGCATGTCATGATGCCGACTAGTTTCAGTTACTAAGGATGTTAGAACATAGTTCCAGCCCTTCCAGTGATGCCTTGTGGGAATTGCGAGTATGACTAACCTGGTATAACTAATTTGTTAAAATAATACGTTTTACCCTGTTCAAAAGATTTATTGTGTCACTTTGCCTCCTCAGTGTTATGTGTAACGTGTATGTGGGGCTGTGGAGACAGCATGCTGTTTGTGTTTACAATGTGTGTGTTACACTTGTGTTACATTAGATGTCATGCCCCCATCACTGGGATGCCAGCCACAGTCTTAGGCCGGCATGGCCTTCTGCCATGTTTGTTCGGTATAGAGTCAATAAGCAAAGCTGTTAAAATTACGAGTTAAAACTACCAGGCCAGCAGTGGCGTCACTTTTTATCCGGTGAGACTCTGTGCTCATGTATATTAAAATCATTGCAACCCCTGCGTGGCTGTGCTCATGTACAACTCCACGTCCATGGTGAGAATGTCATCCGAACCAAACCCGCATGTTTTAGGTAAGTGCATAGCTCACAGCACATCTCCTTTACAAAGTGTTAAGTGTTTTGTGTTTTAAAAATGTAACGTCAAAGTGAATTCAGCATTTTGCCGCAGAGGTTTGTTTGATGTAATGTCCACATAATTAGCACAGTTGTGAACAAATGACAATAATACAGTTCTGCGATTAATTTACGGTACAGAACAAGATCTTCTTCCTGTGTTTACTTTGGTGTTACCGCCCCAGATCTGTTTAGCCAATGGGCTAAAGTTTACAATCTGGTCTACTGATTCAGACCAAACCAGAACTTCAGGTCTGAAACACAGTAAGAGTGCAACTGTGGCCTAAAGCGCATTTCAAAGGTTTTCCTGCATTTGTGCATATAATCGTTGCTATGAGAATTTTCAAACCACAGGTGACATACATACTGAACTGCACCTGAGCGCCTCCAATGTGCACACACGGAGCACCGGAGCTGCTCTGCGGTGTAGCGGAACCTTCAAAGAAAACCTGGACAACGGAGACGCGGTGAGAGTCTCGCTGAGTGCTGCCTGCCTTGTTGGCCCTACCATATGCTGTTGTTGGAGGAGCCAGCGCCTGGGGAGGATGCAACCGTATGGTGGCAGGAAATACAGAGACAGCAGTATGGCAAACCAAGTCAGAGGAGGGATGGAAGTCTCCTTGCTGCAATACAAACAGCAGAACTAACATGAGTGCATGCAGCATGACAGAGACAAATGAATGAGGGGATAAGAGTGAAAAAGGGTCAGAAATGACCTTCAAACTGAATTACAACGTGCACAGCACTTTATGCTTGTGCAGAGAACAAATAAAGCCTAACATCTCTTAGTACATCACTCTGCATCGGCATGTCCTTCTTCTTCCTTTGCAGCTAAACGTTTTGCTGTGATAAAATCTGTTTTACTCTGAGGCACCACAAGCTTCTTACGGAACTCGGCCTTCGCCGCAATCTCGTCGGTGACACCGCAAAGTCAGTCCCTCCACCGCTTGACATTTCAAAGGCATTTCTCTGTTACACGCTTGAAAAGAATGATGGTGGAGCACTCAGAGGATTGATGAGGCACAAAAAATGCGAGCCAGGAACCAGCCCAAGGAATCTGTTAGCAGCAATGAATGGGCAGGTGGGTAGGTGGGGGGTGGCTCTCCCGTATTTTGCGTGACCTTTTTACAACGACTCGCAGGATTTGGGTGCCATCTGCACCCTCTGGGTGCCACTAATCCCATTGCTGCTACACTCAGCAGTAATGGGAACCTTAAACCTTTGCAACATGGCCCTGAGCACACACTCACTCACGGGACCACAGTCCTTCCTTTGTTACAGCTCCCAGTGAAATACATCTCTATTCTCCCCGTGCATTTATTACTTCCTCTTGCATTAGTGTCCTTGTTGTCTAGTGTGATTAATAGTTAATGCTTACCCTCTGCTTTTCTCTGGATATTTTGTCAAAACAAAACACCTTTTTTCTTGAGGTTGTTTGCCAGATATAACATACTGTATGTCGCTTTGCTCTTCAGTAATGCCTACTTTTCATATATCTAAACAAAAACACAAATTTAATTAGCACAGAGTCATCATTTAGACATTTGCTCTCTGAAGTTGAATGCACTACTTGTATTTATTGTTGCTGCCATATCAGTTTCTCTCCATCTCAAAAAAAAAAAAAAAAAAAATGCCTTCTCAACCAGCACAGTTTCCTCTTTATTCTTTTGTATTCTCTCTTAACCCCGTCGGCTGAACTTTGAAGTGCTCCCTCCTTTCTAAATGAAAGTGCGCTGCCTGGGTGTGTTTATTGACTCACTTGTGCTGTCACGTTCATGCGTCTGTGCCTGCCATGCCCAGGCTCCAAACGGGGGAGAAAAAATAAAAAGTATCTTTTGAGACAGAATGCCCTGCTGAGAGGAAGCCTATTTTAGCTTTGGCCCTATGACAGAAACTGAACATGGTACAAAGAATTATAGGAATTCCAATTATGTATTGGACAAAGAACTGCAAAACACCAAGGATTTATGAATTAATTCTCAGATGGAAACTGATCCCTCGTGAGCACACTCATACATACTCTGTACCACCACCAAAGTCAGCATTCTTCTTGATGTTGGTGATCTATCCTCGGCATTCTCGGTCTCTGGCAACTTAATTTCCAGTCTTCCCGCGACAATCCAGAGTCTGCACCGCGTGTCAGAAAAGGTTTTGTAATTTGTTGTATTTGACACATGCTTCCACAGCTTAGCTTCCTGTCAAGAGGGTTGCAGCTGCTGGAGGTTTTTTGCCTCTTTTTTTTTTTTTTTTTAGGACTGTTCACCTCGTTTTTCGACTGCTCTGTGTTTCCCCTGTGTGGCAAAATCCAAATCGTATGCCCTGACTGTGTTTTGCTCTCCTCGTGGTGGGTGAGATAGAGTGAGTGATCAAAGTCGTCGTCATTGTGGTTGAGAAAAACAGAAGCTTTAGGAAATGGCACAGATTTCTCTCGAGGATATACTCTGTAGACTGCCAGAACAGCTCTTCATTTTACTCTCTTTTGTTTTGTGTGTGTTTTTTTATTTTTTTATGATAATTAGAATTACTGCCAGCACCTTAAAATTCTATGTGCTAAAGATCAATCCTCAGCCATAAAAACAGGGCTCCAAGCAAAACGGCAAAGCGTAAATTGTGACGTTAAAACGCGGGGAAGTGTTTTCGTCCCTGTTTGATCATTTTCTCATAATTTGAAATCATTTTTAGAGGCAGGAGGCGATGACGAAGAGATATGCAGGAAACGCAGAAGATTGACAGTCCAGCAGTAAGAGGAAGTCAAACTGTAATGGGTTTGTGCACAGCGGCTGCCGTGTGTAATATTTTCTCCAAGTTTTTGATTTGTTATTGTGAAGCTTCCATGCAGGACAGGTTTTTTTTTGGTGTGTTATTTTATTTTATTTTATTTTTTATTAAACTGGCTCAAAGTGTGTAAGTGCTTCCCTGAAGAATGATTCATCACTGGTTTGCCGACCAGCGCTTGCCTCCCTAACATATGAACCACTGGAGCAACCGGAAGAGTTTTCTACTCTGTGTCCCCCTGGTTTCTCCCGTTCATTCGTCTCAACATTGATTTTAATAGTTGTAGAGGTGGGGGATGAGGGGTGGGGGGCAGCTTTTGAGGGATGGATGGTCTGCGAGCTGCAAAGTCTGATCTCATTTATACTATTTTATAGCTTACAAGGAGAAACACTATATTATAAGACAGCACAACAACTCTCCCTCCTGGGTGATGGATTGTGGGTAATTGCCTTTGGGGGACAATCAAGGCAAAAGTCAAACTCACATTTCTCTTTTTCTTCAGCACACTCAATGCACATTTTTGCATACTGGCAACAACTCGACATGTGCAAATAAAGATCTTAACACTGAACCCCACCCCCAGCCGATCATCAAATCCGAGTAAGGACACAGTGACCTTCAGGTTTGGGGGATGGGGTGTTTTTTTTTTCTTTCCCCTGTAGGGACTCACCCACTGGACTGAACTCCACCTCTCCTCCATCAAGCGTTCCCATGTTCCCAGACACCGGCGATTGTGTCTTAATGAATTCTTTGAATACTAATCAGGCAGCCAAAGTCCATGGGGCGGGGCGGGGCTTGACACAGACGACATCCTGTATAAGAATGCTGAGGATTTTTCTCCCGCGCTGTCATCACATTCATCACCATTTAGAAAACAGCCCAAATGAAATTGAGGCTTTTGCCTTCGAGATCTTTCTCTTTCAGGCTGTGTTTTCTCTCGTGTTCCTGTCTTGCTTTGTCCATCAGTTGATACTCTTGTTTGTCTCATTATGGAGTGGAGACAATTTGGTTTTGATTTAGCTTGTGTCTCGGGGATACGCTGTGATTGTTTTGTCCTCGCTGACTTCAAATCGCTCCAATTCTGAGTACGTATATTTCACTGCCGAGACCCCTTTCACACAAATCTTTCAGCACCACTGGCCAGAGGTTATATCCACTAACATTAATCAACACTCAACGAACTCCTAATCTTTTATCCGAGTCCTGTTAGCCCCACGGACAAACTTTTTATGGCTCAATCAATCAGACTGACCAGCTCTGAAATGTCCAGTGGTACATGCTCAACAGCACTTGACAGGCTATTCGGTCACTGCAAGGCTACATAAGGGGGTTACAGTGATCAACTTTCAAGAAAAAGAAAAGATTCATCATCAGATTCATTCAGAAACTGAAAATAATTTGCAGTGACCTATGATCTCGAGCAATTCACTCGTAATTTGTGAGCAGGAACAAGCCCTTCTCAGAGCCGTGAGCACTCGAATTGATTCAATCGGGAGACCTATTGTGGAGGAGCTCTTTTGACAGTGAACGGGAGCCTTTATGGACCCATGATATGGCGGAGACCAACTTTTCTGCCTCATCGCCGAGACGACGATAAGTTAATTTTGCTGTGAAGTTTCACAGTTTCATCCTGCAAAGTTGATCTCTAATTCCTCGTCGGTGCAGCAGACCCAGGTTTTATCTCTCATTTTAAGCCTCTGAAGAGAGTCGCTCATGTTCATGAATACTGATTGAACTTTATAAAGCTTTCTTTGCAAGGGAGTAATATAACATGAGGTTGGGAAGTGATTTGTAAAATTGAGCGAGATCGCTGATGATTTTAACCCAAATGCGAATCTGCCATGGATGTAATTTAACTGATATTCAAAAACAAATTAGCCGCCACGTCTTGGTAAAGTCGGAGGTCCCCGGGTAATACTTACTAATCCCAAAAAAGAAATATATAATTTGTTTTTTTGGGGCACCCAATGGGGTCCACTTCTTTTAGATGCTAAAGTTTCCTCTTTATTATAAAATTGGAGGCAACACTAAAGAGCATGAAGATAAGCTGTGCTTAGTTACAAACTCTTAATATCTGTGCTTCTTAAGAAATGTACTGAACTCTTTTTGGTTTTTTTTTCCAGAAACCTCTGAGATAAGGAACTAATTGATGCTGTGATATCAGTCCTGTGTGAATACAGCTTAAAGCAGTAACAGTGGAAACTCACTCCAACCAGTTTGACTGTTGGAGGAAACCCCTGGTGCACAAAGAGCATTGTTCCCACATCTTACTGCATCTGTTTTCGCTCTCCTCTTTTTTTCTTTTTTCTTTTTTTGAAACATCTCAGCGAGAGGCAGTTTTTGCAAGGACTCGGGGAACTATTGATTTTCATACGTCCTTGCTCGCCTGCTTTAATCCGTGGTTTCATGCCTGCAGCTTGATTGAAGCCATATGTTTGTGGGAGGTGTAGTAGAGGTGTTAAGTCTCTATTGTCTGAGGCATAATAAAATGAAAGCCGGCCAGGGCGCCGTCCCGTTTTATTTGAAACCAATAACCGCTCCGTTGTTCATTTTACAGTACGTCATGGTTTTCCACAATTTCCTAAATGAACACATGAGTAAATAAAGAAAAGCCGGGGATTTATTTTGATAATTAGGGGTGTTTTCTCCGTCGTTCTCTGTAATTACCCTTATAAACTGCTTCATTCTCTGCCCACCTGCTATTGCTCAACCGTCTGTTTTTAATCTCTGGGTTTATACTCATCCAACTGGTTTGAATGTTTTATACCTTGAATGTTTTTGATTAGCTTTGCCTTGGGGTTTAACTGACAAACTATGTTTTAACAAGGTTAATGAATGTGCTTGTCAAAACACGAACCAAGTCGAGTCACCATTAATCCCGCGCTCTGACCGGGAAACGAAAAGAAGCAGCATTTTACCGCGGAAGAAAAGTGTCACCATCACGTCTCTTTAGCGAACAATCAGTGTTAAGGAACTGTTGTTTATTTCTGCATCTTGATTTATTACCCGTCGGTGTGAAGGAATCCCTGCAGCATTGTGAAGAAGCAAGGCTGCAGTTTCATTACTAACATTTATCTCAACATAATTCGCCTCAGTTTACCTCAGTGCGCTTTACTGCCGTGTCAGAGGAGGCATGGCAACATAAAAAAATAAGACAGTGGTAAATCTTCATATGAAATGGAATTGGCCTTTTCTTGACATCTGATTGGTTTCAATCTGTGGAATCATCAGGGCAGAAATAGCTTTTCATCCTCGAGCGAGCAGGATAAACCAGATGTTGTATGATTACGTGGGATCACAATACCAATTCAATATCATACAAAATGTCAAAAGCACACACAGTCCTGCACAGCCCCATCTCTGCCTCTCTATTGTATTAGCCCATTGTATTGCTCACAGATTACCTGACATGTTACATAATGTGTCCTCATTTCCACTGTGCTCCTGTTCCTCAAGGGCTCTCAAATGTCATGATAACAGCCTGTGATGAAAGAGGAGAGACGTTTGTGCGTTGTCTTAAACTCACCGCATCTATAAACGGAAGAAAAACACTTGAAGGGGTAACTTTTTTTTTTTTTTTTTTTTTTTTTTTTTTTGCAGCGTTTTGAGGTTTTTAAAAGCAGCATACATCACAGCTAATGAACAAAGGTTCCAGGGGAAAATCCACGTACGTTTTTGTTAATGCTCAAATCTACTGCTCGGGCTTCTAGTGTTATTACAATTCGTCCTTCTAGGGCTTTAGAAAGTGCCTCATGTCGTACTGAGATTTCTACTCTTGTTGAATGGCTTTTTACATTACACCCACACAATGAAATGCTGGGAGCAAAAGTGACCTCTTACTATAGGGAATATTTGCTCTATGGAAGTGAGGCAAGGCTGCTTGAACCCAGTCCCCAAGGACAATAATCTGGCCCAGTGTGTGTCCCAGAACACAGCGTGAATGCACTTTAAACAGAAGCTATGGAGTACTTTGTGCACTTGGCAGTGGGAGTCCATTTTTTGCTCAATCCCTGAAGCGTTGCTTTGTCTTTTTAAAGGAGCCTCTTTGTGTTTGCTGTATGGAGCTGCTCACGTGACGAGTCCCAGTACTGTCAGAGAGCCATTTTGATGTCTGCCGGCGTGTGCGTGGAGCATCCTTAAACATTCATTGCATATTTGAATGCTGTTAACATTCCCATTCGCATAAGATCGCAGTGTCTTTGATTTCCCCTCTCCCCAGAAAGCCTTGCGTTAGCATGTTTGTTGCTCATTGTAAAGGCTAATTAATGCAGGGGCTCATCGTTGTAGGTATATGCTGACTTCTCGACACGTGACCCGCTGTCATGCTTTTCCGTCAGTGGGAGGAGAGTGCTGCTCAACACATCAGACATGACCCAGTTAGAAGAGCTACACTTGTAGGACCCTATAAAGTGGATCCTACCCTGAGGAGTAGTGCCATACCCTTTGGCTTTGTTGTTCTCCTCAAAAGTTTTCTCCTTCTCTCTGATGGATGGATCGCCCAGTCCTTTTTAAAGTGAAATTCCAGACTTGCATGCTGATGGTATGGTGGTTTGTGGGATATGCTCATATTCTATGTTCGTTTTTCTCGCTTACTTTAATTCTTTGAAATTTCAGTAAAATAGGGCTGAATCACTGTCAGTGGTAAGTTGTTGTTTTGTCATATGGAAGTAAAGTAGCTTATTGTCACCATGCTGCATAAAGGGAAAAAAAAAAACAGCCATTAAAATATTGCAAGATATTGCAAAAGCTCATCTTCCCTTTTGACTATGCTGGAAAAAACCAAGGCAAATTAATACCAGTGATGCACGAAGCAGTAGGGTTTCTCAGTAACCAACATGCGTTAAATTCCAGCACTAGTTTCGCACTGAGGTGACCACGTAGAGAAGAGAGAGGCGAAATTGTGCAGCATTTTCAAAAAGCTAGAAGAGCAATTTCTCCTGGGTGCTGCTGAATTCTTTCTTTTCTTTTTTTTTTCTTTTTTTTGGTCTGCTTCCTATTTGACTTTTCCTCCCAACTGAGTGGAGGGGAGAGAATGTCCAATTTGCAATGCGAGTTCGAAGGAGACATGCTTGAGGTCACAGGGAGGCATGAGTTTGTAGCTGGGAAGGGTGAGGCATACAAAAAAATATCTGCCCCCTCGTGTGAAAAGCTCATTCTCTCCACGCGTCTAGAAGATGTTCTCCTTTGAAAGATATTCGCTCTGCATTTAGCACACCCTAGTTTCATCTTGTGTATGTTGTGTACATACTGTGTGGTGCTTCCAGGCTTTAAACCCAATGCTGATCTCCCCATTTAAAACATGGCCACTGCTTAACGAAGCACGAGTCAGTTCTGCTCTTGTAATTGGTGTGTTTATTAATTACCGGATGTAGTCGGATGCTGCGTGACAAATGAACGCTGTGATTAGATAAGACCGGCTCTTGACAGCAGGCCTGTGGCAAAAGTACTGCGACAGATCAATGTAACACAAGCTGCTCTCTCTCTCTCCCCCCCCCGGGCCAGTGATGGTGACTGGACAGAACAAAGGCTGTTTGGCACAGGCCAACAGACCAGCACAAAATGCACATCACTCTAGGCTCGTTTGGTATCAGTTTCTCACGAACATGTCATCATCTGAAGTAGTTGCACATTTGTATCTCATCAATGTGAACTTTAAGTACTTCTCATAAAGTACTTGTTATACTTTGATACAAATTTTGCATTTCCACTGCATTTCCAAGCAAGGGTCCAAAACGGCAGCTAACACATGGAGTCGCATTGCATCTTCTTCATCTGCATGTCTATAACCTTTCCTCTGAACTATTTTGCATATCTTTCCCACATTTCATTCATTTATGCATCGATTGGTAATTACACTAAGACGGCAGCTGGTGTACAACAGATAAAACAAGACCAGCAAAGAAGCAAGACAGCAAGTGAAGGACAAAACGAATGGAAAGTCACGTTTGCCAAATGCAGCCGGTACACGAACGCAATCGAACAATAAGTCATTTGATGCTTGATGGGATAGAGGAGTACTTGTGACTGTCTGACCTTTTCTTGGGCTGACAGTAGCAAATACCAGAGGGAGGAGACATTTGTCATAGACCCCGAACGTCCATACAGAACTTGAAGGAGAGCGTGTTTGTCACCGAGCTCGGACCTTGCAGGCCTGGTCAGTTATACAGCTCCCTGGGTTTGATATGTATACAGTAGCAGAATCTTGTGAATTGTTAGGAAGAACATATTCTTTAGCCAGATCTTCACGGTGATCTGACTTCCTGTCAGTGATTGAGGTCTCCTTGAGGAGGTGCTGTGCAGAAAAACAACAACAGTAGTGTTTGGCAAACTAATAGCGATTAAAAAAAACAAGATGGTCTCAGACGGCTACTTAACATTCTTTATGTAGCTTTGGAAACAAGAAGGAATCTAATAAGTTGACTTTTGGCTAAATAACACTTGAATGACAGCCACTGGCAGCAGCAATCATTGGTATGCTTCACCGTGCACATCACACATCACATGTACTTCACATACTCTCTTTAAATCCCTCCTTTCTCTCCATCTGACTGATTCCCTGTATATCACGGATCCAGAAGACTTACCCGCGCCCCCCACTCACGTTAAATACCCCATCTTCAGCCACAAAAAAACTCACAGGGGAGTAAGCCCTTTTTGAACACCACGGTATTGATCCAGCTTGAATGGCAGGGAGAAAATACACATCATGAGAAGAAAACACCTGCTGCCCATGTCAGGTGGGTGTTGTGTTCAAAGTGATGGAAAATTTCCGCCTCAGCATCCAGGTGTGTTGACAGCTTAGCCACATGGGCTCCTCAGGCTGAAGTGACACAGGGAACAGGTCACTGCATCAGATTAAGGCAAAGAAGAGTAAACTGACACACACACGTGCGAATCGTGGTAAAGATATTATACATCATTTTGGGCTTATATTTATAGTCTTGTGTTATAGTGAAATAGTTTTGGATCATTTACAGCTGTAAAAACTGCTTGATAATCTTACAATGCAGTACTTTTAGTAGTATTAACCCTGTGAAATGGCTTGTTTTACCTGTTTACTCTTTGAGACCCCTGAGCCCTGACGACCGTAGACACCAGTTTGCCAGGAGGTGGTTGATGTGGTTGAATGGGTCAACAAAGCGGATGGAGACGGAAGTTATGAGTCCAGTGTGATCTAACCATGTTAGTTTAGTACCAAACCCCAGCCTAACCCTGATGCGCTTAATCCCGACCAAAGTGTTGTGTTTGCAGAGTTTAAATCCAGAATCTTTCACTGCTGAGGTGGAAAATAAATTGTGTAAAACAGGTGCGAAAGTGATGCAGTTTTAACAAATGCCCGCCACTTCTTAACAAACGCCCTATGTAGGCTATACTCTCCACTCTGGTCCGTCTGGCATCTTCAAGAAGCCGGTGGCCCAAGCAGAGCCGTGAGCCATAGATGTGTGAGCGATACATTCAGCTCACGTGTTGTTAACAAAAAGCAAAGTGTGACTCCTTTAACATTCTTTATTTAGTAGTAAAGGAGAATCCATTACTGAATTAAATAAATGAGTCTGAACATGTAAAAACCATGCGATGTGTCTTAAGTCAGTGGAATTGTGCACAGATGTTTTCAGCTATTCTTACATAATGGCAATGCTACATGTTACATTTATTTTGCCCATGACTTCAGTTTTCTATTCGGAATTTTACTTTTCTTTAAAATAAAGCTAACTTCTTTTAAATAGAGCTAACTTGGTTCATACACATTCTAGACTAACGAGGAGAATTTTATTATCATCACACTAACCTGCTCCTCTTTATTGTGTGAAACCCCACTGAAAATTACGGCAATTGTCTGAACCCCATTCAGCAATTTTAAAACGCACCAAATGCTAAGGGACATCAAAGATGAATATTATTTTGGCAGTGCACCGGCCTGCGTGCCTCCCCAGGTGTGGTTGCTCTTACTCTTCCCTTCCTCTTTCGGATTATCGTCCTCCAAACGGGAATGCCTTACACTAAGCCGGCCCATTCAGGCACATCCCCATTCCAATTCCCCGGCCACCAAAATTCTCCCCAGCTTAGCAGCAGCCCTTTCTGTCTGTCCTCTTTGGCCTTTTCAATGATAACCTTGAATAGTATTGTCTCGGGGCATGAAGGAGGCTAAAGAAATTCCCTGGTTCTTGACAGAGAGCAGGAAAGCTTGACAAAAGGCATCAGCACTCCCAGAATCAGAGAATGTGGAGGATATGAAAAGGGGCCAGTTTTTCTTTCAGGTAAAAAGCGTTGACAGAAAAGGATGGGGAACAATAGCACAGCTCTGATAGAATAAAGCACTTCTCCATGTGCTTTTTAAAGCACTGAAAATGCAATTTCAAAAGTGAGCTCAACTACGATGATGAAATCTGAGGCAAGCAAATGCAGACGAGAGATCGCTATATTAGAGCAGATTTTATGGACTGAACGCTGATGTGTGGGACTGATTGTATTTAGTTGAGACCATATAACTGAAGTCAGTTCATAGAATAGCCTTTCACAGAAGCCATTAGGCCTGAGATAGTCATTCTGATAATGACTTCATGGAGATCAATTGAAACTCGATCTGTGAATAAGTTGTCTGGCCTCTTATATTCCCCGCTGCACACACTCTCCGACCGTTTTCTTTGATTTTTCACTTCCTCCACCAGAGAGAACGATCAGGCATCAGCTGGCTGCCATAGCAACTAAAGTAAGACAAAACAGGCTAAGGTCTTACAAAGAGTGGTTGTTGGCCAAAAAAAAGAAAAAAAACCCACCGAGGTAAACAAACAAACCTCCCAGGCCTGTGTTGATAGAGCAGCTCTCCTGATCCCCCACAAAGCTGAGGAAACGTCTTTTCGGGGATCTTTAGGCTTAACCTGAAAGGAAACTAGCGGTTCTGACAGACACTCTGTGGATGCTGGTGGCAGGTTTCTCACATTTATGATGCGCGATCTGGTGTGATCCATGTCATGTATTTGCTTGGTCTGGCTATAACAGGCTTTCCTCTGCTGACTTCCACCAACTATCCTAATGGCAGCTTAGTGCAGTCCTGCAATAATTTCTTCACGAGATGGCCATCTGCTGAAATGAGCCCCCCTGTCAAAGCTGATGGTGCTGTCAGACAGACAAGAAAACATTTCTGTGGCTCTGGGAAGGCAGGAAGAGCTGAGGCGATTGCATTCGCTGTATTTTTACAGATTTGAAATGTATTTTGTATCAGGATGAACATAACCATTTTTTTTTTAAATGCCTTAAAGGTAAATTTTGCTCTGCTAACTGTTTTTTCTCCTGAGGGGGGATCATCACACTGTTGCTTTTCATGATGTCTAGCATGTGGTGAACTGCTTGCGATTAAAGCGCGTGTGCTTGCTCGGTTTTTCCTAAAGCAGGGAGACACCAGACTCAACTCCAGAAATAATTTATATATTAAACACACATGTTACATAATGCAAAATGTCTGTAATGGGAGGTCGGGAGGCTTTACTAAGAGGTCACTTGCTAATAACACGAAGCCCCAGATCGGGGTGCGTCAGTGTCAGCTTAGGAAATCAGAAGGACAGGAAGTATCTGTCTGCACCAGCTTGCATGCAGAATCAGAGCCTGAGGTATAGTTTCCTCTCCACACTTCTTTCCAGGAGCTTGGCTGTTGAACCTTACTTGAAAGAAGGGTTGTTTTTTTTTTTTTTTCAAGTCTCTGTAATCTTTCTCCTACATCCCAGGCACCAGCCTCCCTCACCTCTGCTTCTCAGTAACCTATATAATGAGTGTGGAGGATGGGATTTGATGGAATTAACTATCCTGGCTGAAATAAATAAATACATATATATCCAATAAATGGAAGCCATAGGAGAAATGTAGGGGCACGTATGGAATTGAATTACACCTTGGTGCTGGGTTTAGGTTTTTGTTCACTGCTCCCACAGCGATTCGTGTTTTTCAGTATCATGTGGGAACATGTGAGTGCTCCCATTGGTTTCAGCCCCTGCAGTGTGGCAGGCTCACTGAGTTTATCCGCACAACCAACAGAAAGCAGTTTGTTGGCTGCCATCACAATGGAACAGGCCTCCTGTCTTTGTTGTGGCACTAATTTCCCTCCTGCCTTTGGCCTTTGAGCAATTTCCAGCGTGAACCGTCATCATCGCCCCCATCTTCATCCTCTGACCTGATGTGGAAACTATGCACTGCTTGTTTTGCTTTGCCCATTCTTCTCTCAGAGGCGCCTGCTACAGAGCAGCAGCTCCTCCTAGTTTCCATCACTTGAACAAATGTGTTAATCCATGATTGAGAATCCCCATTACTCTTGATTTTTCAAATGGGAATATTGCAATTTGCTGAATAAAAAACATTGTCTACGGGAAACAAAACCACATTTTGCCCTCTCCCCAACCACCCACCCCCCCCCCTCTTTCCCCATGGCTGATAGGAAATTCATTTTGATTACATGCTGCTGTATCTCTCTGCATTACACAACACTTGAAAGAGAATTTCTGATTTTGTTAAATATTAATCATGAATACATTATCCTGCTGCTATGCTTTGCAGGCTTCACTGTTACAAATTTGAATCAAAACACATTTGATAACATTATATAACGGAAAAATGTTTTAATGACTGTGTGCGTATGCTCACTTGCTCCTAAATGCATTTTTGTACCTGTTGGAATAGTTGCTTTGTGTGTTCAGCAGGGCTCCACCATGGCAGCTTGTACGGGGATTTGTATCAAATGCTCCTGTGTTATTTTGCTGCACAGCTCCGCTAACAATAGTCATTTCAGGTCTGAAGCCAAAAGTCCTCTGAAGTTCCCTTAATGGTGTGAAGGCGACACGGCTGAGTTGTTACATATGAAAATCCCTGGATCCCCTCTGATCCTGAGCTGTAATGACACAGACTTGGTCCGACCGTTTTTATTATCCCTTCACTCTCATCAACATGCCGGAGTTTTCGCTGAATTGATTTTCTACCACAGGTGCCATAATCAGCCAGCCTGTTTTCTCCCGGAGCCAGGCCGATGACATTCACCGTCCTCTTGGCATTCGGCTGGGGAAAACACAGATGTCTTTTTCACTTTTCCTGCTCCACCTCAGATGTTAGCCAGTTTGTCTAGCCCATCCGCATTTGCATGTGGATTAATTCTCGCTTGTTATCTGGCCTAGATGTAAGTCCTGGATGGCAGCGGTAATCAGGTTGGAAGGCAGGGCTTTCTTGCCTTCCTCGCCTCTCCTGCCATCCTCACATCCTAAAACTGATAGCAAAGCAGACACATCGGAGGGGATTAAGCTAATGTGATGGCAGAGCCACCTACTAGGGGCCCCCACAGGGTAATTTCAAGAGACAGGCCTTGGCATCCAGGGACTCACTTGTGAAGACCTGGCTGCAGGCAAATATTGAGGATATTAATCCTTAATGTAATGGCCTTGACTAGATTTTGCTCTTGTCTCCGTGCGCAGTTTTAAGCACAGTCATAAGTCTCTTTAATCACTGACATAAAGGAGTCCCTCAAGGATTTTCCGGTAGTTTGGAGTTTTACAGTAATTATTGCGTACCCAAAAAAATGCTTGTTTTTTTTGTTTTTTTCCACTGTTGCCTCTGTGAGAAATTGCCAAGCTATTTGCATATGTTCATTGTTCATTTGCAGTGGTTTCATGAGCTGCTGGCAGAGCAGTGCTTTGTTTCGTTGCTGTGGAAATGCAACGGGAGTGTTGAAGTCACCGCCCGTGTCATTTTTCAAATTGATGTAAAGTTTGCTCAGGGCAAAAAAAAATAAAAAATTCCTGGAACAGGTCAATGCTGCTTCTCCATCAGTATCAGCTGGAAACGGTTGATAAGGTGGAAAAAGTTGAGGTGGCACACGTCACTCAATGAGAAGGCAGCATCTCATTGTCTTTTCGGTCATTTTAATTAAAACCTAAAGCTGAGAGCCAGAGAGAATCTAAACAAAACCTGAATTTGAATTTGTTTTACTATGCTGGATATCCGAGTGCAACAAAGACACACACACACACACACACACACTGCTTTGCCTTTTTTCTTCCTTGTTAATAAAAAGATTCTTAAATGATGAAAATCCACAGAGGCAAGGTCTCACAAGAAAACAAAGCAGACCTTCGCCATGGGGTTGAGTGAAAACCTTGATGGTAATAATGTGTCCTTGGTGCAGTTTTCCCCTCGAAAAAAAAAAAAAAGAGCTCTTGTCAGCCTTCAGCCATGTACGGTGTCATTGTTTTGAATCCCTAGTGATTCTTCATGTTTCTGCACTTCCTGTTTTACTGACTGTCTCTACTTCTTTTGTTCCCAGGTCTGCTCATAGGTTCAGGCTGTGCGCTCTATCCACTGGGATGGGACAGTGAGGAAGTACAGCAGACCTGCAATAACAGCTCAGACCAGTTTATACTAGGTAAGACGTCTTACCTGGAAGATCCAACGTGGACACACATCTACGTCCTGCTCAAACGCACCTACATTCACATCCATGCTTCAGCCTCGGCTGCATGAATTTGTCTTGTGCTGCTCAGTGGTCTGGTCCCCCAACAGATAAACCTATCAAAAAGTTGGAAACTTAGAATAGGCTTTTTTTTTTTCTTTCTTTTATCTGTCCCTTGACATTCTGCCTTCTGCAGACTCCAAGCAGACACAAGTCTCTGCTACTGTCATATAGCAAAAGAGACACAATCCCTTGGTGTTTAAAGTGTATGATAAAAAAGTCAACAGAACCTCCTGTTGCTGTCAATTTGTGAAGTGTTTTATAGCTATAAATATGTGCTGAGAATAAGCAGGAGCTCAATTTGTGCTCTGTATTCAGCTGGCATTATCAGGACTATCTCACCCACAGTAATATGCTACTGTATCAGTCAGCAGGCAGGTGGAGGAGCTTTTCAAACTGCTGCTGCTGCTACTGCTGCCCTTTTATTTGATGCTAATCAAATTGGGTTTGGTTTTTTTTTTTTTTTTTTAATTTAATTAGGAGGATTTTTGATGACTTAAATTAACATTATTACCAAACATCAGAGCATGGTGAAATCAATTTGCTGCGAGTGGAATATTTTAATTAAATGTCACAGGTAAAATTTTGATAAAGTTGATCCCATAAATTGGATAATCAGGTGACACCGGGTGCACTTAGATTTGCTCTCTCTTTTAATTTACATCAATATCCACCGTGCTGGAGTTTCTGCCACTTTTCATCTTTGGAAGAAGTTTTTTTTTTCCTACTCTATTCCAAGCACATTTAGATTCGCCGGGTTCATAAAACTGGTTTAAATGAACTGCTGAGTGAAAAGGTGTGGTTGAGTGAGTAGTTAAGTCCCATATGTTATGTAAGTGTCCACTGTAGGGTGTGGCTTCCATTGGATGGAAGAGAGGACATGCTCAGGATCAGAAGTTTGTATTTTATTCAAAAGTAACATTGTGTTGGCACAAGAATCTTTTTTAGAAGCAAGAATGCAGTCAGTGAATTGGTGCTGCTGTCTGTGAATGCACCCTTCATTACACTCTAATTTATTGTGGTGAAATGTGAACTGAATGGGTTGTTTTGCAGCTCACGCAGGCACGAAGCTGTCAACCCTCCCTCACCCTTCCTCTCTGTGAGGCATTCAGGGAGCGTATAGAGTGCAGGGTAGTTCGGTTTCTGAAGCATTAAGAGCCAAATGGTCCAGATCAATTAGAGAAGCTCATGAAAATGAAGTTTTCTCTGGTGTGATGTCCAAAAATGAAGTGAACTAGTTAATTTTTTTTTGGGGGGGGGGGGGGGGGGGGGGGGACTGTGAAAAGTCTGTATGTGCACAATTTCTTTGTGTGGGAACTGAACTGTGAGCTTGCTTCTGTGAAGTGTAAACTTAAACAACCCTGCAGTGAAGGCTGTTGCAATTTGCCCATTAGATTTTGATGTTTGCCAAGCACAAATGAAATGTTTGCCCTGATGTGGGCTCTGTTGGGAAGGTCAGTGGGGGCGGGGGGGGGGGGTCACCAAAACATTGGATGCATTCATTGTGAACCGCAATATCCACAGCCAGGAAATTCAATTTTTTTTTTATTCTCCCTGAATCAGAGCTTTCAACTGACCCTCGCACCACAGAGCTCTAGACAATAAATGTCAGGTCACATTTCACGACAATCTAGTTCTTATGTTTATTAGTCTGGACACATGGGTGAACAAATTCACTGAAAAAACCAACATCCACATCCTTTGAAACGATTGCCAACAAGGCAAAAACAACATTATTCTGTTCTTGTTCTGCTATAATAAAGTCAAGAAATATGGGTTGATAAATGTTTAATATCCATGAACATTGTACATTTTCTTAATAAAGAACAAAAACGGCCAGAATTTTTAGAACTGCAGCCAACACTGCACAATGGCTTCATACAGAAAACAGCTGCCACTGTGTGGGTAGATAAATGTTACTGTTCTAGCAGTTTTTAAATTAAGACAGATATAATCATGATTGATTAAGAATCCCAAGCATATCACCTTAAACGCTGAAATGTACAGTGAGACCTGGTTATCAGCGGGTAATTATGTGTCACAGTCGGAGAGTAGGACACAAACAGAGAGGAGGGTAAACAGACAGGCAGCCAGGTTTCAGTGGTGTGGCTTTAATGAAGACAAAGACCACCGAGGCTTCCAGGCAAACGGGAAGTTAACAGGAGACCACGGCGTGAGCAGCACGGGTTTGAAATGGAAACAGGTGAGCGGGTGGATGTTGGGGAGTCCGGTGACAGGTGAAGGAGGAAAGGTCGCGGGGCATTTGAAGGTAGGCTGGCGAAGAGCAGCAACATGGGGAAGTGAGAAAGTGCTTGAGGCCAAATAAACAGTGCAGAGAGAGGATGTGTTTCAGGTACGCTGGATATCGAGTTTAAATTTTGTGATTTCCTTTTTGGAAAAACAGGCTCTTTGCACATATAAATTGCAGTTAACAAGCGTCTTGGTATCAAGGTGCTGTTCAATGCTGCTGGCATATCACTGCATCATAGTTATTTCAGTTTCCTGACAGGACTGTGATGTTCTCCTGCGAGAACGGTTGATTACACACAAATGATGCATTCACCAGCACAATGGCTTTGAACCTCTCAGTCACAGACATGTTCATTAATCACGAAGAGAGAGCAAGCAGTACTTCAAAATGTAATGCTGCACGTTGGACGCATTCACTGCAGGTGTGCTCAGCATGAAAACTACAGTCCCCAGAAAAAAAAAAGAAAGTTAGTGCTTTTTAAATTAACATTATCACATCTTGTTATTGTAAAAGCAACAGCCACGTTATGAAAGCAGTGCGTGACTGCGACGCAGAGAGGAAATTTGACTCGTATTTTATATTCTTTCATCTGTTGAGTCAAGGTTTCAACAGTGAGAAGAATCTGATATGATTTGTTCATGAGACGTCTCCTCATTCCCCCACCTGGCTCGTAATGACCGGACATAATGAGAAGTGTGGACGGGCATCACATCTTCTAACAAATGTGGAGGCCATCTTTGCATAATAATGTTCACAGTTTAATCTAAGGATAAGACAAGATGCATCTTTAACAGACACCTTGTTTTAATTAGTCTTTGCTTTCAGCTCTTGGTTCAGTTTCAGCATCTTTTGCCGCTGATGTGCTTCCCAACTGTCTGATTTGTGAGCGTGCAATTGCCACATGCCACAGAAGCAGTTTGCAAATGAAGTTAAACTATGTTCGCTGCCCTTGTTTCAACATTGGTTCTTTTTCACAAGAGAAAGGGAACTTTAGTGCCCCCCCAAAAACAAAAAGGGTTAAACAGTTCACAACATTTTTTTTCTCTTAACACTAACACGTCATGACATAGGATAAGAGGTGTAGTGTTAAGAGCGTTTATGATGTAGTACAGACAAAAAGTTATTTTCAAATGAACCCACTCACAGTTTGGTGCAAACGTTTTTCAAAATGGCGCAAAGAGTAAAACATCTTTGCTTTTTTCATGCATTGCTTTGCATGGAGCTGAGGAAATGATCATTAATCAGAAATTACCGTTAGTTTGAATTTATAAAAATTGTTTAAATTTACTTTTTTAAATTGACATTTTATGACTATTTTTTTTTTCTTCTGAAGGTGAAAGAATAAACAAAAATCTTTGTTTTGCTCTTCTTGTCATTTGAAAATTAGGGAACGCAAACTTTGCACCCAACTGTTCCTTTCCTTCGTAATGTGTCATTGTACACCAGTGTCAGAGTTTGTGTGACCCCTGGACTTGTTTCTCTTTCTTTTGAAACACTTTACAATTCAGCCTAAGACAAGTTTTTCCTCTCGTCTTCTTCTGGTTGGACTGATAGTCTTCACCAACAATAACAGTATCGATGTTACATTTTAAAACCGTAATATCCAGGGTGAAAACCGCAGCTTTGATCATTTTAGACTTGTGTTTACGTCTCTTCTCCTTCTGATAGAAAGGCTCTGTGAAGGCAAAGTGTAAGACACGAAACTTCTGGTTAAACCAAAATCAGATCCATTGCTTCTTGGCCCGAGGTTTATTTGTTCTCATTTTATTGAAACTGATTCAATTTTGTGGAGATATCATGCTGTCAGAAATAATAAAGCGTGAAAACTAAAAAGACCCTCTTCAATCCTGTACTTTCCTCTGCAGGTTCCTGCCAGATCGGCTGGGCGTATTACTGCACAGGGGCGGGGGCGGCGGCTGCTATGCTCCTGTGCACCTGGCTGTCGTGTTTCGCAGGGAAGAAGCAGAAGCAGTACCCGTACTGAAGAGAGCACAGGTGGGACGGGGACAGGCAGAGACCTCAGGCAGTACGACAAAAGGGAGCGGACTCTGACTCTGGACTCACTAATCCAGCCCATCAGGCACCAAAGCCGCCAAGTCATTATGGTGCTCTGCACATCATGAGACATGACTGGTCTGACAACTGCAGGGACTGTTTCATAATGCAGCGCGCGCACACACAAACACACACACACACACACACACACACACACACACACACACACACGGCTTTGAACACTAGTTCTCCTGAAAGCTGTTCCTAAATGAAACAAGTATGGACCAATTCTATTTGTAAAAGGATTTCTTTAACAAAAAGAGTATTCTCCCCTTTTCTGTGGTCTTCTCCCTCGCTCATTGATGTTTATGTGATAGCGTGTCCTGTGATGAAGAGAATAGTAATATTGCTTCATTGTTACGTGAAGTGTTTTATGTCTCCTCTTTGTCTCGTCTTTGCCTTAAAACACAAACTGAAATGCAATAATCCCTATAATGCAAAGCAATCCGGCACTGGCTGCCTGCTTCTTCAACTCAGACTCTTCAGATTCCAAAAGCCTAAGCATAGTTTATTTAACACATTCATGAAATATACACTATGTATGATAATGTATTTTATCATATTAGCACATGTTTTGTATTCACTCTTCAAATTATCATTTGTCATTATTTTCATTTTGTAAATAAATGTTTATTGAAATGGCTGATTTCAAGTGTTATTTCAGTCTGAAAACATCCCGTGGTAAGTGGAACACTCACATTCCTTTAAAGCTTTTCCCATGACCTCCTGATCTTGGTAGTGTTCACTACATGTGACACTACACTACTTTTTTTTTTCAGGGATGAGGAGGATGAGGACAGGGCAGTGCTGTGAATTTACCTTTTCCCTGTTATTGATTAGGTAAATCCTGTGACCTCCACTCAGACTATTGGCCTTTTGATCAGGTTACGCAGCATTCAAGCTTCCAGACAATGCACCCACATGCAATCCTATACCCTGGGACACAACACTGACCAGCGATGCATCCATCGGCTTAATGTCAAGGGTTATCTCAAAGTTCCTTAATCCGCCTTCATAACCTTTTCCATAGCAGTTACCGCAGCTGCATGTGTGAGCTGCTCCCAGCTTTTCAGCTTCTGCAAATTTTTTTCCTCTGTTAATCAAAGGAGAGACAACAAACAACACTCTAGAAATTCTTCCAAGCCCAAGTGTACAACATAAGCTCAGTTCTTCTCCGTGCATTTGGTTCTCATTAGCATGCACATTTGCTCACAATGGAACCCCCCCTTCTCCTCTCCGTCTTCACTTGAGAGCTCTCTCTCTCTCTCTCTCTCACTCTCACTCTCTCACTCTAGTGTAATGGCTCCTCTGCATTCTGCACCCTCTCTCTGATCTACTCTGTTGATTGATATCGCCAACGATTGTTGCATAGTGTCAACCAGATGCCTCATCAGCCAAAGCTGACACATTGGGGTCAAGTTGGAGCGTTCCCTTCTTTTAAATCAGCGCCTGAACTCCAAACCGACAGAGTGCACCATGCAATCGGAATTCTTGTTATGCGAAGGCAGCTGATTGTCTTAAAACATGCAAAATGTGTGGTAACTAGGAAGTACAGCTGCTTTCATCAGCTGCTGAGTAAGGGGATATCACAACTGTTAAGCATGATGTGAATTTAGATTAATCAGAGCTGCCTTTAGCCGTGAGCACTCTTAGTCATATTTTTTTAATGCTCTGACAACCACATGTTGATTTATTCTCTTGCTCGTTATATCTCAACAGATGTGTAAAAACCTATGAGAGTATTACCAAAATCATCTGCCTGAATAAATATCGATAGAAAAAAGGAAATATGGCTTTTGTAATTTAGTAGATCTGATGCTCTAGGAGCAACTTTCAAACCCACTTAATGTATTATTGGTTTAGAAATTACAAATATTGAATGGGGAATTTTGTAAAATGTATGATTTGCAAAGACCAGCATGATCAACAGCTAGATCAGCTCTCCTGAGTTATAGGTTGATCTTGAAAGCTCAGTTGAAGTTGGGTTAGTACACACAAGTTAGCCACATGTCTCAGGCTGAATCCAAAAACTACTCTTCTTTAAATATATCCTCGTTAATTTTCTTTTAACCTTTAAGTAAAATGCCATGAGAACGAGAAAAAACAAGTGAATTTACAGTATGACATCATCAGAAAACACCCAAAATGTAAAAAGTCTTTATTTTTTTTTTAATATTGTTGGAGTCTGAATTATTAAGGCATAAAGCCCTAATAATACAGCACCTTTAGAGAGTTCAACCTTGGCAGCCAGATAGATCCTTCCACATCAATTCATTCCCTCTAATTAATTTTTTCCCCAACAGTGCGGTAGCTAGATAATTACTGCCCTTAAGAGCAACTCTGCTTAAAAAGGGATTTTTGCTACAATAACACTAATCTCCATAAAGTTATTGCATAATTGATATTGCTGCAGGATAGCAAGACTGCAACCATACCACACCTGTATAGAAAAATAGTGGTAATAGTGTCAAAACCTGTAAATCCTACACATCATCATCATCGGAGATTTAGTTGTGTGACATACAGTAGAGTAAATAATAACAAAGTACTGTATATACACATGTAGATTTATGCACAGGAAGAGTCAATATGCCCCAACATTTGAGTGGTTAAGCCAAAATCTTTGAAGTCAGTCAATTTTATTGAGTGCTTCACTTGTCCCTGTCCTACTGACAGGAGCAGACAATTGGCCGTATATTTCTTTTCACAAGAGATCTGACAATTGCAGTGCTTCTATGGACGGGGAAGGTAGATGGGAAACTAGACAAACAGCATCAACGAAGACCATCAAAGGCACTAACTCGGAAACCCAGGGAAAAACCGAAAATAAATCAAAGTTTGCTAGTTCACTGACATGAGGAGGCTTTGGTCAGCTGGGTTTTTTAAACTAGCAGTTTGTTGGAAATGTGAACAGTTGGTACCTGGATTGATTCCTGATTACAGCACAGGATTACACTGATCTTTTTCACAGCACACGTTTCCCCGCGTCATAGTAGGAAACCATGTGAATCTAGAAAAGAAAAAAAAATCCACAGCGACTGCTTCAGATACCGAAAGGATTTTCCAACCAATGCTGAAAAAAGCTGAACTGTTTTTGCTGAAATAGCTGAAACTTATTATAGAACTGTTAAAAAAATAAAGCCACAAAGGTGTAGAGGGTGCAAGGTGCATAGAGTAAATCACATGTAAGAGTGAGACTCTCTTGTGCGTGTTTGATACTGTTTCCATGGAGATGAGCGAGAGAGACAGGGGAGATGGGTGAGATACACATTTGTTTATACGCAGACACGTGTCACAAAAAACTTTGCCTCAGAAACAGTGCGATAAATATAAAACTACAGATTATATCTGACAAACGTCTTCAGCCGGAGTGGCAGAAGGCTTCACCTAACACAGTCATATACTTAACGTGACGAAATTCCAAAAAAATGAAGTCACGGTCACGAATTACAAACAGACTTCATCTGGGACTGCTCAGAAAATCCTGGACCCCTCTCACGATGGGGGAATCGGGAGGCACTCATCGAAATGAGAAGCACATCTTCTGAAAGCTGACCATTTTGTCGGCCGTTTTATTGCATAATTTGTCTGTAAAAACTGAGAGAGCAGACGAGAAAAACTAAGAAACAAAAAGTTTAAGAGCAGAAACGGCAGAAACTGGAGTGCTATTAACAACATTTAAAAACTTCACAGAACGTGGTGATGTAGTTCATGTGAAGAAATTACAAACAGCGAATTCCCAACAGCCTTCGTCTGGGTCTGCTCAGAAAATCCTGGAACCCTCTCACATAAAGAATATCAAAGTATATCAATTTCTGAATCTCCGTTATAATGGGGTCCTATGGGAGTTTTGGACTGCACTCTCTCCTCTTCTGGCCAAATACTGAAAGAACTGTAAGTCCTGTTACTATGAGAGGTATACGCCCTGAAAGAACACAAAAATACCTACGTTTTAATGTATAATTTGTTGAGGAAAGATGAAAGTTGACCCAAGAAAAGAAGAGAAAGTGTAAGTGATGTCACCCGCTCTAGCAGGGCCAACATTCTGCAATACACACTAATGGAGAAGTTAAAAAAATCACCAAAAAGTACCTCAAACTAAAAGTGCGATTATTCAAAAACCGTAAAAGATCATTAAAAAGCAGAATACAAGGCTGATAGCTGAAAGTTTGAATGCAGGCCTTACTATTGCCCAACTACTCAAAGCTGAAATAGGACAAAAGCTGAAGAGTCTCTCCATTCATTTGAATGGGACCATAATTGCAGAAAAGTATATTCGATATTAAGAAGCTGAACGGAAAAGTTTGAACGGTGCCTCCAGCTGAAAGTAGGCCGAAGTAGTTAAGTGCCACAAAACGTACGGAACACGGAAATCAGAAGAATAAAGTTTAGAATAACATATACTGTGAATGCACAGTGTGAATTGCACAGGATTAGTTGTATCTGGTTGTAGCTAATAAATTAAAATGAGAACAACAACTTTGTCTCAGAGCAGTAAAATCTACCTCTGGGACAACACCAGTACCCTGAAAGCATGTGTACAGTAATTCAGCCGTTTTATTTCCACCCTGTTAAAAATGCCAGTGACAAAGTTTTAACTTGTCCCTGCTCAAGAACAGCATCCGCTTGTGCGTTGTACACACTCACAGTCCTGAGACTGAAAGATTAAAAACAGCTGGATGTGCAGGGCCTTAAACGCTACGTGATTATCAAGTTTTCTCTTTGCCTTCTCTGACATCACTAATAAAATAAACCTGGTGCCGTTTGCCCGAGCCGCTCAATCAATACCAGATGACGGCTTTCATGATGAAGAACTAATAAACGTTCAAATCCCACACGACCCTCCACTCCACGTTTCCTTCGCTTCATTCCAACTTCTCCACCAAGTTATTTAAAAGTGGCACTGAGGGATGGGAGGGAAGGAGCAGGAGTGAACATGCTTTGGTTTTCTCCCATAGATGTGCAAGTGGCATCAGTGAAAAACGGTACGCTGCAGCCTGGCATTGCCTTTTAT
The DNA here is from genome assembly GCF_033026475.1 of Channa argus. Lineage (NCBI taxonomy): Eukaryota > Metazoa > Chordata > Actinopteri > Anabantiformes > Channidae > Channa > Channa argus. The sequence continues at coordinate 23,883,211 of NC_090202.1, forward strand.
GCTGCTGGCAGCATGATTAGTTCCAAGCCTGCATGGGTGAGACTTGGCTACAGCAACTTTATACTTCCTCAAGACTATAAGTACTAACCTGCAAATTTCCAGAGAACTAAAACTATTCCTCAAACAAACAACACATAACATTGGGATCCTCTCAAAGTTTGAAGAAATGGCACATTTTCCATTAAATACCGAGTAGAGTCCATCAATGGTCCTTTTATATTATTGGGAAACATAAGCCCCTATAGAGACTGAACCTGACTGAAAACCAAGACCAGAGCAAATGTTTGGGGACCCTTCGGAAAACTTGCTGTAATGTGGATTATGAGCAGAGAAGATCCGAGAACTGCATTGTGCGAACTCCTCTCTAAAAACCTGTTCACAACACTGAGGTTCTTTCAGTGTGATCCACCTCTGCGGCGCAAACAACTGCCGGGAGAAACACGCAGATTCTTCGATCTTCCACTAAAAACATGGGAGCACTGGATTCCCACTCTGCTTTTTGAAATTGTTTTTAAACCCACGTTCCCATTATGTTTTAAACAGATGTTAGACCCAATCACCTGCTGCAGAGCCAAAGGTCGTACGAGCCCAGCTCTTCTTTGTCAAAGGTCATAAACAGCTCTCTGGTCACCAGGGTTTATCCAAACACTACTTCAGCTCCTGTTTGAGAACTAACCACACACCAATCTTTACTGTAGTTTTCTCATGGTTTGGGCCAAGTGGTTTTAGGGATCAAACTGAGACAGCTGATGACATCTTACATCACCATTAGTTTTTTTTACATGTGTCAAAAAAGATTATTCATGGTGACAATAACAGAACATTTTCACTATTTCTGCAAACAGGCAGCTGTTTACTACCCGCAGCACTAAATGACAAGCACACAATGTGAGCGTTAGACTGGTGAAAAAGGCTGAAAATCAAAAAGCTAAAGAAGCTGAAGGGCTGAAGAGTGGGGAGCAAACGCCTTTAAAATAACTGGCGGTACCCTGAGATTGTGAGGTAATTTCCTCTGGTAAATTTGTCTTTCTGTGATGTTTTCCTCCGTTGTTCTCATAACACTCCGCGACAGGATTTTACGACAGACTTTTTAGGACTTTACCACATGTTCTGCACGCGTGAACGTTGCACTCGAGCTCCTGAAAACATGGAATAATGATAATACTGTGACGTTACAGCCGTGGGTTCCTGTCTACTTGTTCTCACGTCCTCCTTCCTCTGAGTTTCTCATTTCAATAAATGCAGCTTTAAGGTGCTTCTCAGATTGGGAGGATGAAAGAAGCTGACGTGGGACGTCATTCATGGACTTGTGTGAAATCCCTGGGACTGTTGTAAATCCATTCATACACTGTCAAATTTTTGTCTTTGGACTGTGATTAAAGCTTTGCTAAGAATTTTGTTGATTTTCTAAGATAAAGTTTTTTGTACATAATACACGTCACCTCATCACATTTCAAATACTCAGATTATATTATATTTTATATACACTTTGATATATTCCAGGAGGGATAGAAGCGCTTGGCCGAAACATTGTATAATCATATTGTTATGTCTTTTTCCACTTTTATTAGATGTATTTATGAACTGCTAAAATCTATCACCCACTGACATATTTGTCAGTAAATGATGAATCCGTCAGGTTTCCTTTGTATTAGTAAACGGTAGCTGTCAGTGTGAATAAAGGAGGCGAAAAGCTGCTCTGATCCATCCCCAAAGCCTGTGAAGGAGAAACCAATAAACAGCTCTGAAGATAATGAAGTAAAAAAGGAGGACAAGGTGACAATATGCAGGATAATTATCTGGGGGATCAACATATGCTCTGAGCTGAAGGACGGTGATAAAACTTTTGTTTATGATGCTCAGCTGGACCTTAAAGTTCAGATAAACTTTGGCTCGTCCAACAAAATGACCTTCACCGCCTTCTACGCAGCTTGGTGATCGCAATAGACTGCAGCTTTGCTTCTGTGACGTCCATCGTAATTTGGCCCATAATTGGCCTGAATTGCCACTTTGTTTCACTTCATCTGTTAATTGTGTTTGAATTGAACAACTTTCAGGGGCCCGGCCACATTTTTACTCTTTCCCCCACGAGTTGGATCATTACACTGACGGAATGACTCAGAACATGCATTGTTTCTCTTTCGGATTTAGCACTTGCCATCTTAATTTACCTCCCACAATAAAACGAGTCACCTGGGTGATAAGATATAATAACTGCATACTCCAACAGTAAGTCATAGATAGACATTTGCTTTTTTATTTAGCCACTGAATATTATGACTTTCAGCATTTTAAATGAGTCACTGATAGACTCAGACAGGGGATTTACAACCTTCCCCCCAAAAACAAAAATTCAAACATATTTGATGGCTTTTAATGTGTATGCTTCTCTTAGAAATAAGATTGGAAAGACTACGTGCATTTTCCCAAAGACAATTTCACAAAAAAAAAATGAAAGTGAAATTCAAATAGAGAGATTTGTGCCTAACTTCCACACAGTCTCTCAGCTTTTTTTGACCTTTGACCCCGTTTATTAGTCCCAGACTTATCATTTGAGTCATCAACCTGCTGCGTCAATCAGTCATCCGTTAGTATTTTCTTACAAGAACATGAACACACTTCTGATTTTAAAACTGCTTTAATGCAAAAATAAATAAATAAATAAATAAACAAGCCATGTAAATCTCAGATGGCTCAGTCTGAGTATGAAGCAGGCAAACATGGAGGCCCGACCCAAGGACAGAGACACCTTTATACCGGAGACTGTTGATGTCTTTCAGAGACTTTACTGCCCCACAGCTGCTTCGTGTCAGTCATCTGTCATTTTCAAAACAGCACAAATTAGAAGAGAAGCGTCACAAAGAGTGACGGATATGGTAGAATTCTGTTTAAATGCTCTCAGCACCACATGGGACGGTTTTTGTTTAAGGACCCAAATTAAGAGAAAGCGAGAGGAGGTATGATTGTGAAGGGAATTTAATACAATAATGCAGTAAACAAGGCAGAAAATCACTCAGCACATGGAGGACAGAAAGGGCACATTATAACAAGGCAACAGACTAAACAAAGACTGTGGAAAGGGAGCAAAGTGTTGAAGCTCAGTGAACACAATACAGGCCTGTGGAACCTAAGGAATAGAAAGTTAACCTAAACACTGGAGTGGGGAAAAAAAACAGGGAAGCTGAACATGAAGAAAATGGCAGACTGCGTGAACTAAAACAGGGGAGACTAATAACATCAGTGCCGAGAAACAAAAATACCACAGGACTGATTTGGAACGGTTAATGACAATGATGTAGAGGTGTGAATGTACAAATACAGACAATAACTCAAACAGCGCAAATATACAGAGGCAGGTAGAGCAAGAACAAACTACAGTGAGCACTTAACAGACTTGCAGGTCAAAGATCTGACAGGATGTGCAGGGTTGTCGGATTCATGACACCACAAACACCTACAGCAATGTCTGAGCGTCTGGAATGGTGATATTCGTCTCACTGGTATCACTTCACAAATTCTATGAATTCTATTCTATGAATTTGTGCTAAAGTCGCTCTCCGTCTCTTTGTGTCTCTGCACAGCTTGGCCCTCTGGGGCTCATCTTTAATGACCTGTAATTAATCATTAGCTTGGAGGCCACGTGAAAAGTAGACTAAAGCTGCCTGACACTACTTTATCCACAAACGCAGTGTGTTGCTCAGTTTTATGGACGGGGAAGCTGCTATCTGAGGTGAAAAACGTAATAGATGCCTTAACTCTCAGTTTATTCAGGTTTCGATTGTAGAATTTGATTGTAACAATGACCTTCCTCTGTATGAGCTGACCTTGTAAAGATCACCATCGCTCCTACATTGGTATTAAATTCTTCATAAGGAAGCTCGGATGAGATTTGTGCAGGGCCCTTCTCAAAAACCAAGTTAACCGAGATGCCTTTTTACAGCTTTAAGAGAAGCTGAAGATCCCGTCACATTTCCCCAAACAGCTTGTGCAGCATAATCCAAGAACTCTTGACAAACTGTTGCACGATGCCTAATATTTACCTCATTAATGCCTTTATTTTTCCCCTGTGCAAGACTATTTGCTAATAGGTGCAGCCAGAGCACTGGCAGAGAGCAAAAAAACAAGAGGTAATGAGGCAGATATTACACATTTGAACCCGCTACGCAGCTGTTTGGCTGTGCAGCCCTCGGTTTCTGCTGCACAAGATGTTGGGGGAATTCTGCTGAACATTAAAGGACCATTGCTGCTGGTTTTCAAGTTTTATCTCTTTAAGTACGAAATACGTTCTCTCTTTTTTTTTTTTTTTTTTTTTTTTTGTCTTGTGCTGACCGTTTGCAAATGCACATCATACATTTGGCTGTATTTTTCTTGTAGGTCCCACCGGGCCACTGGTTTTTCATTCGCAGCTGCGTGTTGTGCGACTCCGTGTTGTGAAGTCAGCATCATTTTAGTCAGTATCACATTATCAATTCACAATGGTCCACGGCTTAATATCATAGTGGGATTTTCTCGTGGATATGAATGCAAACGAAACAACAAATGGAACAGTTCGTTAACACTGAGCCATAATTACTAGTTTCTAGTTGTAGGAATGTGGTGGTTAAATCGTCTTCGGGGGGAGTTTGGATTTTTGTAATATTTTGTGTCCCAGAATTGTTTTTTTTCACCCAGCTTTATTTGATGTAATATCTTGTTTGTAATCATGTCTCTGGTGTCTGGTATGATTAACTTTCACTTCAATTAACAGATCGATTAAAGTAGAAATTTTATGAAGATTACTTTTGGTGCCTTTTTCCCGACTCTTGGCCTCAATGGAAATGAAAGTAAAGCACATCTGGACGTGACTCTGTCATGACTAAATATTGTCCTGCAGGCTTGAGAAACCAAATGTGCAATGATACAGGCAGTTTTCGACAGATGTTTTCCACTGCTCGTGCTCCTTCCTGTAGGTCCTTCCTGTAGCCCTACCTGCTCTGTTTCCTGTCTCCTCCAACTTTATGTCAGTGACTGAGTGAAAAACTCCATTTATCAGAGGAACGAGCCTAAATGTATGTAGGTTTCTCTCTGCTCGCAAGCGTCAATTTCTTTCGTTAAAAAGAAAAAGACAAAAGAAAACGTTCGCCCGAACAGGGACTTGAACCCTGGACCCTCAGATTAAAAGTCTGATGCTCTACCGACTGAGCTATCCGGGCTCTTGTTAACCCAGTGGGATTTTTACGTAATGCTTTCGTCCTTCTATAAATACATGTAAATTGGTGGTTGGATGATCCGTAGGTTTGAACGTGACCAGGATGAGCAGCAGGCCCACGGGAAATGGATGGATGACGCGCTGAAACCTGCTGTTGTGCTAGTTTTACAAGGAAGAAAGCGCGCACTTCATAAAACCTATTTTACAGGCTATAAAGGACTAAAATACCTAGTATGACACCTTTTTTCTGATGATGCTCTTAAAAATAAACAAACAAATCAAACATATACGGGACTGGATCAAATTTTTCACTGGAAGTGGGGAAGAAACCACCATTTTTCTCTACAAGACACGTAGTGTTAACATCATTATTATTATTATTTCCAAATGAAATAATAGACTACTAATTTTAATTAGAACTCTTTCAACAAATAGTAGAAATGGCCGACCAAAAGGCCGACTTACATCTTACAGTGTCCGGCATTTTCACAGTAAACCAATTGTGATTTGAGAATACATAGGATAAAAACAATTGTTTTATTAGATGTGACCCATAGGAGGAAATTTTAAAATAATGTTGGTTTTAGAGATTATATGCTACTGCCATCCACCGGTCACGTCGCGCAGTACGTCTGTGCGTCGCTCCACGTCATACGACAATAAGGAAGCGGCGACCAAACAAACAGCACGAGTGCAGGTAAATGGATTTTGGTGCATAGTCTCAAAGTGAATTTTGAAGACTAAACCTGCCCCACCGCTTCCTTTCGTCCGGGCTAGTTTCTGTAGTTGTTTGTGGTTTACGGAGAAGCTCCATGGAAGTAGGTCCATACTCACTCATTAAAGTCATCGGTGAAGGCTCTTTCGGTCGGGCTCTGTTAGTCCGGTGCAAAAAGAGCCAGGAGAAGTATGTGGTGAAGGAAATCCAGCTGCCAAAGGTATGTGCAAACAAGGTTCCCCTCAGTACAGCAAAATAACATCCAGATAAACATAGAAATAGATATTGGATTTAGACTACATCATACTGTATTTGACTCTGCTGACTCTATATGAATCCAGACTGTAGCCTGGGGTTGGATATGGAAATGGTATTTGTAATGTGCTGATAACCTACCAGACTGCTGCCTGCATAATAATGTGGAGGCTGTTTGTTTTGCATAATAGAGAATGCAATCATGCTCATATTTGCATTTTTATAGAATCAATCCAAATTGGAGAATACGAGGAAAGAGGCTGTGCTGCTGTCCAGAATGAAACATCCCAATATTGTGACTTTCAGGGAAGCATTTGAAGGTACTCACTGAAGTAAATTCCCTTCAAAATCCATGTAATGTTTTTTTTTTTTTTGGACCCCTGTGCCGTACTGTTATTATTGTTTGGATTGCAAAATAGGCAGTGTGATTGTGTTTGCACAGCTGATGACCTCCTGTGTATTGTTATGGAGTACTGCAGTGGAGGAGACCTGCTCGGAAAGATTCGGCAACAGAAGGCCGCACAGTTCTGTCTTGATGATGTAAGCTAAACCACTTGCATTTATTCTTACTTCTGTGTGTCACTGTTTTTATGCAGTTAGCTTTGCATTTTTTCATTCGTTGAATGTTTTTCTTTTTTTTTAATTTCCAGATCTTGAAATGGTTTGCTCAGATGTGTGCAGGTGCAAAACACATTCATGATAAACGCATTTTGCACAGGGATCTGAAATCCAAGGTGCAGTATTTTTTACTGGTGTTAAGTTTATAATTTATCTTAATACACTTTACTTTACATTTACTTAATCTTAGAAGTAGTATTGTCATTTATAGTTATTCACAGAAAAAGCCCTATGAACCCAGGAGGAAGATCAGATCCTCGTTTCTCTGAATCAAAGGAAGAAATCAATATTTTATTGGTTTGTTGCATGTTGATAGAATCTCATCAGTGTGAGCGCGAAATGAAATGAAAAACGATAAAATTGCTGATCAAGATATGATCACAACATTATCTTTCACTTCTGGGTAATAGCCTCATTTTGCAACGGTTGACTGTTCTTATTCTTGCTTCATATTATTTCATCACTTCTTTTTCATTTCCTTACCCAGAACATTTTCCTGACAGATAATGGGACAATCAAACTTGGGGACTTTGGTTCAGCATGTATTCTGAACAGGTACAGGAAGCGAAAGGACGCAGTTGATAGTTTGCCATTTATAAATGAATACGCTTTGTTTTGATTTGCTGCTGTTACATTTCAACAACCACTTATTTTTTTGTAATTGTGTTGCAGCTCCAAGGCCTATGCTCATACATATGTTGGGACACCATATTATGTGGCTCCAGAAATCTGGGACAACAAACCATACAACAATAAGAGGTATGATGGTAACTTTCCCTTCCTGGTTGTTTAAGTTGATATGGAAAAAGACCAAGTGAACATATAACCACATGAACCATGTGCATGTGGGAAAATTGGGTTATCAAAACAAAATGTGTTAAATGCATAAAGTAAAGGTTTATCCTCCCTATATGTAGGAACACATGAGGGCATTTTAAAAGCTAATATAACATACAATTAATATAGGACAATGCATAGGGCATGTCTGTATATTACTATTTACAAATACTATGTACACACACACCCTTGGAGCTAATGGCCATAATAATTACACTAAGATGAGATAGGATACATTTTATTGATCCACATGAGGCACATTTAACATTACAGCAGCACAACAAACAGGCTAGATAATCTAGGTACACAGGAACAGGAAACAAGTGGGTAGATAAAATTAGTTCATATTAATCAGAGACATGAATGCACCCAATACCATTACTCTAGACTGCTGTGTATACATGTAATGTAGGTTGACTGGGTTTTGAAGGCATCGCACACAGTGTACCACTTTGCTCAAATGTATAGCAAATATAGAAATACTGTATATATTAGTTTTATTTATTACATTGTTATTGCACAGATATAAGCAACGTTTTTAAAACTCCTCTCATTTGTGCATTAAAGTGTAAAGTGTGTCATCATAGCAACAACAATGATGAGTTTTAATAACATTCTGTGATCTCAGCCCAGCAGCGATTATGTAACTCATGCGTGGGTTCACCCATCTTGTGTCCCGTTGACTGTGCCAGAACATGACACGTCCGGTGCGAATGAATAACTCTCTCCTATGTTTATGTGTTCTGCAGCGATGTGTGGTCTCTGGGCTGTGTTCTGTATGAGCTCTGCACCCTGCGACACCCGGTACTTCTCTTTACTTATGCTATAGGTTTGACTCTTGGCTCCAAATACGGTGAAATAAATCATTGTATGAAATACTTCTGCCGTCTTACTGCACAGCGTGATACTGCAAAGCAGTGTTACACAACGATTAAGGCCAATATCTTCAGCTGGGTTAAAGGATCTGCTGTGTATTTTTTTTTTGTAGCTCGGATATTTGTTTACTTGTCCTGGAAATCCTCGCACCTCACTCTTGTTTCCAGTTCCAGGCGTCCAGCTGGAAGAGCCTGATTCTCAAGGTGTGTCGGGGTGCGTACCCTCCCCTCCCACACCACCTGCCCTACGAGCTGCAGTATTTGCTCAAGCAGATGTTTAAGACAAACCCAAAAGACAGGCCGTCTTTGCACACCATCATTACGTCTCACCGTGTTTCCAGGCTCCTGCGTTCACATCTGCCTTCTCAGGTACGAACACCCACGAACAGCCACCTTAAAACGGAAGTGACTTTATGACAGCCAAACTGCCACAGTGACACACTGTCAGTTACGGAGTTTCCCCAGTTGTAGTGAGACTGAGTAATCTGACCTTTGACCAGTTGCTGTTAGTTCAGATGTGTCGAGGAACTTATTTTATGGGCTTGATTTATTGCACTGCTTTAAAACTTACGTACAGGAGATGGAGACGGAGCAACGGGGGATGCGTACAGGTCGGTGGAACAGAGAAGAGGGGAAGAAGGTGGCCGATTTTCTGGCAAAGAAGACTTTAATACAAACATCAACATTCGAAGGTACAAGCCAAGTTAACAGTGTTGTCACAAAGAGAGATATATTGCTGCAGTTGTGGTCTGCAACGTCAGCAACGTGACCTGAATTCTCAATGATGCCAGGCATGAATCTGGATGTGGTTGTTAGTGAGAAAGTACAGAAGGCATCCATTTCAGAAACTTTAAACACATTTTCAACACAAAAATGTAACTCTTCGCCCCAGGTATGGAGTTTTCTGAGGATCGCTGTGAAGCCAAAGAGCCTGGCCATCGAAAGCAGTGGGCAGATAAGCCATCGGACACTGTGCTGCAGGTGTTGGGCAGTGCCAGCCTCCTCTCATCTGACAGCATGGCATCAAACACCCAGACACCCACATGTTTTGCTCCTGACAGTAAGAGACATTGCAGAATTTCCTGAACAGTAAAAACAGTCAAATTTGCAGATAGAATTACAGCGCGAGACTTGTGTCCCTGTTTTTCCAGATGTGTCAGAGGACAGCAGGCAGAGGAGGCGATGGCAGAGGGACCCTCCTGAGAGGCTTCTGAGTTTGTTGGAGAAAGCCCCATTGAGCAGAGCCTTCAGCACCTTTTTAATAAATAGAGCAGGTCCGTTATTATATCTGAACCTATGCTATTTCAATAATAATTAAACAAAACAATGGAAATTGGAGCTGTTACATCTCCTACACGAGTACTTCCATGGAGAGAATTAGGTCAGTGTAGTAAATGATAGACACCTGTGGTGTTGTGTGTAACTTTTCAGGAGATGACCCTTTAGTAGGACCCCTCTCCCAGCCACCATGTGATGAGGCTGACGGCCCTGAGCCAGAGGTGGCCGTGGATGAGGAGCGGCTCCAACCTCGCTCTGATGACGAGGACACGTAAGTAGCCCAGACTGTGTTTAGCATGATATTGCTGATAATCTGTACAGCGTGGGGCAGAACGAAATGAAATGATTTGAGTCATTCCTAGTGTACCTGGAAAGGGCCACTGCAGTACTTTTGCAGTAGCTTCAGCGTACTATGTAATATCGATGTACAAATGCAAAGGTCGGACGTGTTGGTTTAAAGTTTAAAGCTACTGTATGTGAAAACAGAGGTAAATGAGGTATTGTACTGTGTTTGCTCTCTTCACAGAGACTTTGAGGAAGAATCTCCATGTGACTGGATACGTGAGGCTGAGAAAATGTTTTCAGAACACTAAAGCCCCGCACCATTGCAGCCTACACAATCACAAGGCTTATTAATGTTTACATTTGTTAAAAACACTAAATCTGCACATGCACAGGACAAATCCTTTTCTGCATGTCTTACTGTTTATGATGAGGATCAATGCTTATATCAGAGTTCACCAAAACACGGTTAAGCTCACTTGGTAACAGTGAGACAGGCTATTTTTTACAGTGTACTATTTAAGCTCCGCACTAATACTTTGTAAACGGGAAGACGTTTTTAATTAAAATGATTTCAACCTGTTGCCATGAAACCTTATTTTGATTTGAACATCCGCTCTACAGGTCACCAAAGATAACATTCCTACTAGATTGAGGCCGTTTGAAAGCTCTTGTTTGGCTTGTCGGGGAAGCAGGAAATATTGGTCTCGGTGGGGTCACACCATTTTTGAGCCTCCCCCTGCCGTTTGATGTCCGTTTCCTTTGCAATATCAAGAGTAGACTAAACACGGTCAGTCACTGATATTTTTTCTTTTGTTCTCTTACAGAGACATTCACAAACCATACATCTGCCCCTTTAGCAGCTGTGTTATTTTTAATTTGCTTTGACCACAATGGCTTCGAAAGATGACAGTAGACTCATTATCAACCACTAGATGGAGCTGAAATCAGTGATTTGAACCTTAGGCTGAACTAATTTCTAATTAGTTCATATTCTAATTTAGATATAATTAACCCCCCTTTTTAAATATCTGAAGTGGTCAGAAAAGTCCATGAGTGCTTGTTCTACTTATGTGAACTTAGAGACTCCTTGGTACCCTGACAAGGAGGTTTAATATAAGGGAACAGCAGAGCCTGTTATTCTCCTTGTCCTGCCAAATTTAAAGCTTCAGAGAATTGAATAAAAGCCAAAAATAGCTTAACCACACACGAGCAGAGCAAGACAAAAACCTAAGCCTCGCCCATGACAGTTTGGCCTCAACAGGATGCTACAGACGCCCGAGTCACTGTAATGGTGCTGATTCACCAACAGTCATACTAGAGGATGGATTATCCTGCTCCAAAAGTTCCTCCAGTGGCTGAAGCCTCCTCGTTGGCTGACAAGAGGACTCTTGTATGATAAAGCCTTTTGCTATATATCTGCCCATGATGTTTCATATTGAGGAAGTTTAGTGCTGTTACTTACCACTTATCTTGAAACCACACTAAAACCCCCAAGGTTTCATACTCCAGCCCTGCTGCATTTCCCTTTATACATCGAAAGATGTCCATGTTCAGTTTAGATACAGATGTAGCTGAGCTACAGCATCATAATGCTGTGTGTCCTGCAGATAGGAGGGTCTCCCGTCAGGGTCCGTGATGGGCAAGACATTTTCTTTAGCTCAGTCATCTAATAAGACGGGGAATAAGCGCGGGAGTCTGTTTTTGAAACAAGTTTTAGATCGTTTTAAGAAGAGCTGAAACATGTTTGAAAAGTGCAAAAAGGGGAAAAAGAAAAAGAATCTGCAGACGTTCAACATGAAGGCATGAAGGCTATTGATGCGCCAAAAATGAATGTGTCTCATTTTCACAGGCCTTTATATTCCTGATCATGCTGTTGTTGTTGATCGAATAGCAAGAAATACCACAGGCTTTGGTTTTGTACATCGCGTGCAAGTTGCACCTCACGCAAGACAAATCACAGGAACCGAGATACACTGATGTAGCATTTCCTCACTCGGCTCATCTCACCTTTTGCTCATTTGAAAACAGCCTACATCCTGCAGCTCGGCGTGCAGTAAGGTTTCAGCTACATGTAGCCTCTGCTCTGACTCAGAAATACTTCACTGATTTTCTTCTGCTCATCCTGGCGACCTGATAACACACAATCAAGCAACTTCCACTCGTGTCCAATGATGCACACAAGGCCTTTCGCTGTGTCTTGTTCTAGGAGCACGTCCTCACACCTCGACCTAGGTTCTGCCATCAGCCTTGATGAAATATTGACTCTTGTTATCTTGAAAATGTAGCCTTTTTTTTTTCTACCTGTCACAGAGCCCGTTTTTCTAGTGTGCGTCTCTTGTTTCACAGAGGAAGAGCTCTGCAGATGCAAGATGACCCAGTGATCCCTGTCTGGCTTCTGATGCTTACAAATGCAATTTTTAGAACAAACTGTGAAACCATTGTTTGCACAGCTCCACGCCCGTTATCTTGACGTTCCACTACATTAGTTTCAGCACTGTATTTGAGTTCTTGTAGTCATTTATAGCCTCACTGGTTTATACCTCACGCAGTGAAGGGAATAATGAAAACGTCCTCCATGACTCACCCAGTAAGAAGAAGTGCTGTTTATTCGTCGCAGGGAGCAGCTCTTCCTGCAGCACTTCAAAGTTCTGCAGTCGGGAGTCTCTTTGCAGCTATAAATATGAATACTGTCATTGTTATGATTATTACACGCCCTCAGCAGTGACCCTCCATTGTCTGCTGCCAGTGTTTTGCTGCTCTGGGTCAGACAATAAGAGACTGACGTCGCCAACTGGGGTTTCTCATGCAACGGCCACTCAAAGTAAAAAAGGTCAGGAGCAGTTAAAATTGGGTTCAGGGTTTTGCAAAGCGGGACAATGTAGGCTCTGTAAAGCTTGTTGGGCGTTTTGAAGCTTTTAATGCTACTATTGTTTGTGGCTCACTGTTGTCTTGTGGTGCGATCTACCGTTAGTCAGGGCCACAGGGCCCGTTGGTCTGTTCCTCTGCCATCCTTCCTTTCACAATACTGTAACAGCAGACGAGAACTTCAACAGAGGTCACGCAGTAGGACTGTGAAATTGGCAACCGCAAACTGTTAGATAACAAAATTGAAGCCTAGTTCTCAAAACCTAAAACTGGTCTCCCTTTTCTGTGTGACATGACTTTGAACTCCTGCTTTGAACACACTGATCTACATATTGCAAACATTTTAGTGTCTCAATCTAATGCTACTCATGGTTGTTCCTATCTTCAGTTGCTTCTCTGTTCATATTGTAAAATATCACACCACCCTCGTCTTCTCGGCTTTTATAGCCTGCAAAATGCCAGAGTATAAACTGTGGTTTTGAAGAGTGCAAGTTGTTAAATCGGCTGCACGTTTGATGCACATATGCAATGAAATGAAGAGGCAGGGCTACAGCACAGCTACCCTTTAGTCAGGCAAACAGTTGTTGGGGAAGATTTTCTAAACCCCTCAGTGTGTTATATTTGCCTATTGATTTGTCAAAAAGCTGAATACTGAGCAGGGGGTTTGGCAAAAGGCCTTAAATCATCATTTACGAGTTTTGTTTTTCATGTGAATGATTTGATTGGTTGGGAGGAACATAAAGCTTCATTAATGCACAAAATGAGTGATACAGACTCATTCAAGCTTGAAAAACGTACTAATGCATACAAAGCTCTGGCATGAATGAAATCATTCAGGCTTGTGATTCTGTGTAGGGGCACAGTTAGGATTTATAGCCGAGCGCATCCATACTGCACAAGTTCTGACGAGAAAGAATGTTCTGTAATTAAACAGGAAATGTCTTAATCGCTTTTGCCACTTCAACTTCCCGGGCACAGATATCTATGTTTGCATCACAGTGTGGACAGATGCTTGTGTATGAAATGTGGCCAGAGCTTTCAGGTTTAGGCCCGTTTATTGTGCTTCAACACTTTAAAACACCAGTAGTCTCTAAGGAACAAGTGATTTTAGCACAGATTCTGTTAGAAAAGATTTTCCAGGAAAGTTTACCCATCAACGTCATTGATTACCACATGTCTGAAAGAATTTCATATATTCTCGAAACCTAAAAGTTGAATTCGAAGTACTTAGTGGAAAATAGTAAATGGCAGAGACTGAATCCGTTTTAAACATCAAAACACCCAGAAGATGGTTTGCAGAAGTTTAAAGTCACATGCAGTGTTGCAGCGTTTTTTGATAAGGAGCTAAATTACACTCTTTAACTTTTAATGTTCATGTTCTAATGGAAACGAGCCAAACAGCACAGTCAATATATTGTCGTTGAGTTGATCATCAGGGTTCTCGTGTTTGATGTGTGGTGAAACATCTTGGTCTTATCTGTCTGCTGCATAGGGCTAATTCTGTGGTTTGTTTCAGGGCAGTGTAGATAACCTTGGGGGTATCAATGAGCCACGTCCTTCCCACTCTGTGGCCACAGTGTCAATAAATGAGGGACCCTGGTTCAAAAGGATGTGGAAGTCGTATTTTAAGTGCACCATCTACATCTAAGAAGCCCCCAGTGCTCTTTTGGGGAGAGATAAAGTGAACTTTTAGATTAGACCTGTGGTTTTTGGACAGGAATGGGCTGAACTGAAGAGGACATCACCTCACTCGGGAAACAAAGTGGGATTTTCTGAGGTCACAAGAGATTGAATTCTTCAGAAGGAGGGGAGGGAATTTCTATCGTGTGGTCTGAGAGGCTCTGTAGAAATTCCTCATAGGGAACATGCAGACCACAAGGCTGACCCGTGAACATCATGCTACTCATGTGTGCTTACGCTATGGAGTGTGTTGGACATCTGTTTATGAGTCTGTGCTGCATGCCATGATGGTGATTTCAAAGAAGAAGAGGTTCATCCAATAATTTAATCAGAAGCTCCAAAGAATTAATTGACCAATAACACAGCAACTCAAGTTATTACGATCTTATTGATATAAGATGTCGGACTGTAAGCATTTACAAGCAATCCAGTGTTGCTAAAAATACAATAATAACACACGGAAATGTAAAAATGCATTATGTGTGGCACTTGACAGTGTAGAGGGTACAGACAAACTACCTACCATATGGGGAAATGTTGTTCTTTACTGGTTGTATGTGTGAGTTTTGCTTGGTTTTTGGGTTTTGGTTTGACCTGGTGACCCTTTTTCTCAATAGACAATACACTAACACATTACAATGCTGTGGTTAGAAGCTGCAGCAATGTGTTCACATGCAGACACTGTTCCAACCCTGCCGGGGTTTTTTAAAGGAAGGGCTCCTAGCTAAGGAAACACCGACCTGTCCCATCAAGTGGAACACGGCTAATCAGAATGAAACACTGTGATGAGTCAGGCTGATACATTTTCATGTTTTAGAAAGACTGAATATTCTTCCAGTGCACAGTCTTCTAACAGACTGGGATGAGAGTTTCATGAAAATTACTCACAGAACAGTTAACCCCTCTTCCCACACGTCCCCATTTCATGCTGGGACATGTGGCTTCATGGTTTGAGAGGAAACTCCAGATATACGAATGTAGTGTTTCACCATTTAAAATGACGTCCCCGCAGACATCCCACACGCACGCAAACAGGCAGGGTGAAAGATGGCAAGTGACATTTCTCCCCTCGTGCGTCGCTGAGTAAAATCACACCACTCGAGGCTTGACACCTCCAGTCTGAGCCGCACTGCAGCCGTCCTCCACTGGCCATTTTCTGTCAGATCTGTGCAGGAAATCTTCAGCTGGTAAAACTGATGTCAAACGTGCTTCGACAACAATTCCCAGGCACAGACAGGCCCCGCATTTTTGCTGGAAGAGCAAGAACAATGACAGGCATTGTGCACACGTGTTAGAAGTTAATATTTCCTTACCACAGTAGTGAATCTATAATTTAGAAAACCAGCATGGGCTTCCTGTGGCAAACACTTATTACACCATGCACACTTGTTGTACTTGACGACGTGCTGCTTGTGCTCTCGGTTTTATTCCTCAAACATGTTATGCAATCAAGAGCTGATCTAGACAAATAGCTCCTACAGGGACTGATAACGGCCTGTTTATGTGCTGAGGCGACCAGGAGTTAAGGAGGATTACATGTGACTGGTCGGTGCAGTTATTTAGTGTGCCTCCCTCCTTGCAGTCGCTGAGCTCATTCTACTGCTGATTATTAGTTTAGTGCTGCCACTGATTTTTTTTTTTTTTTTTTTTTGCCTGAGTGAGGCTGTTGTGTTCTAACAAGAGAGATCCTTTATTTTTGTCTAACCACATCCTGACAAATCGTTACTTAAGACACTGCTCTGTCTCCGGCATTGTGTGTTTTTATAGCCTTCTCCTTCCCACTCAAGAAAATTGTCTTGCAAGCAAGAAATTAACCGGCCCCCAAACCCCTAGAGGGTGACACACTTTTTATAGAATGATAATGATACCTGTTTACCAGAGTCTGGGAATGTGATTATGGTGTAATTGTGGGGAAATAGTGGAAATATTTTAATGGGTAACGACAACCATTTCCTTCTATATTTATTGTGCAAGTCTTGCAGTGAATATGGTTGATTATCTTGTATGGCGACCCCTTGGCTCCTCCCTCCTCAGATCCGTTTAGTGAGATCAGTGCTTCCCTTGTCATGTGATCCAGAGCTGTGGAGGGAATCTGGGGATGAGGACCTCACCCTGGCCTAACCCCCCGCCTATGTCACTCAACCTTCTTTACTCTGAAAGCCCACAAACACAGAGGCTCCTGTCAACGGCCCCCGCTAAAGATGTCTCCTGACACGAGTTCTCAGCACACCAGAGGATCTCAAGTCAGTCGGGCCTGACGGAACTTCAAAGCAGCCATTAGAAGGTTCACTGGAGAGAACACGCTGGATTTACCACAGGGGGATAGCAACCTAAAGCTAAAGGTTGCAGGCCACAATCAGGACTTGGTTTAGTCTTCACTAAGACTTGGAGATTGGCACCGACTGTGAGGACCTTGAGGAAGACAGCTTGTCAGACCAAACACTGGTTTTGTTTTGTGGTGTTGGCAGATTACAGCAGTGACATCATTTAACATGTGATTTGTACTTATTAGGCTTATTTGTTTGAATGTTTCCTTAAGTTGACACTCAAAACCTTAGAAGTGGAGAAGCATGAAAGTGGCATTTTTGTTCTTACTTACTTCATCACTTACACGATAACATTTCACATGACTTCGGTCCATCTACTAATGTACAAGCTCGCTTTGATGTATGCTCTGATCTAAAATTACCAGAGTAATACAGAACAGAATGCATGTGATGAGACGCAGCGCTGCATCTGTATTTTCTCACTCCGCGGCCTGCTGGGAAGGGGAGGTCAGCCTGATTAGATAACTGCCGTGCATGCCGGGGAGCCAGCTGGACTCACGTGAGGGTCCAGATCTCTGATACGGTCATTTGTGTGCACATAACTTCATCTTCTTTTCATTAAGCAACATCTGCATCTGTAAAATAGGAACAATTACGAAAAATCTAGAAGTTAAGTCATTGTTTACAGTGTATGAGGAAGGTGCTGTTTGAGGATGTGTTTAAGGATGTGGAACTATGAAGCTACAATTGTTTTAACTTCCCATATTCCTTTGCTATTGGTGAATACTTACAAGTAAAAAATAATATATTAATGTGGTCATTTTAATAAATGTATTATTATTTAAGCTGTGATTTCCTATGTTAGTCCCTCTTTGTGTCTCCCCTGACCTTTGTCCCAGATAACAGCAGCCACGAACAGCTTGTGGTCAGATAAAGGTTGCACGTGCTCAATACACAACCTGTTCTTGGGAACTGTCGGACTCATTCACGGCATTTATGTGTGAATCCACACAGCGTGGTTGTCTCCTCGAACTGAGACGTTAAGACGTTAGATCAGTCCCGCTTTGTAGTTTATGATATACAGATGGCGGGAAGTGCCGCAGTATCAAATTATTCTTGTTTGTTTTCAAAATCCCAGGTCTTCAACCCCGTCCTCGACTCGCTCCCATGGCCTCAGGGACAGATGTAAAGGTGGCACTGGAATAAAGTTCCCCGCCGACTGACCTTCGAGCTATGTCAATAAAGTCAGAGCACCATATGCTTTGTGTTATTCACTCTCACACTGTGTGTGTGCTCCTCAGTGCCGTATCAACTGTCCACAGGGGGACAAATATTTCCCACGTGTTTTTCGAGTAAACTACACACACGATGTTCTTGTTGAGTTTTTTATTTTAATTAAAATCTGACTTTGATGTGTTTTCAACAGACATAAGGGTGTGAGTTAACTACGAGGAGGAAAACTAAATGTTAAAAGACACTTGCTTTAAGTCCCGTCCAGCTCTGGTGCCGAGCGATTCACTTACAGTGTTTGAGCAAACAAAATAACAGTGCTAAGTTACAACTAAGCCGCAAGTGACTAATGTTCTCCCAAAAACGTGAATCCTCTTTTGGTGTCAGTTGCCATTAATGAAGGCTTCCTCTCGTCTAAGACCGTCTCGTCTAGTCACACAGGAAGTTGGCACTCCCCAGGGGGACCAAGACAGACTCCATCAGACTTTCTACTTCCACTTCTTTACCTCCTCTTTTGCGTACAAGACAAATATTACAGATGTTGTTCTGGTTCATAGCTGGGGTGTGAGGCCACACCTATCTGCTGCAGTGCATGACACTAGTCTACATGTGACATGTGCAAACTGGAGGCAGACAAGTCTCATGAGATTTAACACTGAGAATAAACAGGTACCAACATATAAACACATGAAACTATTTAAATTCTATAGGGGAAAAAAAAAAAGGAGAACATTTTCTTCATTTCAATTGTTTTAAACAGTTTATGTTATTTATTCATTACTGTGGCTTGAGTGCACCATGTAGAATTATGTGCCGTGCATTGCAGTTTATGGCAATTAGGACATACAATGAAATGCTGCCAGAACAAACAGGGCACTTCTGTGACCAGTGCATAATTCACAATTTTGAAAAAACAAAACAAAGCAGTAGCAGTCTGTAGCTTGCATTTTATATTTCCTGTTATATTATTTAATAGATGCTATTCTGAAGTTAGCACCACAACTTACCACAGAAATGTACAGATTTACAGGGACGTCAAGCATTTGATATCATTACTCTCCTGCCTTTCACATTCGCTTCCAGGTCAGTGGCTGAGTAATTTGCTCTAAACATTTACAGTGTGTACCACAGCACAAGGAAACAGCTATAAAGCTTGCGAATCCAGATGTGAAAAAGCGTGTAGGAATAATACTGCAGAGCTGTCAGTGACAGGTCCAAACGTTTACCCTGAGATGAAGAACTAAGATACTTGTTTGGCAGGTACTTTGTAACACACTCCAAAATATCCAATACAATTGTGTCATGGGGGTAAAGCCCTGACTTTAAGCAATGCCACTGTCACACTGATGACTCATTGTGAAAGACTTTAGCTTTAAGGTTCCTAAGGCTGAACTGCAGGTTGGTGCTGGTTTCTGACTGCAGGGCCTCGGAGAACTTGACATCGTGTGCACAGCTGCCATGAGACTTCCTCTTCATTGAGTTTTGGATGGTTTCTGAGGTGAAGTAGTAAACAATGGGGTCAAAACAGCAGTTGGACACAGCAATGCAGAGGGCTATTGGGTAGATGGTCCGGACCACTGACTCCTTAAAACAGCCTACCAGTGTTTTGGTGCGGACAAGAGCGTAGAAAACCAGATTTACATTGTAGGGGATGAAGCAAAAGCAAAAAATACTAAGATGCACAATTATCATGCGCAGAATCTTTTTTTTGTTCAGTTTCCCTCCACGGCTGATGGTCTGGGGGCGACGCAGAGTCTGCAACACCATGATGGAGCAAGCAAGGTTGAGCAGCAACGGGATGAAGAAGCCCACTATCTCTATGAAGATCACCACTTTGGACAAGTGGGCTTTCCACTGCTTGGAGGAGAAGTTCTCAAAGCAGTAGGTGTGGTTGTTCTTGTTCTCCTGTGAGGTGGAGTCCAACATGAACCCTGTTGGGAGACTCCCTGACAGCACCAGTACCCAAATAGCCGCACACACTATTTTAGCATTGCGTTTAGTCCTAAGAGTTCTCGAGCGAAAAGGGTACACGATGGCTAAAAAGCGATCCACACTGATGCAGGTGAGAAAGAACATGCTGCCATACATGTTGGTGTAGAACAGTGACACGGAGACCTTGCAGAGCATGCTCCCAAATGGCCAGTTCTGGTTGATGAAGTAGAAGACCCTCAGAGGCAGCGTGAAGACAAAAAGCAGGTCGGACACCACCAAGTTCATCATGTACGTTGTGGTCTCGTTCCTCAGCTTAAGAGAGCAGGTGAATATATAAATGGCCACGACATTGGTGATCAGTCCCACCACAAACACAATGCTGAAGACCGCGCTGTACAGAGGGTATTTGAACTCATCGTTCTTGGTGCATGTTGAGTTGCTTGTTAAGTTACGTTCAGGCGATGACAGGGTTGTGTACATTCTGGAGGGATGAGGGGTGTCTTACGCACTGGTGTCTAACGAGGGGTCTGCCCTGCACAGTGGATTCACCATGAATGAAGCGTTGCTCACACAAAAGTCAATTATTTTCTCAGGCTTCTTTGTCTGCGTTAGAGAGGACTGCTGCCCGTGGTCAACATGATTCCCTCCCCTGTCTTGATGGAGTTATTTTGGGGGTCACCTCATTTTGAAAAGACCCCTCTCAGAGCACAGAAATTCCGGCTGGAGTATCCTCCCCTCCCCCCGGTCTTGCCTCTCAGTCGGGCTGCACCCCACAAGTTGTAGGCTGAGTTGTACTTACTCAGATGAATCACTGGCAAAATCTTGTCCACTTTTCACTCAAGATGTCTCCGACAGCCACGCGCTGCTGAGTCCACAGGAAAGAATGATGACATATCCACACTCAGGGCTGTTAGAGAGATGCCCTCATGGCACAATCCCTTCTTCTCTTTGTCATAGTTCAGTCCTGTGTCATTGTCCTTTTCAGCTCCACAGTAGCAAAGTTGTCATCTGCCAGGCTTCTTCCCAGGAGCAGAACTGAAGCTTGAGTCGGGCTCCTGCTCCCCCTCTGTATGAGTGTCGTTCACTGTTTGTCCTCAGGGTCTGTATCTACTTCCCTCCCTCTCCCCCCCCCTCTCTCTCCTCAGCTTGCTCAGCACGCATCATGCTCAGACACAGTTCCTTCTTCTCCTTTGTGTTTGTGCTGGTGTCAGACCGTTTTTGTACTTTGACTGTTGAAGGGGGAGAAGCTGTAGAAACTCCTCCCCCTGCCCGCACTCCTCCTACTCTTTTGTCTCCCCTTACAGTTAATGAATCGACCAAAACAACACTGCTCTGTGGGGAAATCCATCAATACTTATATCTAAAAGAAGTGGCCATAATGGCTGAGACGTCGTGATGCATGGCAACATTTTTTAAATAAATCATTAGAGCAAACATATGTAGAAAGATCAGTGTGATACCCCCAATATTGGGCCAACTAAAAAGCAATATCAACTGTGCATTTATAAAGCCAAAACTCTTTAGTAAAATAATTTGATTACTGAAAAAAAAAGAGATATTAAGAGAGATATTAGAGATAGAGATTAGAGAAAAGATATTAAGTCATAGCACATGCTTTAAGTTGCATTATCAGCTGATTCATACAGTAATTTAGCAAAGACCATCATACAAGACCAGGACAAGTTTTTGGCTAAATGAGAGCTTCACAATGCGCTTTGTATGTTTTTTGCATCGTATAAAACCTCCTACAACCCCTATGCAGCAATAGTGTGGGTATAGATCTTTGCACCGTGCATGTATCCAAGCACTGTACTTAGCACTTACTCAAGATTTTTGACTTTTTGTAACAAGCGGTTTGAATAGTACAGAAGTATGAACTACACCAACCAGGCGTAACATTATGACCACTTGTGCAGAGTGATACATTCCAAAACTGAGGCTCTGCCATGAATTCTACTTTTACAAGGTTATAATTTCTCCGTTTTTCGGTTGAAACTGTCAGAAAGGTGATAACTCTACCAAGTGTTTATTATTGAGGTCAAAGTGGGTGGCGGAGTCGTATTGGGGTGCGTTATAAGAAGAAGTGATTCTACAGTTTTGGCTGCCATATATAAAATGAAGGAGGTGTTTTATATGAACAGTTTTAACACAATGACTAAGTATAGAGTAATAATTTAACATGTAGTAAAACCAGAACTGAAAGCAGATGCTGTTCTATGTAAGGGATGCTTTTACTTTTATATTTAAATACTAGTGTTTCTGTACTTTTACTTAAGTAATATTTTTACTGTTGTATTTTGACATTGCCATATTACTACTTGGACCAAAGCTCCATTTTTAAGCATCTAGCTGCTTATTCAAATGAGTTTCCCTTTGATTTGTTTCTTTTTTATTTGTGAAGCTGTTGCTACAAAACATAGAGATCGTATCTTACATGTCTGTGAAGTCTCCTAAAAGCCTGCTAGTGCCTGAGATGACTGGCTCACCAGGTCTGATGACAGGATCAGTACAAAGAAACCACAGAAGTACTGTGTTTTATTCTGCAGACCAAAATGCTTTCACTTATTCAGTGGCTTGTCAGTCAGTGCCCACAGCTTTCTCTTGTCGGTGAAACTTGCATTCACGTTCTCCATCTGTAGCAACTCTCCACTTCGCCGTCAGAAAACAACGAGGCTGTTGTGAGTGAATTAGCTCAGCAGGGAGGAATGTGAAGTTTAGAAATAACCAGTTTTAGAAGCCTAACTCGAAAGTGATCTCATCTTTTGCATTACGTCTGTGACAGGAAGTACAGTACTCTACCTGCTCGGGTTTTCCACCAGTAGACACATGCTTATCTTTCAGCTCAAACCGGTGTTTTTCAAATCCACTCCTTGTAGTTTGCATTTCAATGAAAGCCACACACCTTCACCAACAATAGCTGAACAAATGAAGGAAAATCTTGCAATGAAGGGAAGAGCCCTGCATTTTATGGCCTCTCTTTGTCTCGAAAACAAACACAATCAAGGCCTGCCCGAAATGTCCAAGAAAACAGAAAAAATGCTTACAATTGTATTTTACTTGCAAAATAATTCCATCCAGCACGTAAAAACAAGCTCCTCACATGCAAGTATGCGGTCAATAAACAATAGCATGTGCCTGAAATCCCTGGACTGTTAAATTCCTCACAATGCCAGGAAACTGTCTGGCACCCCCAAGGCCGAGACTGAAAGCCTTTGAATATAAAAAGCAAAATGCACAAGAAAGACATTAAGTGACATAACGTTGTTGTGTAATGATCAGCTGAGACAGTGGCAAGTGTGGTCAGACAAGGGTTACACAAGTTGATGACAACCCCAAACTTCACCGATCAAAACACAATAAAAATCGGAACTTTTTCATCTGGAATAACTTCCCTGGCTGTACTGGACATAAACAGTGGCAACCGATGCATCCGGTCAGCCTGTGATTAAACCGTGTCTTTTTTCTTTTCTCTTTGCCCTCTTTGTGCTGAGCTGAGCTGAGCTGTGCCGTCGGTTGCTTCCTACCGTGTGACTGCACAGACATGATGCTGAAATTCAAGCCCCCAGTGAGAGGGAGTATTTGCAAAGTGTGAATGTAAATTTATGAATTTACATAACAAGCAAGCAGTTGTGTCACTTCACCTCACGCAACCAGGTCAAGTGGAATTGAAAAGCTTTGACCTTAACGTGACACAACAATGACCTAATGCCACTCCTTGATGAAGAATCATTACACATCATTTGACAGGAAAACTGATTTAGTTTATTCACAAGAGCAGTACTGAACAAATATCTGACTTGGCAACAAACACACTCTGGACCATGAACAGCATCACTGGGTCTTCTGTCTCATTCTCTTATGTTCACATCGGAAACAAACTGCACAAAGAAGCACAAAAGGGAAACTACCCCCAAATTTCCTATGAGCAATACTAAGTGAGAATCATACCTTTATAATCTTTTATCTTCTCCTGCATAGCTTAGTTTATTTCCATATCAAACAAAAACCCGTCTCCCTAAAATTGCAGTGTGCTGTAGGTTTATGAAGGGCAGAGCCCTCCTCCACACTGCCTTATCAACTTCATACTTTTGACTGTGGTGCAATACTCCCCACACTTGCTGCAACCACTGAGCCCATGTGCAGTAAGATTAAACTGCACCTTACTCACACATCGTAGCAACTCAGTGTCAGTTTCAAAATCTCCTGGGGGATGAGTGAGGCGTTGGTAGCAGAGAACAAATTACTGTCGGCAGCTGTGTGCACTTCCCTGTTTGATGTAAAACCGTTGAAACCTGTGTGTACAATGTGTGCATGTTAAAACTGAAAGTAACAGAGTAGTACTATCACCGGAGAGCCTCACACCACATGCACTTATCTACAACATCATTTGTTTTGGGACCGGTCATTAGCTGCAACCAAGTAACTGGATTATCATCTGAGGGTGGGTGATCTGGCTTTCATCACAATATCCAGAATCGTTGCTGTCTGTTATTGCTATTATGATGCTTTGTTTCAGTTGTGACCACAGTCAAATAACAGAATGAATAAATATTTGGTGACGTATCATAAAGAACTTCCTCATCTGATTAGATGTCTCTGCTTTTCTGGCCACATCCTGTAGCATCGTGGCAGGTCCAGTGCTAAAAAGAGTCACAACAGACAACCACAATGTGATCCAGACAACCATGTGATCAACACAAAAGGCTTCCTGCTCTTTGGTGTCTTAATGGAACAGGCCCATTTCACATTCACGGTGCTAACGGAAAGCGTAAATAGATTTCAAAACTGCTCAAACCTCCAGCGACGAACTCAGACTAGCTCTTTTTGTAGCGGTGGGTCAGAGTCAGAGCTCATTCCACAGCTTAGGTCATGGTCTGGCTTTGACTGGGCCACTCAAAAAGGGGAATATTCTTAAGTTAAGTGGATGTTTGGGGTCATTCTAATGCTGTTTTATTCAACTCCTATTTTATGGCAAAATGCCCAACTGCCTTCACTGTTGGGATGTTTTCAACATGGAATACCACATGTGATCTTGCCAAACAAATTAAGCTTACCTACACAATATATATATATATTTTTGGCACTGCTTTTGACAGAAATACTATAAACCACTATACTATAAAGCTGCACATGTGAAAATGATGAGCCATAGGTGTGAAATAAGCTTCCACTAGCAAAGACGGCACGCAACTGTCTATATAGGTCTCAGTGTGCAAACATGAGTCACACTGCATTGCACTGAATACTTATTTGTCTATGTCTCCACTTACTGTATTAACATCTTACAGATAAAAATGTGTAACTGCTTTATATAGTATTAGAGGTAAAAAGCGACTTTGCATATTTTATTGGATGTCTGTCTATCTTTAAAGCTGTACTAATATGTTAAGGGATATATTAATGTCTTAGTACAAGCATTTCAAAACAGAAAGAGACACGTGAAAACATGTACAGAATTTTAGGTTTGTTCACCAAAGAGCTGCACAAGTGTCAAAATATATTCAAGTATAACACATTGACCTGTGAATGCTTAGATCCGCTGTTGGTAAAACAGTTTGTTTTTTTTGTGGCCTGAGTGTTTTGTTTAGCATTCACACATTCAGGAATGCTATTAAAATGTTGCAGAAAATTAAGCACAGCACACATGCATCAAACTATGTAGTTATTCACTTTAATATATTTCAGATACTTAAATATTACTAATAGTGCTATTGTCAGCGGCCTACAGCACAGAATGGGAACACATAAGTAGTTAGTAATTATCAAAAGGTTAAAGTAAAAGCAGTTTGTTACATTCTGTTTAATGAGGGATTTGATGAAGTAATCACATTTAAGTACAAGTACTTGTGTAAACAAACCAAAATGCAATGACACACAACTTTACATACTGCTGCACCTACACTGTAATGTTACTAGTGACACAGGAATCACTACGAATGTGTGAATCAGACAGTTGCCAGCCGCACAGACGGGCTCAAACTGAACACAGGTAAACATGCTTGTCTTGTGTAAAGTCTTACTGATTGCAGCTTTTTCTATCAGTCCGCCAGTGGTTGTGAAAGCAACTCTCTACGGCATAACAGTGCAAACGTTAGTCAATACAAGCGTTATGTCTAGTGCTTGTATAGGATGGCATAAGTGAACATCTACAACTCAAAAAAAAAACAAAGTGGCAAAGTTTAGTCACGGACCAGATACAAACTCTAATCATTCAGAATAAAAATTAAGTTGCAGTTGGTAAAACAAAACAACAGCTTGCATATTTATCTTCATTAAATACCACATCTCAGTAGAGGCTTAAAAAAAAAAATAGGTGAACGGTCAATGCGTGACAGACTTTTTCTTGCTCATCACTTCCTGTCACAGTGGATCCATCTCTGTGCTACATGTTACACGAATAAAGTGAAAAGTAATAACCATTATTTTAGATATCCTGTTTGAGCTGGTTGATAGTGTGAGACGAAACACCCGACACACCATCTATCTGGTGACAGTATTGTATCTACCCGAGCACATTGTTAGTAACACAAAGAAAACAGAAAGAGGACCACTGTGGCATATAAAGCAAGCACAAGGGGGCACAAGCCAGCGTCTTATTGTGGCAGTCCCAAGTCTGGATAAATGCAGAGGGTTGTGTCAGGAAGGGCACCCGGCTTAAAACATATGCTATGTTAAAACACTATTCATAACTTTCACACCAAATCTGACTTTCATACCAGATCGGTTGGGGCCCAGGTTAACAAGGGCCGGCACCGGTGCTGTTGACCCACAGGGCGCCAGTGGATTTTGGGCTACTGTTGGTCAAAGAAGGAGAGGAGGAACCCGTGTTGGTAGGCAGAGAGAGGAGAGGAAAGGTGGATATACTGTGTGTCCAGAGACAAGGAGGAAAGGTAGCAAGCCTCAAAGCTTAGGAGCAGGGTTCAAGCTGTTTTACCATGGTGTGGAAGGCAAAAGAAATGGAGTAGGAGTTATCCTGAAAGAGGAGTTTGTGAGGAATTTTCCAGAGGTTCAGACCGTTCTGAAGCTGGAAATTCAAGACGTGATGCCCAATGTTGTTAGTGGTTATGCCCCACAGGTAGGATGGGAGTAAGAAGAGAACTACTACAGCTAATGTGATCAGGGGGACAGGTAGGAAGGTACTTGGTGTGTTTTCGGGAAAGAGGAAACTGGACAAGGAGGTGGTGTTCAGAAAGTTGAAGAGTGTATACTCCTGTATTCATGAGTGTGTACAGGGACATTGAGAGGACTGTGGAGGTATGGAAGTGTCTAGGAGAGGTAGCAGTAGAGTTTCTGACCAGTTTGTTTAACAAGATCGTGGAGAGTGAGAGGATTGCCGAGAAATGGAGGAGAAGATTGCAATTGTCTAAAGCTAAAGAACAGCCCCATTGTGAAGATTGGGACTATATCTGTAGAAGGATGCTGAGGTTGGAGCAGGCAGGCAGGGGGTCTAGAGGAAGACCAAAGAAAAGATTAATGGATGTAGTGAGAGAGGACGCAGAGGACAGGGTTAGACGGAGGCAGATGATTTCCTGTGGCGACCCCTGAAAGGGAAGAGCCCAAAGGAAAAGGAGAGAAAGAAGAATACAACTGTGGCTTATCTTTCCATTTGGCCTTTGCACTCCACTGTCTGCTTATCGCTGGACGAGCATTGTTTGGAATAGGTTGAGGGCAGTAACACAGACACATTAGCGAGCTCTCTCCTGCTCCTCCTAGAAGTAATGATCAGCCTGGTCTTTACTTTGGTTTAAGGTCATCTCTCAGGACCTTCGTGACTATAAGCCTCATCATACTGATCCGTTGCTATAGCGACACTCAGGTCAGTTCTTGAAGGCCCCGTAGCGGCTGGCTTTACTAATAAAGTTCTTGAGCAGGTCGTGGTCCATGTCTGCAAAAGCCTGGGTCTGAGTGACAGCTGTTAGGTGGTTGACGCAAAACTTGAAGCAGAACTCCTCCAGGTCCTAAAAATAAAGAGGGCTGTCTGATCATTGCTGAGGAGCATAACGGACAAACTGTGAAGGCCCTGCATCACCACCCTGACATCTGACTACGTGTCAGGGACTAGGAGCTTACCCGTGCCTCATACTTGACTGCAGCAGAGAGCAGAGTGATGGCGTTCTCCTCAGAGATGCCTCTCTTGATCGTTTCCTGGCACAACCTCTTCAGCCTTGTCTCTCGGTAGAATGTAGCCAAGTCAAGCAGCCCTGCACACACAGGAGCAACTTAGGGCCATACAGTGACTTCATTTCTTACACTCTCTGTGAGTAAGGGACTGCAAAGGACTTACCAATGGCATCCTCTGGTGGCAGGTTAATAGTGTCTGTGTAGAGATACTCTAGAAAGGCTTTGTACACCAGGTATGAGAACTGGTGGATTTCTATGGCGTCCTCATCCGTTTCGTTCAGCAGTGCGCGGAAATGTTCGCACCTAGAGAGGGATGAACCGGAGCAATTTAAATAAAAAAAACAAAACAAAAAATGGAGACTTTGGTTCAATCTAATTGTTCAGATAATGACAACAGGTTTTAAGAACCGTCTCATTAATGTTCATTTTGTGTGCAAGTCAGTGGAAACGACTGCGTATAAAGAAGAAAAAAGTTTCAACAATCCTCAAGTTATCGTTTCAAATATTTAGTAATACTTCATATTACTGCTAAATATGATATTTAGCAGTAATATGAAGTAAGCATGAGTAATAGTCATGTCTGAAATCACTGCTATTCTATTTTCAAAGCAACTCGGGAAGAACCAAGTATTTCTTCATTTCTACTCATTTGTTACATATAGTAGCTTTACTATACTTTAAATGCTTTCTTCCCTAATCGCATCTGAAATGAGTCATCTGCATGCGATCTTTTCAAACATTCGTGTGAGCATGTGCATTAAAAGCTGACATGGCAGACACTCTGTCTCCTTCCTACTGACAGTGCAAAAGTGCAAGGGACTAGAATGCAGATACATTGTTACCAAGTGTGGTTATAAAAAGAAAACTGGGAAACAATATGTCTGCCTTTGCCTCACAATGAACAGGAAAGATGAGCAAACTCAACAAATGGAGTTCAAAGAAGAACAACACAGCACACACAAGGGATCTGATATCACTACAAAAGAAAAATGGCTATTTGTGTTTGCCTGGAGTTCACCTTTCTATAGGTACCAATAACACAGTATCAAACCGTTTCTGTTTCCGTACAAACCCTAATGTGGTATTCAGTACTCATGACCAGGCGCGACCTTTAAATGTGAGACATGGCCTCAGTGACAAGGACCAGGATGGAGAAGCAAACTTCTGTAGTGAGGAAGAACGGGTAATCTTTTCCATTAACCGTTAGTTCAAAATGCCATTTGGCACTTTTGTAGCCGAACGGTTACAGCACGTGCAACAGGACCACAACATCTCCCTGTCAACTGTGTAACAAAGGCTGTCGTGCAACAAAAAAATGATCTTGGAAACAAAGAAATCAGTTCAGTGGATAAGCTGTAATTTGGTTGATATGGCACCAAATATACATCTTTCAAAAAAGCAAAAATATTAAACAGGAAAAGCTAAAGGTAAGAAAAAAAAAAGCAAAAGAGATTGAAAGATTGTTAGAGCAAAACAATCAAAAGTAGCACTAGTTGACATTTTGAACTTTGGAGTATGGGAGTTCTCTGTACCTGATTTTCAGCAGAGCTTTGTGGACATGAATACACTTCCCATCAACTAGAAACTTCAGGTCTGAAATCTCTGGGCTGTCAAACTCTTTCTTCAATGACTGGGCCACGGTCAGGTAGTCGTCGCCATCTAACAAAAATGCAAAAGCACAAAATGTTTGCCGTCAATCAGGGCCTGGATATGTGCAAAATTATTAGTTATGTCTACATCTAAGAACTGCTGAATGTCTCTGTAAAGACAGATCACACCATTGTATTATTTTATTAAAATCTTCTGACTCTTCTAGGGAATGGGAGATTAATATGGAATCACTATTTGTTCTTCAAAACAAACGAGAAAAGGGTTATTAATTAAACAGATTTGTCACAGGGAAGGAATTACCTTTACAAGAACAAAGACCAAAAAGAAACAAGACCTTTAAGTTACATTTCACTGTATGATATGGAGAGGAAACGTTTCCTGTTTTTCTTTTTCATAAACCAGGTATTTTCGCTTGACAGAGATGTCATCACAGCACAGGGTTACCTCGCACAATTCACTTGGAAATAGGACAATGTAAATAACGTTACACACACACACGACATAAAAAGTATCTGGGACTGAATTCATGGGGCAGTTCTTCAGTTTTAGACATCTTTATATTACTACATCCTTCTTACCCACTGACAGGAGATGCCACGTGACTGCAGGTGTAGCAAAACAGGCAAACACATCGTCTGTGCTGCTGAAATGGGTGAGGTAGGGGCTGGCCACGGCCTGACCTCGGCACTGACCCCACATCAGAATCTGCCCGCTCTGGGTCTTGGAAGCTGACGTGTGGCTGGTGTGACACGCAGCCACTTCCACCATCCTAGTGACAAAAGCAGAAGTGCAACCGTCGAGCAATACAAATGAATGGCTTTCGTATGGAGGCTACAGGTTACAATATGTGTAATATGGTAGTAAACGTGCAGAGAGGGCATTTTGTTTAATACTCTATTATTCTATTATAATTGGATTGTATTGGATAATTGGGTATTCTGCCACGTCACTGCTAATTTACATTACAAAAAAAGTACTTACCTGTCCTTGTCCGTGTTTATTAGGGTGGGAAGAGCTTGGTTACTCTTACTGCCTGTTCCCAACTGCCCGTATGAGTTGGCTCCCCAGGCATAAATAAACCCTTCATCTGTAAGTGCCAACGTATGTGCGTATCCACAGGCAACCTGTGTATGGACAGAAGACCAAACTATCCTCACAATGATGCTACTAAAATAAAGTTTCACCAGCAATGTGTAACAGCAAAGAGTGTAACTAATGTTACATAATTTGTTAAGACACAAGCGTTCACAAAAGCACTGCACACAGATACATTTAAACTGGTCTGGGAGTGAAACTGTGGTCAACTTGCTGCAAACCCAGACATCATAGATGTCACATTTCAGCAGTTCAGTTGTGTTCTGTGCTTTCACGGAGTGAAACTGCTCGAACCTTTCAGTGGGGTCAAACTGGGACAAATCCTATAGAAATAAATTCTCCAAAGAAGAATTATCAACCGTTTTGCTCTTACCTGGATAATATTGACACCTTGAAGAGCAGCGATCCTGCATGGGGTCTGCTGATTTCCATTGTTGCCCAACCCTAGCTGTCCATTGCAATTGTAGCCCCAGCCGTAGACCTACAGACACAGGACAAATAACAAGTTATCAGTGGAGGAGGATTTTCTTTAGGTTTAGGCCTCACTGTGTTTAGCTTCTATAAGCTTTTATCTGCATACATTTAAAACACATTTTCTCTCAGTTGTTTTTTTAGCTCATCTTTTATCTTATTGTACTTTTTCCTTAAATGTCCTCTCTGAAAAAAGAAATGTACATCCTGTGAAAAGTGAGTATTTACTGTGTGAAGAACATGGCCTCCTACTCTAGGATGCAGTGGAAACTACCTGCTCCTTCTGTATAGTTTGGAAAAATAAGTCAAATGTGATTAGGCATGTCTCTAAATGTGATGTTAGTCCATTAAAATTGTTAAGGGCTGTTACCTGCCAAAAAGTGAACCCATGTACGTACTTATTCACATTTAACGTCTTGCATATTGATGCGATGCACTACCTCTCCATTATCCAGTACAGCCATAGAGCAGAGCTGACCACAGGCTATGTTCACCACCACTTTGTTCTGCAGGCAGCTGCTGACCCGGCGTGGTGTCGGCTGGTTGGCAGTAGACCCAGAACCTACTTGGCCTGAATTGTTGTAACCCCATGCATAGACCTGAACACAGATATAAACTGTTCACTGTACAATTACTTAGACAGAAAGCGGCAAAAGAAAAGACACAGCTGAGGATTAGTTACCTCTCCATCAGTTGTGAGGGCAATGGTATGGTGGGATCCACAGGCCACCTCTGTCACTCTCTTACTAAGGAGGTTGGTGGAAACCAGGGCAGGGGTCAGTCCATGATTGGTGGTCCCATTGCCCAGCTGGCTGTAGCCATTGTGTCCCCAAGCAAATACCTCCCCATCTACACAGCAGAAAGCAAACTTTTACTCATGTTGTCACAGTGGTTAATATTTTATCAAAAGATAAGAAGATGTCGACTTCACAAAATATATAACAAAGGCTCAGCACTGCTAATGCCAGAAATCACGAGGATTGGAAATTTTGTTTAAAGCAAACTGGAAACAGAGAATGAGGGAGAGAAACTAAACTGAAACTGAACAGTCTTTTCAGGTTATTTAATTATGGTTACTCTGTAAACCAAAAAAAAAAAAAAAAGTGTCTAAAGAGTTTAAAAAAGTCCCTACATTTTACAATGTTCATTCATATTTCAATATGAACAAATCAATATCCCTCTAACAAAAAAAAAAAAAAAAAAAAACACAAGATAAAATTATTTTGAAATTGCCCCACAACATTTACACTGACTGGGCCCCTTAAGGTGCATTTTAAATACAATTTGTTTTTTTATGAGAACAAGTTTAAGGCAGGTAGTTCTGTAACTGTGGCTTCATAACTGATCTTTTATTTATCTGAAACAATATGTTCAAAGTACTGTGTATCAATTAAAGATGTGATCTTAAATAATAATAATAAACATTTCTGAACATTTGGATGTTTTACGCATTAAAGGAAGTGGGTATGTCGGAAAAACATTTTCGGTATCATTGACACAGCATCTTTATGAAACCAGCTTCAAGGCATTTGCATGCCTCATCTTGTTCGTCCAGAATAATGTTTCTCTGCCCCCATATGAAATTTTCCCTTGGGGACAAATAAAGGTTTTCAGAGCAGTATTACCTGCAGTGGCGATAACCACATGCGGTCCTGTTCCATAGCTTAAGGACACAATCTTCTTTCCACACAACACATCAATCCTACGAGGCTCAATAGTGCTTTGAAGATCTCCAAGGCCTAAGCAGCCGCTGCAGTTGGTACCCAGAGCAAAGACCTGCAAACACCAAACATCAAGGCTCAAACGGTTCCAATACTAATGAATTATGCATAAATATAGCTCTCCAGTGTTTATGTGCTGACACCTTATTAAATTTCAAACAACTAAAGTGACATCTAGTTGATCGTACAAATGCTAAAACTGTTTTATTTTGACATGCTGTGTAGAGACCCTAGAGGAAAATAATTATCAGCATTAATTAACAAGATTCTAACAAGGTTTAAAAGAGTTGAATTGTACAAGATTAAATTACTAAAGCGTGCATGGCAGGTTGAATGTGAAGTGCGTACTCCAATATTATATTATCCAATATAAAACGCCCAAAATACTGTTTTTCCAATACAGCTGACAATTTCCAAACATAAACCGTTTTGACCACAAGAACAAATAAACAGGCAAGCGTGGACAGACGCGGTTTACAACTTTCCACAGGATAAAAATGGAGCTCGCTGGGGTATTAGGCCCATGTGGCTAAAGATAGTCTCATCCTATCTGCTTATCCCTCTGCCTGCAACATAGAGTAAGCAACCTGCAGCATTTTTCCATCCACTTCTAATTGTAAAACCAACAGAAAAATAATGATCTAACAAATATTAAGTCCCCCAGCACATCTTAAGGTAAAAGAAACAGGATGAACCAAAGCCTGAAGCCAAAGTGTTACCTCATCATCAACTGTGACATAGAGGGCTTCATTTGCAGCACTGCCAAACACACAAGCCTGCCGGATAAGCCGTAGTTCCTCAGGAGGAAGAAGTGCAAACACGGGCCACTTCCCCACGTCAAGCATACTATTCAGCTGTGAAAAGATGGGAACACACAGTTAAACACATGTGAATAAGGACAATCGCATTTTTAAAGTGTATATAAAAAGGCACAAAGTGTGGGGAAAAAGCCTCCCTTGATTCAAAAGCTGCAAGAACAACTGTGTTATTCATGAGACTTACTTTACCATATGCATGTTCCATCACCTAAGCATTATAATGTGGTCATTCTTTACAAAAATTGCATACAAATGTTACATTTGAGCAGGTATAGACTGAGGTAATGTTACAAGCCAGTCCTAGCGTTGATTGCCTGTAAATAACTGTAACTTTTTTTAAGTCCAGTTTTCTTTTTTTTAAGATGTCCAGTCTTTATCACCAAATGCACAAAGTCCAGGTCCTCTTATCGCTACATTTGTCTATGTCCGTATCTAAAGCCTGGGGGTTTGAAATGCGACCACAAACATTACTTAGCAACTTCTGAGCTGAATTTCCCGCATCAGGGACGTTGGACTTAACATCGCGTGGTTTTGGGAAAACTGCAGCGACTGTCTGATCGACCAATAGCATAAACGCACTTAGCATGAACTCAAGACTTTTTTTAAACGCCACCCTCTCTAAACACATGCAAATATTATCGGACGCTCGACACTTTAAATGCGCAAAGAGAAAACAAACGAGCCGAGCAACAAACAGGATAATCTTGTGACATGTGCAGGCTGTGTTTACAAGCTAACAGCATTAAAGTGGCTACAAGCATCGTTGGTATCGCCCAGTAGCGTTAGCCATTTGCTAAAACAGTGCTGGAGAACAAGAAAACCATTAGCGCTAAGCTAAATGGTTTAAGTTGCGTTGCTGCAAGCAGGGAGAAACGTTAGATCATGGATCCAACCACTGTTAGTAGTTACCGTGTTGTTGTTGTTGTTCTAGCTAGTTTCGCCCGCGATGTTGTTCTCTGGACGACAGTGACACGGAAAAGTGTCAGCCAACATATTTGGCGAATTCCAACCTGCTAACTGATTGATTGCTGCGGTCCGCTATACTACAGCCTTCCCTTAGTTGCTATGGTGCCACTTTGATGTAGTTAGTAAGTGTTGATCGCCACACCGACGAGTGGAAGAAAAAAAAAACAAAAACGCACCACCACTGTGTGTTTTTTTTACTTCCTGTAGTTACATGGTGCGTTCATGGAAACCGGAGCTGGAAACGTTTAACTTGGTTTGCTTTTCTGGCAATATTTATTTTTTACCATTTACCATTAACCATTAACTTACCCAATAAAGCAAAAAGAAAAAAAAAACATGACAGGTTTTAGGAAAACTAGAGAATTGCAGTGCGTCATACGTCTTAGATACAATACATAATATGTTATTTGAAGTATTATCATTGTATTAAAACAGCTACACGTTACATATGTATAGTGTGTCTTTCCTTAGAAGTGTCTGATTAGATTTTCATGCCTTATTACCCCTAACAGCCCATTCCCCTCCCCAGCTGTGCAGTGCCGGTCCAAGTCCGGTAGAAATTGGGGAGGGTTGCGTCAGGAAGGGCATAAAAACTGTGCCAAATCAACATGCGGACAATGATCCGCTGTGGCGACCCTGAACTCACGGGATAAGCTGAAAGGACAAAAACAAACAAACAAACAAAAAAATTTACTTACTGACGTCGTTTTGCTCTTAGCTTTAGTTGGGTGAAATTGAAACACGTACAGTTCAATATTCTTGGCAGGTTTCTTGACCTTTAATACTTATTCATATGCCTGTAGGCTCTCTGGAAACTGCAGAGAGAACAACAAAAACAAATCAAAAAATGGGGAAGACATATTCCTGTCTAAGTGTCAACAGTCCTGCATAAATAACTCTACATCTCTTTCAGTTTCTTTTTCAGAGGACTAGTCTTTTTAAAAACCCACTGACTAATGTGGCAGACACGACATAATGTTTTTTAATGAAGTCCAGCAGGCGGCGCTATGGAGACCCTAGCCAGCGCACGCCAAAGCATGACACGTCACACTTGCTTGGCTTCGCTCATCTGACACGATCACTTTTGTTTGAAAACAATGTGTGCATCAGGAAATAATATGCAAGGCAAAGGTTTACTTGACTAAATTGCCTGTGTGTGTTAGGGTTTATTTCTCTGCAGCTTATCATGAAACGCAAAAGGGTCCATATAAAGAAATGCTTAAAGTGTATTAGTTTATCTTGCCTAAATGTAGATGCTGTTATAGTGAAATGTGACTTTATATTTTTTAATTGTATAATGAAAGATATTATAAGATAAATAGCAAATTAAATATTTATGAAGTCATGTGGAATACGTTTACATTAGTTTTATTCACATTCACAACGATCAATGTATGAGCAGCCCAACGCGATATCATGTTTTTAAGGTGGATTGGCGCTTTCCAACAAGAAGCTAAGCAAAAGGCTTGTTTTAGAAATTGGCAATTTACTATTTAGGTGAATAGAAATGGCTTTCGGTACAACACACCGTGCACACACCTTTCTCTGTGACTGCCTCTGAGGGCGAACTGATTACAGACACGTCAACGTTAAGTTCTTCCTTAAACTCGTAAAAATGTAGGAAGGCACATGAGTCATTATTACAGGTACCGGATACTGACCACGTCCACAATAAGAACTAAAATTAAAACAATAGATGATATAAATGTTTCTCCTCGATAGCTTGGAATTTGGGATTCGTCACGGTTAGCGGTAATACGCATGCGCACAGCCTGTAACTAAGTGATGGCGAAATTCCTGCTTATTATGCGAGGAGCAGGGTTGGATGGAAAGTTATCTCGGTAAAATTGGGCATTGGGCTACCACTGTCGATGCTTGGCATCGCTACTTCACCCTCTAGCTTATTCGATCTGTTTTAGGTGTAGTTGGTACGAGAGATCAGCGTTTATATTACGAGAAAAGCACATCTTCATCTTGCTAACAGTTAGCCAGGTAGCATTAGGTAGCTAACGTTAGCATGCCACATTTTGCCTTGTCTTGTGTTAATCTAGGTAGCTAGCAAGTTTTACATCTCAGGTGTTACAGAACGTAGCTGGTCAACGGAGCTTGCTGAAGTTTAACCGTTCGGGAAGAGCTGCGGAGGAATCGCTACTGTGCATCGACGTGTAAAGTCGAGAGTTCTGCTGCTGTGCCGACTGTCTGAGTGAGTAACGTTAACTGCGCTGTTGGTAACAAGTCAGTCGTCTGTTCGTTTTAACTGGACTCCAAGTAAATATTGTCTGTTGTTAATTAGTTGACACCATCTTTTTAACCAGCTAACGTTACAACACAACGCTGCGCACACACACTCACACACACACCTGCAGCCAAACTAAAGTAAACAATTGTCTTGGCTGCCAGGTCGCTAACCTAGTTAACGTAGCTAAGGCAAATAAGCCAAGTAACATTAGCTGTGAACACGGCCTTTAGTATTAACTGTGTGGCATGTTAGAAATAGGTGAACTCATATTAAGGGTTGACAGACCAGGTCACAGAAGTGTTTGCCATGAAGACAGATAGAGACTCAGCTGAGTGGGCAACGATGAGGCTAAATCAGACCCAGAAGGTGGCAAGACAGCTGTTACACCATGTACCGCTGGCTGCCATAGGAACATTTCTCCAGGTTTTCCAGCAAAACTGCCACACGAAGAACATGATCATTTTCAGTATTTACAAGCTGCTAACCATTTTTTTTAAAACAACTTCCCCACACACTTGTAGACGCGTTTTTCTCTGTCAGCATGTTTTTCTTTATACTTTTGTTCAGTTCTTAACAATGAGTAATGAGCAGAAATGTTGTCGGGTTAGATTTGCCTTCTATTATTCTGCACCGGCAAGGTGTTTCCCTGTTTCTCAAAACTGTAACTGAAAAACAGCTGCTATGTCCTTATCAACTGCTCGCTTAGCCATAGTCAAATATGATATCTAGTCATGGCAACAACAGATGTTACCACATTTTCAATATAGAAGTATTGTTTCTGCAACAGGAAAGGCTGTGCACAGGCTAATGATAATGCAACCGCACTGGAAATTTAACATCAGAGTCAGCTGGTGTTCATAGGTTTTAATCGGGACGTTATTTGTGGTTATTTATTGGCCATTTTTGTACATGTATAATTCTTTCATAGAGAAGAAAGGTGTAATTTTCAGTGTCATAAAATGCCAGAGCGGACACTTAAGCCGCCTCTGTATGTAGCTCAAAGTGTTAAGTAACTTGATGTTATCTCTAGTTTCAAACTAAGCATCTTTGTGTGTGAGATCAGAAATCCACTTTACCAAGAATATAAGTATGGTCTGGGGCAAATGTAAAGAAGAGAAGCATCAGTTTTCACCCCCTCCCCCCCATTTGCAGTGTGTTCTGGACAAATAATTATCCAATTGAAAATTATGGCATCTTAGAGTAATGTGCCAAGTAATTGCATCGACTGATTCTGAAGCTCAATAATCGCTGAAAGATCTTGTCATCATCTGAAGCCAGCTGGTACAACGAACCTAAGCTCATATCAGTGCTGCACTGTTTCAAAATGTCCCTCGAATCCAGTTCATTGACCATCACACTGTAAACTGACTTTGCTGTTTAAGCTTAAAGAGGGGGCGGGGTGAAGGCTATCAGATAAGCCAGATCACTGTGGTTTAGGTGCGCCTGCGCTAGATTGTAATTAGGTTCAAGGACACGTGTTACATTTCCCTCACTAGCCGCTGACAGGCATCATACACAATACAATCTGCCCCCTGATTTCTACTAAACCTTTTCTTTTCACCTTGAGACATCAAGGAAAAGTACTTTGTTTTGTAGGAAATTAGATGCAATAGATAAAACATTTACTCTCTCTTCATTTAAAAAACAACAATCATTTTACCCAAGAGTGGGTAAAATATGTACATTGTGTACAGGACATGTCATTTAAGAAATCAGCCTTTGAAGGAAGTGAGCGTTCTTGTAGAGATTGAAAAGTTGCATATCAGTAATTGATATCATTTAAATTCGTTCTTCTTTTTATTCTTATAATAGTTTGCTATTAGACTTCATAGACTCCCACAATGGCACAAATGTGTTTCCAGTTTGCCAAATTTAAACTTATATCTTCCAAACACTCTGATCAATCTTTTCTTTGGGCTATGATTGGGCCTGTTTAGCATGAATGTATTAGCTGGACCTAACCTGGCTGTCTATAACTGGCTGGGCAAAATAGTCGATGTGATTGGAAATGAATTATGATGTATGTCAAATTTTCACTTTTTTGCATTTGGAGATTATTTGCTTCACGCCTGATCTCTTCTATACTAACGAAGGCAGAATTATAAACCACAAAATGTACTTTAATATCATAAAATGATTGTCAGCCTGTCATGTGGTTTTTGTTTAAAAAAAGTTTTCATCATATACAATTATTAGATATTTCATAATGATTCCTAATTTTGCAGTAATCAGTACATGTCCACATCCATCCACGCTTTATACAGCCATACCTTCACCATTTATTCTTTTTATAGTAATTACTCTGTTTTCATGTGTAATTATACACATATTGTCTAGGTAATACAGTAGGTGTGATGGCCCATAAATATCACATTTTCACAATACACAACATTTTACAAAATAACATTTTTAATTAACGGACAGGTAGAGACAGCATTGCTTTCTCTTGATTGGACAGAACCAAATTTATTCAAGATCAGAATCATTCTGAAGTGCTGTAAGGATGACATTTTCTTTTGTAGGCCAACCCAGATGTTGGCATCTTCCTGGTTCCCTTGACCAAAACCCAATGGGATTTTTCTATTGGCATTTAAATTATCTTGAAAAATATGATTTGTGATAAACAGAATTTAATTTTGTGTTTTGTTCATTTTATCTGAACTCTTGAACTTAAAGACAATCAGCACAAATAAAAAGCTGTTGGTAGGCAATAAATAAATTACACCACAGTCCTATGTCTCGTTTTGGACGTGCCACCGTAAAAAGCATTCCCATGACAACACAATACAAATCCAATTGGGATCATCTCCTTGCTCAAAGATGACTTTATCTAGGAAAAAAATTTCCAATCCGGCAGGAGAGTATGTCGTCTCAAAAAATTGTATAGTTTCAAAAATGATAAATACCCCATCTTCCATTAATCATTAACCAGTAAATTAAAGGAAGGTAAGAATGGGAAACAGCTCAGTGGTTCAGTAGGGAAATGGGATAAGATTTTAAAAGATTCACAATCCTTTCTTACAAGTACAAAATGTGGGCTAATCGAGCTTAATGTCTTAAACCTATTATTCGCTGTCTAAATCGCAAAAATTAGACCTTATGATATCCTTTTAATTATCCAAGACACACAAAATGGGATACAGAGGAAACGGGATATTTGATTCTTATTGAAGCTGTGAGAAATGTATTGGCCAACAGTGGAGTAATGCATAACATAGAGATATTAAGCTGGACCCGCGTGTGACTCTCTTCGGCCTTTGAGATGTGGCATTTTGTTGAAGCTTAGATCCGTTTCAGGGGAAAAATGGTTTTGCTCACAGCGAGTCAGAAATGTAATTTATTACGGAGGAAGTAAATGTAAATGTAAACAAGCAAATCAGCTCCGTTCACTTGTAAGTTGCTTTGGATAAAAGCGTCTGCTAAATGACTAAATGAAGTGGGATTCTCCCAACACAACAACAGTAATGATGCAATGAGCTGTGTTTCTGTGTTTCACTTGAGTCATGATTGAAGGTAAGCGAAGGAAAAACAAGAAATGAAATGTATTATTAATAAAACCATGTGTTTCAGAGCAGCTTCAGAAAAGAGCCTGTAAGTTGGGATCAGGATCAGATGAAGAAATGCGGCAACTCAAACAAAAGCCCTGTACAATTCTGCAACAAAATCCTGTGGATAGTTGAGACAAAGATCGGTTTACACCTGAACAGATTAAGACAAAGCTGAAAGGGGACAAAGCCCCCTTTGCAGGACCAGGATCTAAGCATAGTGGTAGAAAAGGCCTGGCAGAGCATCACTTGGGGGGGGGGGGGGGGGGGGGAACTTGGCATCCAATGAGGTCTATGGGTTCCAGACTTAAAGGAGGCATTGACTCCAATGGATTTGCAACCAAGTATTAAAACTAACAGTTTAATTTATGGATAAGTTGGTTTATCTGCTTACTGTTGAGGCCCTAAATTTAGGTGGCAGTGTGACATATTAAAGCTGAGGGTCTTGAAGCACTTCTTGATTGATTGTTTGATTTCAAATTAATTGCGGTAGCGTTACGGAGCCAAAATTATGAAAATTGTCTGTGTCACTGCCCAAACACTTGTGGACCTGAGTGTACTAATAGTTCTCTGCACGGGTCTAATGACTTGCTGGACAATGATGGCACAAATCTTTTTTGTATGCCTGTTTCTTGCAGGAGTACTCTTCAGTGGTGTGAATGAGGGAGACATGGCAGACCACACCCCACCTCTGGAGTCCGGCCAGCTTCACAGCCCTGAACTCCAAATTCTAACCTCACCACCAACCCCAACCATGGTTAATGGGGATGGCCCCCAGCAGGTACACTTGAATGCCTTGGGTTTATGTTACTGTGCTGTTTATCATTCTTGCTGCATCAAGCTTGCTGTGCCCAAATGAACTTTTTATCCCTCTTAATAACAGTGTTATTTGTTACAAATAGTGCTTTTGGCTTGGTTTGTTTGTTGGCTATAGGTGTGCAGTTGTGGCAGCTAATCCCACAATGTGGGAATCGGAAGGCACATAAGGATTTCTTGGCTTTTTTTGTGCAGAAAATGTCAGAAATACGTGTTCTATAAAATGTTACTGCATTCATGGACTTACTTGCTGAAACTGAGAAGTTTTAGCTGGAGCTCTTAAATCACCTACTAAAGAGGCAGTGACAGAGGTTTTAGGGATGTTCCGGAACTGATACCAGCATTGGATAACAGGTCTGATACTGTCTTTGTGCACTTGTACGCCATTCATCCTTCCACCCATCCATTATCTGTAACCGCCTATCCTGTTCAGGGTCGTAGGGTGGCTAGAAAATATCCCAGTTGTCAGGGCGAAAAGGGCGAGAAGCAGGGCACACACCCTGGACAAGTCGCCAGTTTATCTTGGGGCATGCCATCAACTGCAGCAGCACTCAGTCTTGGCGTCAACAGAAACTCCACCACTGGCTAAACTCCAGCTACACAACAGACAACATGCAACGGCTACATAATTCAACAGAATAACCCATAGACTCCCACGATCCCTAGGGCCTACAAGTCTCAGTTTCAGCGACCACTCCCCTCGGCTCGCTTGAATAATATAACATAACAATTA
The DNA here is from genome assembly GCF_033026475.1 of Channa argus. Classification (NCBI taxonomy): domain Eukaryota; kingdom Metazoa; phylum Chordata; class Actinopteri; order Anabantiformes; family Channidae; genus Channa; species Channa argus. Next base: position 23,925,372 of record NC_090202.1, read on the forward strand.
ATTTACTAAAAATCCTCAATCATTTATTTTTTAATATAATAATTCAAAATATGCACTGGTGGACCTTAGTCCTCCCCCCTAAAAAATAGGCCATTCTTAACTGGTAATCTGTGTTTTACAGCCTAATATGAAGTCTCTCCACAATATAATTAAATCAAGAACTTGTTCTATTCAAGTTAAAGGAATGTGGTGCATCTGCATTTCCTCAGTAAACCGTTCAGGTTACTCTCGTTTAAATACTGTAACAGAATAGAAGAATAAACATGAAATCAGTCACTATAACTGATCCCTGTCCCCCTCTGTCTGCTGCTGATGGGGACTCTACTGACAGCCACAGGGTCCTGTTTGGTGTGGGACTGTGACTGTGTCCATGTCCACCAGAACCTGTGGCACATTAGGTTCAACAGTTTTTAGGTGCATGTAAACCAACGTGTTCATAGCAGTTAGCGGTTAGCCAACAAGCTTGGCTCCCTCTCTGCTGCAGATGGACAAACTTAACTGAGCTCCGCCCTCGCTCATCCACAAGTTTATTTTCTTATTCGCTAATATTGGTGGTCTCTTGAAGAATTTAATCCGGTAGTTTCAGAACACAAATATTTTCGCACACTGGGAGGTAGTTTCTTTCCTGTCCCAAAATTTTCCCAAGTACCAAATTTTTGTGTACTGTTAATTTCTAGCCCAACTCGCGACGTGTCGACGCACGTTTCGTAAATCGACATGTATTTGTTATCGATTACGGCAACGCGTCACCTCACCCCTATATTAAACATTTTTAATATTTGAGGCTGACATCTGACATTCGAGAGAGATCTACATTAACCAGAGCCTCACCTAAAGTTTGCTTGTTTAACAAAGTGATTATACTTCTATATTCCTCTGTAGACTCTCCATCCAGGATTTTGTGTCAAATCTTTTTTTTTCTTTTCGGCAAAAGTTGCTCCGTTTAGAAATGTTGATCGGTGCTGCTTGTTTCTCGCTGCATTTGAGGGGTTGTTCACCTTTGTGCTTTCAGTCTTCAGATGTGTGTTAGTTCCAGAATGTCAGAGATTAGAAATCTGGAAATACTGTTTAACTGTCTAGTCTTTCAAAGTCCAGTCTTCAAATATATCCCCACTTTGGCCAGTGTCTGTCAGTATCTCACATCAGCTTAACTGTGGAGTTGGTTGATGATGATTTTAGTGTCTAGCAAGTCTTACTTATAGCACAACAGTTTAGTATTGTACTCATATTGGCACTCAGTATCTGCAAATACCCACATTTAGGTAATTGTACGTGTGTTGAGTCTGGGGGAAAAGTGGTATTGGGACATCTGTGGATGGAAACCATTGGTTTCATCTGTTTTACATTTACATTAAAATGCAACCGACAGTATGTACCTCTTTTGAAACCTAATGTTTTTGGAGGCCTGTTTCACCTAAACAAAACATGCAGTTATGATTCATACTTATATAGGTATTGAAACAACCCAAGCTAATTGACTTCACTACAGCTACTCATGGGACATATTTCACAGGCAACAGGTGCTCGTTACTTATGAACCACCATCTCTTTCAGTTTTGTATGGGTACAGGATATAGCACGATATCCCCCATCATCTCTAGTCAGTATCAGAGTGAGATTGAGTGGCCCTGACAAGCCTGGGTGATTTCCCTGTCATTTTGATGGTCATCATTTCGATTTGCTTAAGTTTCCGTGACTCCCTGGGGATAGCATGGAACCCAAAGTGATATCTTTTCCGTCATTTCCTACGTCTCCTGCACTTTGTCCAGATAAGATGTTCTATTATTAGCACTGCCCTATAAACACGCCTTTCCACCCATCTTGTCATTTTCCACAGTGGAAAGGCCCTCACCTGAATCAGGCTTTGTTCACGTACAGATCAAATTTAGCTGCTCGTGTTGTGCTCTGAGGGTGGTGTTCTCATGGAATTCAGTTACCTTACAACCTCCCATTAAGTTTAACTGATTATCTGAACAAGTTCTATGTTTACAGTGTTTTATGAGAGCTAAAGGAATAAAATGCAGCTGTTCCTTCCTGGCTTGCATCATTACTACCCTGCTGCTCATACTAATTTGACACACTGCATGTTGAAGATTATAAAAAAGAATGAGGAGGTAGAACAAGTATCTCATAACAAAGAAGTTAATGTGTTTTCCAAACTATAGCATGACTACTGTTTGTGTATCCCTCTCAGATCAGAATAGCTAGATACCTGATCAAAAACTACTCCTTTCTATTAAGGTAGAATTTGATTCCGTAACAATGATTTTAATTTTACAATAAAGTAACTCTTTAAATGATTTCTGGTAGATTACTTGGTTTTGCAGCATTTTCATTTATTGTAATTTAATTTAGTGATAATGATGCCTACTTGAGAGTGTGTTGCAGCAGTGAGAGGGAGGGCTGAGGGGGGCAGAGTGACGTGATTAGCTAGCACCAGAATGAGATTCAAAGTACATATTGTAGCTTTAAATAATACATATGAGGGTGAATGGCTATAGCTAAAAATCCATAAAATCAATGGCAAACCTTGTAAATAATGGCTACTGCCACACCAACAATCATGAACAATGGTAGGAACCCATTAGGCATGTATTTTATTTTTTGACACGCTGCCAGAATTGGATGTTTCAGGGTCAGCATCATCCATCTGTAACCACTCTTGTAAACAACCTCTAAAAAGGGCTTGTCCTTGCAAATCACCTGAGTTACGTATTTCAGTTTACCATGAGGAGTTGAGATCAAGTATGCAGTTTTTAACTTTTTTCAGAATAACTTCTCTTGCCTTGAATATATTTATTTAGCAGGTTTAAGTTGAAATAATCTATCAATATAAGCATACTGGATAGAATACATTAACCATTTCTGTGTATTGCCCTTTAAGCTTTGGAAACTGGCTGACCAAATAAAGAGCTCTAGTACTTTCTGGAAAGCACATATTGGAAAGTGGAATTCTGAGTGACTAATTGAATGTTGTCAGTGTCTCCTAATAACCTGTGATTAAAAAAGAGGGGGGAAAAAAAGACTCTCGTTTTGCATGATCTGGTGCAAGGCTTTTTGACAATTGTTTAATGAGCAGTGTGGCCAAGATGTGGCATATGTGTGTTGTAAGTCTGAAGAGGAGTCGAAAAAAATGTGACAGCTGCAGACTGAGGAGCAGGAACCACTGGAGGGGTCTGGGCCCTGACAGAGCCAGGCAGGACTGTGGTGGTGAAGTGAAGTGGATTCACAGTGATGGCTGACCCCTGTATTTCTGACCTTTTTAGATGGAGAAGCTGGAAGGACACTTCAGTCTTTGTCTTTATCCCAGTCTTGGTTTAGTACGCACTGTTGGACCAATTATTCTGAGTCAGAGTGGAAGCTGTTTTCTTGGGGTCATTACCTGAGATGATTCCTTTTTAGAGACTTTGCCTAAAGTATGATTCACTGCTTCCATCCATTTAAGCCCCCCCTACTTCTATGGACACACACACACACACACACACACACAGACACAGACACACAGGTTGTTCCTGCTGTTGCTGTTTTGTAGCTAAATTAGTACCGGATGAATCAGTCTGTTTCAGTTTAAGCTTAGGTAATGGTTAATGTAGCTGTTGTCTGTGCTAATGTGTATGCATATTTTTTTCCCCCATTTTGTTCATCATCCTTTTGCCATTCAATGTTATGTTCCTTTTGCTTGTTTTTAATGCTCCTCTGCTTTGATGAATTTTAGATCAGATTAAGGGTGTAACAATTCAGCCAGCTCATGAAGAGCTTGCAATGTTTCTCAGAGTTTGATACTCTCACGATACAGGTAACAAAGTAGGAAAAAAATTAAGGTTTATTTCTTGTATGTATGTATGTATGTATGTGAATTAAAATATATATTTTTACACAGTGGTTTCTTAGTCTTACGATTTCAGTCTCATAATCAAATACCAGAATCTCCTAAATTCAGCTTTTTGTTTTTAGGTAAAAACCTATATCAGGATATCCCTATTGTAATATCCTCATTATGATGACAGGTAAATGTATAAACTGAAAAGTAGGGGTGGGATTATGTAAACACCTGTCATATCATAAATAATCTTTTAGGAAAAACCCTACTTGTTTTTAGATATTTAGTTCTTTGTCTCTTTTATTAAAAATATACAAATATCCCAGAGACATTCCAACCTTAAATATGTTTTCCACTTTCAACTGTTAACCACATATAACCCAAATAAAAATTAATTGGGTTGGGAGGCAGAAGACCACAGGTTCAAATCCCACCCCACCGGGTGTTCCAGTATGAAGGGCATCTGACAAAACGATTTAAAATCCGCAAGTCCTCCCTGCAGGGTTGTGACCAACAATCAGAAAAAAAAAGTTGTATTTCTTTGATTTATGTATGTGTTCTCGCTGATGCCACTACCTCTCTTTATTCACTTGGTCTCACCATGCTGGGGCGCAGGGGAAAATTAAATGGTGTGTTTAGGGACAGCAATGGACAAATCATTCTTCCTTTAGTAAGTCAACAACATCTGTCTCTATGTAACGGTTGGTTCTCATTCTTCTTTTAAAAAAGGCAGTGGAGTGGATGTAGGAAAGGAAGTGAAATTTGGGCACAACAATAACGAGAAATGCTCTCAGATACCGTCGTACCTACTCGCAAGATGTTTAAAAAGAAGTGGATTGGTCATGAAGGAACATCACCAGATATAAAAACATTTATTTTCCTGTCGTGCAAGCAAGGCAGGGGGTCTCATTGGCATGGCGGCCCACCAGTGTGAGGGAAACACGGCATACTGCATCAACAGAGCTACCAAATACTTTGTTTGGTGGACATCTGTGTTCCCAATTTTATGTCTTCATGTCATACAGTAGATTTAAAGTTCAGTGGAGTTTAATCGATTCCCACCTTTTTCTGTTTTCCAAATATGCTGCTGGCAAGTGGAAGTCGGTAAACAAGATTCAGGTCAGTCAAGAAAATACTTGACCTATGGTGCGCACTTTTTAGTGTTACAATAAATACATGGTTATAGCAAGTTCTGGGAGTTTCTGTTTAATTGACTTGATATTGCAAACCATTGCAAGACAGGAATCGTGAAATATACACGCTACAGTGTTTTTGTTCCACCCCTATATTCCACTGTATATCAGACGTCAGTGGGAATGGTCCATTGGCAGCTATTTTTGAAAATCCTCTCGGCGTATGTATCACTCCTTGATACAGACCTCTCGCTGTGCAGTTTCTGTTAGAAATTCTTTTTGTAGGAAACATCCATCCTTTTGGGAAATATCTATAATTACAAGATCTTTCAAGACAATGTAGCAATTTCAGGAATTTTATTTTTGTTCTAATCTTCTAACACAGCATTAAATACACTAAGTGAACAGAGAGCACACAGTCACACACTCACAGTCTGCTTGTGGCTACGTGCCATAAGCATGCTAATGTTACTGTGGGATAGTGAGGCCTTACTCCCCACTCAGCCGCCTAGTGCTGTCTTTGTATGCTATAGCCAGACACAGAGGAGACAGGGGCTTGGACATGTGCCCCACACAAGTTACCAGAGGGCCTGAAATGTAGTGACAAAAATGCAACCCACTCAGCTTGTCTGCCGGTCAGCCACTGAATCATCTGTGAAGAAGGGGGTGAGCCCACTATTTGTCAGCTATTGTGAGGAGGTGGACAGAGCGTGACTCAGCAATGTTTAGAACACTTTATTCTGAGCTAGAGAGGCATTATTATAGCCCCGGTATACAGAACAGATCCAAGTACCAAACTTCTTAACAAGATCAATCTGAGCACCAGTTCAATAATCTGTCATTTCTGACACTCTGTACTCGCCTATTGAAACAATTACAAAAACAAGTCCTGCAGGGGATCAATACATGCCCGAAATCTTTGATCTTGTTACAGCACAATAAATCAAATCCCAACATTTGTGTTTAATATCGTAGTTTTTGGTCCACTGTTAGGCATAAAGTTGGTACAGTTTTTGACACATTTTATCATCAAATGTAAAAATTGAAATTAACTTTTCCTTAAAAAGTATTCTGTTATTTTCATTTCCTGGATCGTTGGAAAGATCCTGGGAGAAAAGCACAAGTCTATGGAAAACAGTAAAACATACATTTATTTGGGGATCATATAAAGTTTCATCATTACCTGCCTAAATGTGAGGACGGGACATTTCCCAGAAAAGGAAATCTCTGATTGAAGTACCAACTGATTTTGCTAAAATATAGTTCTGGAAGAACTACAATCAGTGCAGGACTTCACAAGTCTAGGGTAGGTGGTAGAGGAGCCAGATGGAACTTACTCCTGACAAGGAAAAAAAAAAACAAGCACATGACAGCTTGCCTGGAGTTTGCAGATATTGGTGTGAAATTTTCAGAGAGCATGAGCAAAAAGATAATGTGTTTCGAGTCTAAGAAAAAACTTAATAGTTCACCTATAGTAGAGACCTCGGCATCAGCGGGACCACAGCCTGGCACCTGCTTTAGCACTACAGTGAAGCACAGTGGTGGAAGCATCCGCCTGGGAAGTGTTTTCATAGGAAATGTTGAGGAGAACAAAGAACAGTACCAAATGCAGGCCTAAGTAAAGGCCTTTTACCAGTTGCACCCTTATTTGTTTGGTTGCTGATTTCACAATTAGCAGGAAACTGTTCCTAATCACACATCTAGATCAGTACTGGAATGTAATAACGGTGAGATGCCAAGAAATTTCAGGTTAACCAAACTAATGTAGACAGAAACTCTGACGTGACTCGTTGGAAAACGGAAAATGGCAGGTGTCAGCTTCAAATCTGTCCAATTTATTTTGTGTATAAGCCTCAGTTATTTATTTATCTACCCAAAATGGATTTCACCATTTTTGAATCGACTCTTTCACTTAATGCATAGCCATATGTCATCGTGAATAGGTAATACTTGGTCCTTGTTCAAGATCATATTTGAGAAATATTGTACATGAGACATCGACCGGAAACACAAAGGTTGATTAACATAGTCAACAAACTGTGGAAATCTCATGTGGCTCCGATTTCCAATAATACTATGTGCTTTGATAAGATTTTGTGGTCACTCTGATGAAGACATACATCAGATTATCCCCTCTGTGAGTAAACATTGTTAACAAGATAACGAATATCTAGAGTGTGCTAGCATGGAAATATTGCTTTTCCCCCCCCCTTTTTTTTTTTCTGTCCTACTATCCCATCCTGCAATGTTTCCAGGGGATCCTGGAGGGTGGAGGGTCATCAAATTGCCTCAAATTACCATTGTACACGTAAGCGTATGCCATCAGCTCCAGGGAGACTGTGTTAGTTCCTGGCTAGTTCCGACACTGGCAGAATTTTCCCCGTGTCTTTTGGCTTCTGTTTCCTGTCTTCCCAGCTGCTGTGTCACATCAACACACAGTAAACAATTAAGAGGAACAAATAGCGAGTAGCTTGAACCGTGAGTCACCATTGACCAAAAAAAAAAAAAAAAAACTAAACGTCAGAACAGCCATTTACACACAGAGCAGGCTCATTCTCCTGGGTAATAAAACACAGCAGTTACCACCTGGGTAACAGTGTGCATTAATTGATCTTCACTCTCTTTGCGTAGGTTCTAGCATGCTTGCAAAACTTTACAACGCTGGGAACAAGATCTTTTGTTTCAGGCATGGTGCTCCAGCAATGTGTTGCAGGTTATCTGAGTTTAATTTTTCTGCTTCTTTTGTGTTAATGCAGGGTTCCTTCCATCTAGAGCTCTGTTAAAAAGATCATCCCTGTTGTGAATGTGACCAGAAAACCATGGCACCTTACAGTGCTTAGTCATCGGTGTAAAAAGTAACCTTTGCAGTATCCAAGCACTGTTTCAGAGTCTGTCCACTTCCAAATGAAGTCATCATACAGTTGGTCTGTGATGCCAGCTGCACAATTGATGGTAATTCATGGAATCTGCACGGGGGCTCTACTTTGATGCCTGAATATGTTTTACCGTGGCATTGTAAATTCAGCAAAGCTCAGATTGCAAAAGCTGAGCATCAGGAGAATGCATGTAAGAGCTTGTTTTGGTTATTAATAAGGTAACTTTGACAGTTGCCTCAGGCATATGCAATTATGTGGTAGGAACTAAACGGAAACTGTCATTTACATGGTCATTATGCATTTATTTTGCAAAATAAGTGTTTGTGATAAATCTGATTTATGCAATACCACTAAAAGCCTGGTGGAAAATTAGACATTTATCATGGATGAGATGTGGCACATTTATTTAACATTATCAGGCTATCCCTTGAAATCCAACGCTAAAAACTGGGCAGCTGTAGCTCAGGTGGTACAGCAGTTGTCCATGAACCAAAGGGTGCACTAAACTACTTTGATTTTTATTGAGTTTTTGGCTGCTGAAAGGTAACTTAACAAAACTATCATGGCACTACCATGCCTCTTTCAGTCTACATGTAAAAAATCTATAATTCAATGAATTCTCAACATAGTTAAGGTAATTTTAGATAGACTGACGACCTGTCTAGGGTCTGCCCCACCTCTCACCCAATGAAAGCTGGGATAGGCTCCAATTAAGAGGATGGATGGATGGATGAATGAATGGGTGAACATAACAAATAGGTGATTTGAATAATGCAACAATTTAAACATTTTAAATTACCGTATGTACTGTGGAAAGTGTTCATTTCTTTATCTTTCCAAGAAAAACTTCCTGACTTTATAAGCATATTGTACAGTATGGAACCTGATCATTGCTGCTAGTGGCTATATTTATATTTTATTTCATAGTATAAAATAAACTAGACGATCTAATTTTGCAATTCATTTTGATTTACCCGATGCACGGCAACAGCAGTGACGCAGAGTGTCTGTTAACTTGGCACATGCTAATCAAGTGATCAGCGCTGTCACTTTAAGGAATGATTCGTTTAGAATGAATGAGGACAGATGTTACAGTGAATACTTGCAAGCTCTGTTTATTGTGTCTCTCTACAAATAGTGTCTCTGTTTTGACTGTCAGTGGGCTGCTTTGTGATCTTTGAAGACAGTACAGAACTCGAAGCTGCAATTGTCGCCAGCGCTGGAGCTCTGCAATTGAACTCCCACCACCTCCTCTCCTCTCACATCGATCGGCGTATTAAGAGAGGGTGTATGGCTTGTTGCTCTGTGAATGGGAGAGAGAGAGCCAGAGAGAGTATGAGGGGAGGGGAGGAGAGGGACTGTAGTGTAGTCGTATATGTCAGCCTCAGAAGCTGCGTGGGTCGCTCGGCTCCCTCACGCCATTGTTGTTGTTGTTGTTGTGAAAAAAGGCAGAACAAAGGACTCCCCATGCTATGGAACCATTATACCTTTGTCGTCTCAGCCATGATCACACCCTGAAGGAATGCTTTTGAAATGAACCATATTAAGGAGCACAGTAGGCGTTAACTGAGCTGGCACACAGCCACTGACTGAGGCAAGAGGCAAACTGAGGCATTATCTAAAGTCCTTCTCATTTTTGGTCCTGTTTTCTTGGGTTCATCAGCTTCCTTTTCCAGAGAGTGTCCACTGCTGATAAGGTTTCAGTCACCTCTCTGAAGGCTTGGCGCAGACATCGCTGTGGCTTATTTGTTGAAGGGGTTGCTGTGGATACTGACGGTAGGGAGGCTGCACTGGAGCCAGAGGCAAGAGTGAACAAGCCGCCTGCTGCAGAGCGTGCCGCTATGGAGCAGATGAGACTAAACCAGGTTAAGCAAACATGAGATTCACGCAACACTTTCTGTGAAGGCTGCATTCAGCGCAGGAGACTCACCCCTGTTTGCATACATAGCTCCTGTTGCGCTCCTTGACTCGCGCCAGTTTGTTTCTGAATTTTGACCAGGAGTTGATGGAAGTGAATAGCGTAAAGGATCAGTCCAGCCAGATGTGTTAGCATCACAGGTCATGTGATTTCTCATGTGGGTTGGGTGAAGTGGTGGAGGGTCTGTTAGACCCTGGAGCATCTTCTGCTTCCTCTGTGACTGGGTGAATGGCGACGCCTGAATGAAAAAAAGCAATGCGGGCAACAGTAAGTAGAAGTCAGATATTTTGCAAGCAACATTTCCTTGCTTTTGTTTTCATCAACATCCAGTGAATTTCACAGTATAGATTTAAGATGTAACTTCCAATGTAAATATTGGGAGAAGAGAGAAATCATCCTAGGAGGGGTGTTTGCTTCACAATGAAGGGGGTGGATGGCAAACATGCACATTCGCCAGACTGTGAGGTGCTTAGACTTTGATTCAATTAAACCTTCCTTGCCCCTGCACCCACTCCTCTCTCCTCCCCCAATGTTGTACCACCCCCAACCCCCCATCTACACTTGTGCTGACGCTGCTTGTGTGGGTGTGTGTGAACATATGAGCTTCCGTGAGTGGCAGTCAAAGGGCTCTTTCCTCACCACATGCACATGAATGGGAGCAGTGTCAGAGATGGAGGTGCTGATGATTTCTGTGCTTGAAGAGAACCGTAGCCAAAGCCCTTTGCCAGGGGAATGTAGATTCTATGACAGAGACTTCCACAAGAGTGAGGTAACTAGCGCCCACACACAGTGCCGGGCAACAAAAACCTAATTGTGTGTGTTAGAATAAGATAAGAGAATGATGAATTGGAGATGCAACCAAAGGAGAAGTTTCAGGGTTATTTGATTTATTTATTTTTTTTATTAACACAATCTGACCCATCTGATGAAGTGAGTGGAAAAACATTGTCTTCTGTTAATAATTGTAGTTTTATTTGGCTGTCATCAAAAGATAGTGACGTTGTAGGAAATATTGAAAAGGAAAAGGTTTGTTCCTTGGACAATATGTACCTTTTTTCACAAGGCTTTTTCTTGTTCATATCTGAGGCTTTTGTAGTCTTTTGTAATGACAGTAGCAGCATGACTCATTGTAGGGTAGCAGTGTGTACCTGATACCTCCAACCTGTGTACCTGATCTCAAACTGTCATAATGAATTCTGTAAATGGTAGAAGAAGATGATGATGATGATAGTTTAGAATTGTTAGGTTTATGGTTAAAGAGAAAAAAGCACTTAAAGCCAAAAAAGTCAAGTTCATCTGACCTGCTGTTTGAAATTTTAATGGGAATCAACAAGGATTAGTGCAAGCTGAAACAGTTAGCAGAGCTCAGGTTCATAATGCTGCGGAGATCCACGGTATATAGGGCTTTGCAGATATGCAAAGTTTGCAAAAAGGTTAACTTAATAACTGGAAGACATGATTTGCTGAAGCAAAATGTTAGATCTTTTAATTTATTTTGAGAAGTGAAAAGTGTTTTCAATTAACTTTGAGACTAAGGAGGTGCAAATTGGACTGGGGGGACCACCACATTCTCGAGAATTAATAGGAAACGTGTGCCAGTGGTTATTTGTGTTTCACCTCTTGACAGGTCTTGGGCAATAAAACAGTTTTTATGTCTCGTAAATTTAACCTTCAAGTTAAAGAAGGAAGGAATTAAACCCTTTAATACATTTCCGCTGTTAATTTTATATCTAATACCTTTTTAAAAAAGGGTTTTTATCGAGAAGAGTTGGTATGATTATGATGATGATTATGATGATTATGATGATTAAGTTTTTTAAAAATGTGCAAGGTTTTTATTTTTTGATGTATTGATGTTTATTTTTTATTTGTTTTGCTGCACACATTTTAACCTAACCAAAATTTTTTGTCACAGAAACTTGAATTAGTCGATGAACAACAGGTGCTTTCGTTGTATTTAACTACTTCTATATATGTTTGAAACATAGGTCAGCAAGTGAAACATATTTCTTTCTCCACAGGTAATCCTGGTGCAGGTAAACCCAGGTGAGGCCTTCACAATTCGACGAGAGGATGGTCAGTGTCAGTATATCCATGGTAAGAACCCTCCAATTACATGTAAAACTATTAGTATGATTCTAGATATGAATCCACGTTTTTGAACAATTTAGTCACAAGGTGATCACAAAATATTAATATAATATTAACATATTCCGTGTGGCAAAAACAAGTTTGTTATCACATCTATTTACCAGTTTGTACAGAACACTCCTTTCCAAAAAAATTAAAAAAGGAAATGGCGAGTCATGGTTGGACCATGTACAGCTTAAGTGAAACGTTAGCATCCCCCTACATTAAAATGGCCTCTGTGTGTATGACTAAAACAAAAAGTATATGTGATGACATCTATTTATCAGTTTGTACAGAACACGTCTTTCCACAAAACGTTAAAGGAATTGGTTAGTCATGGTTTGATGATGTAGTTTGGTGAAAAAATTAGCATCCCCCTACATTAAAATGGCCTCTGTGAGTATGAGTAAAACAAAAGGTTTATCTATTTATCAGTTTTTACACAGCACTCCTTTCTACAAAACGTTAAAAGGAATAAGTTAGTCATGGTTTGACCATACAGTAATGTGAAAAAGCTAGCATCCCCTTCCATGAAATGGCTTCTGTGTGGATGATTAAAACTTTTTTTTTTTTTTTAAACCAACATAATTTATAGGATATTAAACTAGTCCAAATGCTCCTTCATCATCAGAAGTAACATAAATAGTGTATAAAAAGAAAGTTGTAGTAACATAAGAAAATGATATACCTCCAAAAGTCCCTTGCTCAACGCATGGCCTCACGGACATAAGATGGAATTTGTACGACGGGGCTTGCAGGATAAAGTCTGGAAAATCTCAGTAACATCTTACTTGGACATTTGCTTTCTTTCAGGAATCCAGTGCAAGTGTGAAAGTAGCTTCAAACTCTTTTAAGAAGTTGAAGATTAAGAAAAATGACAAAGACACTAGGAAACTTGAGAGGGTGCAAAGCTTTGCACTGTATTTTTATGGTGTTAAACCACATATAAACATAAGGTTTGGATTTGCCAATTCCAAAAGATGAATAAAGTTCTAGCATTACCTCCTAAATATGTAGACATTCACCATATACACAGGCTTATATCTCAACAATGTCAGTATTGATCTTAGCTGGCAGCTTGCACCGCAAAACTAGATGCAGTGTATAATCATGCAGCATTGAGCTCACCAATAATAGTAGACAAGACATTGTGTGATTTTTCAGGCTTTTGTGAAAGTAAAAGAAATACCTTGTTGGTTACACTCTTCACAGGCCTGCTGAAAAGCTCCAGGAAAAAAAAGCCTAATTTTCTGCATATACCTTCAGATGTATGAAAAGTGTGAGGCTTTAATTGATTCTGCAAATATAGAAAATGTTTATCAATAGGTGATTTAGTTGTCCTTAAGTGGGGCGCGGTAAGGCAGTAGTCCACGGACCACAGGGTTGGTGGTTTGATCCCCAGTCCCGGGTCGTGTAGGGGTATGAACCCCCAACATCCCCATTCCCATGCCCAGCTGTGCAGTGCCGGTCCAAGCCTGGTGGAAATTGGAGAGGGTTGCGTCAGGAAAGGCATCCAGTGTTTTTTTTTTTTTTTTTTTTTTTTAAAAAGGGGACAAATATCCAAAACCACAAAAAATGAAGCTAGTTTTCAGTGCTGATTTTCAAATTGTTTTACTATCAATCAGCTTGAAATCATTCACTTAAACTGTTAATTTAGTTTTATGTATACCTGTACAAAAAATGTTGTTCAAAGAAAACCTTTGACAACTGAGCTCTTTATCAAGGGAACAAACACAGGCTCTTACATAGTGTTTGGTTACTTAATGAAATGTACACTTCAATGCCAGCATCAGCAGTTCTGTGGAGTTTAACATCACTATCAGTGTAACATTGGAGACTCCTGCACATATGTGAACTTTGTTGGTCAAGCCTGAATAATGGCAGCTGCAGCTGGTGACATCTCACGTCCTTTCTCCCTGGTTGCCTTTGTGTACAGCCTTCATATTAAGAAAGTAAATTAACACTTTGTCTACTTAGACCTGCGGCTTTAGCCACCTGTCAGAAACCACTACTGTGGATCACTAAAGTGCCGTTAGGAGGGGATCAGAGACAGTACAGAATGTATGTTACCTTTGGTGTGGAAGCGTTCAGAGCTCAATATACAATTACTGTGGGTAGGTGTAACTTTTTGTTATTGGTGCATAACTACTCCTGGTGTTGTTCTTTACAATGTTAATGATGTGTCAAAGGAGAACAGAAAACTAGATTTGTTCAATATTGAACAAATTGAACAAAACTAATTACAAATAAAATCGGGAAAGAAATATTATTTTCCTGATTGTTCTTGATACTAAAGAGTATTGTAGATATAAGCAGAGATTGTATAATCTTTCTTTAAAGCAGACGTCTTCACCAGAAGTCATTCAGTTTTTATTATTTATTTTTTTTATCATGTTCAGACAAAAGAGAGGAGCTTATCTGGGACACATTCATGTATTTTACTTGAAATTACAATAGGATACCAATTATATCTTCAACAATGGTCAATGTTATGATTGCATCTTATAGTTAGATAATAGAACATAAATGAGTTTAAATGCTCTGTGTTTTAACATGATATAATGTTCCTTTTATTCTTGAGTTGACTTTTATATGTTTTTATTTTTATGTCTATTACAACACACACATCACCCTTGACTGTTTTGAAAACGCCAGTAAGTTTTCCCCAAGTTTGGTACCTGAATGCCATTGGCACCATTTAACTCAACAGATGATTAATTGAACTATCCACGAACAGACTATCATAATGTAAAATAAACATATGGTATAATTGGGAGTATGTTTGTAGAGGAGTAAGGACAGAAAGAAGGTCTTTGAATAAGAAGTGTTACATATTCCTATTTGTGACAGTCATTTTCTTTTCCTCAATTGTTGGTGACTGTGTTGGCTTTGTGGCAGCAACAATGAAGTCTGGCTCCAACACGTTGCTGACATTGTGAACGGACGACAGCTGGAGTAGTTGTAGGAGGCAGAGCTATGGGGACATAATTGTAATTAATTATGATAAAGTGTACTTGCCCCTGAAAACATTGAGCTATAATGATTTGCTTTGTTTATGGTTTGCTCTGTGAACAGCCCTCCGTACTGACATTTCTGTCAGCTCACAACTACTTTTATTTTCGCTCTCTTTTCTTTTTATTTTATTTTGTTCCCCTTAAATGTCCAATTTATTTTAATAAAAGAAAAATGAAAGATGGCAGAATAAAAAAGGTTTGTGAGTGAATGCTCCTTGTGACCACAGCAGGGAGGTGCTTGACATTTTAGCATAAATCTAATGACGCATGTACAAACCGATGCTTACGGCCTCACTGTTGAAAGTATTACTTGCCTTTAGTGTTTGACTATGTGTTGTGGCATATGAATAACAATGAGGCGGTGGGCCTGTGCTGTAGGCCTTAGGCATATAGTTTTAGATGACCAAGGAGCAAAAGCAGTGATATGAAGTGATGCTGCCCAGCCAGGAACCAATCATACAGTTTGCTCACACATGGGTTCTTCTCCCTCCTCCTGTCTGAATGAGCTCCCACACAGGCCTCCCATTACGAGCTGAGTAAACCTTCCTAATAGGGAACGAGCATACATAGTCTCTCCATCAGAGGAGAAACAAAGAGCTGAGAGGTGCTACATAGATCAGTGTGACTGCTACTAACTGGCCTGTCACAGGGTGCACTCATCTCTCAGTGACGTGAATAGAGGGATGACTCACCGCTTGTGGTGCAAGGAGAGAGGAAGAATAGTGTGTGTGTGTTTGTGCACACGGGTTTGCATGTGTGTATTCTCATATAGATGGTTGATTTGCTTCGTAGTATGTTCACAACAACAGACCATTCCTGTTCACCTAAGTATCTATTGTGCATATGCATGTTTTCACCATTAGTCGAACTGTGGCAGAATTTCAAAAACAGGAGATCTGGTTTACATTTTTTGCTCCATCCCACACCAATTTTTTGTATTCAGTCGTGTATTTTTAGCAGCTGGATGTGCGTAATTGCTACGTGTTAGCGCATGACAGCTTGTTTAATAGGAACACACAATCTTGTAAAATGTAGTTTTATAGAAGGCATGTCTCTCTTTTAATTTTTTTTTATTTTTATTTATTTATTTATTTATTTATTTTAATTTATGTGCCTTGGAGAAAGTGAAGGATATACAGTGAAGGAGGCTAATTAGACTTACCATTTAGCATTTTCCTGCTCCATGTCCTTCTTGCCGTAAGGGAAGGTTTAATAATTTGGGGTGCCCAGCAGCCTAAGGTCAGTCACTGTACATCTGAAGGCTGTATCACTGGCACCAAGCGATAGACTACTTGATAAGCTTTGTGACTGATCATGCAAGTCAGCATCAGGACCATTGGGCTGATTAGATTCACGTCTTTTTCCGGCTTAGTCTGCCGGTGATTCACATCACTTTGGATGATTCAGTCGTTGGTTGATGGCAGAAAGCACTGTCTAGTTCCTCTGGGCTTATTGAGCCCAATAGAGATGTGCCTGCTCTGACAAAAGCCAAGACAGACGTTCTGGCATCTCGACAGGGAATGAAAGAGAGAGCGAGAGAGACCAAGTAGAATACACCTGGTTCAGTTTATGGCCGTGTTGTCAATTTACTCTGCTTTTTTTTCCTCCTTCAGATACCAGTTCGTCAGCCAGCTCATTTGTCTACTTGTCCTAATCTCTAAAGCCACAGCTGTGAAACACCTCATGTTATTCCTAATGGTGCTGCAGATGTGCTTAGTCTGTTTTCTGTCAAAAAGGGCTGTCATGTCCTCTGTGCCTGAAACTGAGCAGCGAGGACATGCACTGGTGCACATCTGACAAGTGCGTGGTGAGAGGCCATCCATACTGTCAATACAGGAATATAGAGACACTGTGAGAATCATGAGAGAAATTTCCCTGACACTTACTGTTAAGAAACTGAACCGCTACAATCAATATTTTCTATCCTCTGACCCGTTAGAGAAACGTTTTTAGGATTAAGTGAAAAGTTGATTAATCGTGTTGAAAACGCTTGACTGCTGAGGTCTGCTGATATTATAAAAGCAGTTTTTCATATCACAGGTTATCAAACTGTGTTGGAAAGCAAAAATATTTATTCCCTATTTGTATGATTTCGCTTGGAGATGAGGTGAAATGCCCATCATAGAAAGAGGGGGGATGTTGTTTAAATATGAGGATAACACATTTTCAGACAGTCTCTCCTGGAAGGCTTTTTTTTTTTTTTTTATTGCGCTTTGCAAGTGCCAGATACTGTAGTTGTTTAATAAGTGAAAACACATACATTCTCACAACTGTACAACTTCCCCTCTATGTGTGAAGTGCGTAAATGCTGGACTGTTTGTTTCAAAGTTGCAGAAGTAGAAAAAGCCCTCTTATTTTGATGTTAAAAAAGGTTTTGAAAGTCATTTATGTGTAATAGCTTATTGAAGAGTGACTTGAAAGACCCCATTTGTAAAAAAAATAAAATAAAATATAATAGCAATTTTACACCTGTAGTGGACAGGTATTGTTGAACCAGTGGTCAGTTCAGTGTTTTACCTAACAAATATACAGTGCTTTATATAAAAATTGATGACCCTACATGAAGATTAAAACCAATACGCACAACATTTGCATGGTTGGGCATTTTCCAAACCACATTAGCACCAAGGACATAGACAGATATGTGTTTGGATCTTTGCACAGATGAGGTTCATTCAAAGTTTCTGCCTGAGTAGTTTTTAAAAATGACTGAGCGTGTGACTCATTTTCCCATTGCTGTGTTGATATCAAAAGGGAGTGAGAATGATGACAAACCCCCTTTTGTTTTTATTCTAAGGTCAGATAGGGGAGGGATGTTCAGGCCAGGGTACTTACATGTCCACTCAACTGGATTGTATTTGTTAAATTATCAACAGCACTGGTTTTGTGAGGTTGGCTTCAAGTTACAGAGTGGAATATTTAGACCCTGACCACAGCCAAATTATTCATTTTTTTTAAAAAAGAAAAGAAAAATCTTAGTTATGCGGCTTCTCTCTTTCTGGGTTGGTCTGGCTGAGGCAGTAGCAGCATGTGATCGTCTCTAATAAGCACAAGTATGAAGGTTACTGAGTCCCTCCCCTCCTGATAACGTCATTCAAGCCAGTGGAGCTGCAAAAACCATGTCTTGAAATATCAGGAATTCAGATTGACACACACACTAAATTGTTGACTGCACACCTTCCTCCCTCAGGCTCTGGTGTAGACACTGATCAACAGCGTTGTTTCCATTTCTCCTCTTCCCCCATCACCCCTTTCTTACTGCATTGTCGGTGGTTGGATGCTCTTGGGAATGTTGTGGTAAAGCAGCCTGGCTGATGACGAGTGTACACACCCGTGGCTCTGTAATTTTCCAATAGAATGTTGCACTTATTGCAAATTACCACCCTACGCAAAAAGTGCTGTGCCACACAACAAGTGAACCATTTGCTAGTGTGTATTCTCTAAAAATCAAGGTTAGGGCTTGAACTTTCAATTAGTACATTTTATTT